>NW_027459658.1:0-314382 GCF_050624435.1 Tenrec ecaudatus
CGGGCACTTGGACTATAGTTTAACTAGCGGGCACTTGGACTATATAGGTTACCTAGCGCGACTTGGACTATCTAAGTTAAAGAACGTGCACATGGACTATATAGGTAACCTAGCGGGCACTTGGACAGTATAGGTTACCTAGCGGGCACTTGGACTATCTAGGTTAACGAATGGGCACTTGGACTATGTAGGTTACCTAGAGGGCACTTGGACTATCTAGATTAGTAAACCGGAACTTGGAATATCTAGGTTACCTAGCGGGCACTTGGACTATGTAGGTTACCTTGCGGGCACTAGGCCTATCTAGGCTACCTAACGGGAACTTGGACTATGTAGGTTTACTAGCGGACACTTGGACGATCTTGGTTAACTAGCGGGCACTTGGACAATGCAGGGTCCCTAGCGGGCACTATGAATATGTAGCTTCCCTAGAGGGCACTTGGACCATATAGGTTCCCTATGGGCACTTGGACTATCTGGGTTCCCTAACGGGCACTTGGAATATGAAGATTCCCTCTCGGGCACTTGGACTATGTAGGTTCCTCATTGGGCACTTGGACTATGTAGGTTCCCTATCGGGCACTTGGACTATGTAGGTTAACTAGCGGGCCCTTGTACAATGCAGGTTCCCTAGCGGGCACTTTGACTATGTAGCTTCCCTGGAGGGCACTTGGACTATATAGGTTCCCTATGGTTACTTGGACTATCTAGGTGCCCTAACGGGCACTTGGAATACGTAGGTTCCCTTTCGGACACTTGGACTATGTAGGTTCCTCAGCGGGCACTTGGACTATGTAGGTTAACTAGCGGGCACTTGGACTATCTAGGTTACCTAGCGGGCACTTGGATTTTGTAGGTTCCCTAGCGGGCACTTGGACTATGTTCGTCCCTTAGCGGGCACTTGGACTATGTAGGTTCCCTATCGGGCAGTTGTACTATGTAGGTTATCTAGCGGGCCCTTAGACTATCTAGGTTACATAGTGGGCACTTGGACTATGTATGTCACCTAGCGGGCACTTGGACTATCTAGGTTAACTAGAGGGCCCTTTGACTATGTAGGTTAACTAAGGGGCACTTGGAATATCTAGGTTAACTAGCGGACCTTGGACTATGTAGGTTAACTAGCGGGCACTTGGACGATCTAGGTTAAGTAGCGGGCACTTGGACTATCTAGGTTAACTAGCGGGCACTTGGACTATCTAGATTAACTAGCGGGCACATGAACGATGCAGTTTCCCTAGCGGGCACTTGGACTATATAGGTAAATTATTGGGCACTTGGACTATGGAGGTTACCTAGAAGGCAATTGGACTATGGAGGTTACCTAGCGGGCACTTGGACTATCTAGGTTAGCTAACGGGTACTTGGACTATCTAGGTTACCTAGCGGGCACTTGGACTATGTAGGTTACCTAGCGGGCACTTGGACTATCTAGGTTACCTAACGGGCACTTGGACTATGCAGGTAACCTAGCGGGCATTTGAACTGTCTAAGTTACCTGCCGGCTATTGGACTATGTAGGTTACCTAGCGGGCAATTGTACTATCTAGGTTAACGAACGGGCACGTGGACTATGTAGGTAACCTCACGGGCACTTGGACTATCTAGGTTAGGTAACGGGCACTTTGACTATCTAGGTTACCTAGCGGGAACTTGGAATAGGTAGGTTACCTAGAGGGCACTTGGACTATAGGTTACCTAGTGGCCCTTGGACTATGTAGGTTACCTAGCGCGACTTGGACTATCTAAGTTAACGAACGTGCACTTGGACTATGTAGGTAACCTAGCAGGCACTTGGACAGTATAGGTTACCTAGCGGGCACTTGGACTATCTAGGTTAACGAATGGGCACTTGGACTATGTAGGTTACCTAGCGGGCACTTGGACTATCTAGGTTAGCAAACCGGAACTTGGAATATCTAGGTTACCTAGCGGGCACATGGACTATGTAGGATCCCTATCGGACATTTGTACTACTTAGGTTAACTAGCGGGCACTTTCACAATCTAGGTTAACTAGCGGGCACTTGAACTATCTAGGTCAACTAGCGGGCCATTGTACTATGTAGGTTAACTAGTGGGCACTTGGCCTATCTAGGTTACGTAACGGGAACTTGGACTATGTAGGTTTACTAGCGGACACTTGGACGATCTAGGTTAACTAGCGGGCACTTGGACAATGCAGGTTCCCTAGCGGGCACTATGAATATATAGCTTCCCTAGAGGGCACTTGGACTATGTAGGTTCCCTATGGGCACTTGGACTATCTGGGTTCCCTAACGGGCACTTGGAATATGAAGATTCCCTATCGGGCACTTGGACTATGTAGGTTCCTCATTGGGCACTTGGACTTTGTAGGTTAACTAGCGGGCCCTTGGACTATCTAGGTTACCTAGCGGGCACTTGGACTATGCAGGTTCCCTAGCGGGCACTTGGACTATGTTCGTCCCTTAGCGGGCACTTGGACTATGTAGGTTCCCTATCGGGCAGTTGGACTATGTAGGTTAACTAGCGGGCCCGTAGACTATCTAGGTTACCTAGCGGGCACTTGGACTATGTACGTCCTCCAGCGGGCACTTGGACTATCTAGGTTAACTAGAGGGCCGTTGGACTATGTAGGTTAACTAGCAGGCCCTTGGACTATCTAGGTTACCTAGCGGGCACTTGGACTATCTAGGTTAACTAGAGGGCACTTGTACAATGCAGGTACCCTAGCGGGCACTTTGACTATGTAAGTTCCCTAGAGGGCACTTGGACTATATAGGTTCCCTATGGGCACTTGGACTATCTAGGTGCCCTAATGGGCACTTGGAATACGTAGGTTCCCTTTCGGACACTTGGACTATGTAGGTTCCTCAGCGGGCACTTGGACTATGTAGGTTAACTAGCGGGCACTTGGACTATCTAGGTTACCTAGCGGGCACTTGGACTATGTAGGTTCCCTAGCGGGCACTTGGACTATGTTCGGCCCTTAGCGAGCGCTTGGACTATGTAGGTTCCCTATCGGGCAGTTGGACTATGTAGGTTAACTAGCGGGCCCTTAGACTATCTAGGTTACCTAGCGGGCACTTGGACTATGTACTTCCCCTAGTGGGCACTTGGACTATCTAGGTTAACTAGAGGGCCCTTGGACTATGTAGGTTAACTAGCGGGCACTTGAAATATCTAGGTTAACTAGCAGACCTTGGACTATGTAGGTTAACTAGCGGGCACTTGGGCGATCTAGGTTAACTAGCGGGCACTTGGACGATCTAGGTTAACTAGCGGTCACTTGGACTATCTAGCTTAACTAGCGGGCACTTGGACTATCTAGATTAACTAGCGGGCACTTGGATGATGCAGGTTCCCTAGCGGGCACTTGGACTATATAGGTTAATTAGCGGGCACTTGGACTATGGAGGTTAATATCGGGCACTTGGACTGTCTAGGTTACGTAACGGGCACTTGGACTATGTAGGTTAATTAGCGGGCACTTGGACTATGTAGGTAACCTAACGGGCACTTGGACTATCTAGGTTAGGTAACGGGCACTTGGACAATCTTGGTTACCTAGCGGGAACTTGGAATATGTAGGTTACCTAGCGGGCACTTGGACTATAGTTTAACTAGCGGGCACTTGGACTATATAGGTTACCTAGCGCGACTTGGACTATCTAAGTTAAAGAACGTGCACATGGACTATATAGGTAACCTAGCGGGCACTTGGACAGTATAGGTTACCTAGCGGGCACTTGGACTATCTAGGTTAACGAATGGGCACTTGGACTATGTAGGTTCCCTATCGGGCACTTGGACTATGTAGGTTAACTAGCGGGCCCTTGGACTATCTAGGTTACCTAGCGGGCACTTGGACTATCTAGGTTAACTAGCGGGCACTTGTACAATGCAGGTTCCCTAGCGGGCACTTTGACTATGTAGCTTCCCTGGAGGGCACTTGGACTATATAGGTTCCCTATGGTTACTTGGACTATCTAGGTGCCCTAACGGGCACTTGGAATACGTAGGTTCCCTTTCGGACACTTGGACTATGTAGGTTCCTCAGCGGGCACTTGGACTATGTAGGTTAACTAGCGGGCACTTGGACTATCTAGGTTACCTAGCGGGCACTTGGATTTTGTAGGTTCCCTAGCGGGCACTTGGACTATGTTCGTCCCTTAGCGGGCACTTGGACTATGTAGGTTCCCTATCGGGCAGTTGTACTATGTAGGTTATCTAGCGGGCCCTTAGACTATCTAGGTTACATAGTGGGCACTTGGACTATGTATGTCACCTAGCGGGCACTTGGACTATCTAGGTTAACTAGAGGGCCCTTTGACTATGTAGGTTAACTAAGGGGCACTTGGAATATCTAGGTTAACTAGCGGACCTTGGACTATGTAGGTTAACTAGCGGGCACTTGGACGATCAAGGTTAAGTAGCGGGCACTTGGACTATCTAGGTTAACTAGCGGGCACTTGGACTATCTAGATTAACTAGCGGGCACTTGAACGATGCAGTTTCCCTAGCGGGCACTTGGACTATATAGATAAATTATTGGGCACTTGGACTATGGAGGTTACCTAGAAGGCAATTGGACTATGGAGGTTACCTAGCGGGCACTTGGACTATCTAGGTTAGCTAACGGGTACTTGGACTATCTAGGTTACCTAGCGGGCACTTGGACTATGTAGGTTACCTAGCGGGCACTTGGACTATCTAGGTTACCTAACGGGCACTTGGACTATGCAGGTAACCTAGCGGGCATTTGAACTGTCTAAGTTACCTGCCGGCTATTGGACTATGTAGGTTACCTAGCGGGCAATTGTACTATCTAGGTTAACGAACGGGCACGTGGACTATGTAGGTAACCTCACGGGCACTTGGACTATCTAGGTTAGGTAACGGGCACTTTGACTATCTAGGTTACCTAGCGGGAACTTGGAATAGGTAGGTTACCTAGAGGGCACTTGGACTATAGGTTACCTAGTGGCCCTTGGACTATGTAGGTTACCTAGCGCGACTTGGACTATCTAAGTTAACGAACGTGCACTTGGACTATGTAGGTAACCTAGCAGGCACTTGGACAGTATAGGTTACCTAGCGGGCACTTGGACTATCTAGGTTAACGAATGGGCACTTGGACTATGTAGGTTACCTAGCGGGCACTTGGACTATCTAGGTTAGCAAACCGGAACTTGGAATATCTAGGTTACCTAGCGGGCACATGGACTATGTAGGATCCCTATCGGACATTTGTACTACTTAGGTTAACTAGCGGGCACTTTCACTATCTAGGTTAACTAGCGGGCACTTGAACTATCTAGGTCAACTAGCGGGCCATTGTACTATGTAGGTTAACTAGTGGGCACTTGGCCTATCTAGGTTACGTAACGGGAACTTGGACTATGTAGGTTTACTAGCGGACACTTGGACGATCTAGGTTAACTAGCGGGCACTTGGACAATGCAGGTTCCCTAGCGGGCACTATGAATATATAGCTTCCCTAGAGGGCACTTGGACTATGTAGGTTCCCTATGGGCACTTGGACTATCTGGGTTCCCTAACGGGCACTTGGAATATGAAGATTCCCTATCGGGCACTTGGACTATGTAGGTTCCTCATTGGGCACTTGGACTATGTAGGTTCCCTATCGGGCACTTGGACTTTGTAGGTTAACTAGCGGGCCCTTGGACTATCTAGGTTACCTAGCGGGCACTTGGACTATCAAGGTTAACTAGAGGGCACTTGTACAATGCAGGTTCCCTAGCGGGCACTTTGACTATGTAGGTTCCCTAGAGGGCACTTGGACGATATAGGTTCCCTATGGGCACTTGGACTATCTAGGTGCCCTAATGGGCACTTGGAATACGTAGGTTCCCTTTCGGACACTTGGACTATGCAGTTTCCTCAGTGGGCACTTGGACTATGTAGGTTTACTAGCGGGCACTTGGACTATCTAGGTTACCTATCGGGCACTTGGACTATGCAGGTTCCCTAGCGGGCACTTGGACTATGTTCGTCCCTTAGCGGGCACTTGGACTATGTAGGTTCCCTATCGGGCAGTTGTACTATGTAGGTTAACTAGCGGGCCCGTAGACTATCTAGGTTTCCTAGCGGGCACTTGGACTATGTACGTCCTCCAGCGGGCACTTGGACTATCTAGGTTAACTAGAGGGCCGTTGGACTATGTAGGTTAACTAGCAGGCCCTTGGACTATCTAGGTTACCTAGCGGGCACTTGGACTATCTAGGTTAACTAGAGGGCACTTGTACAATGCAGGTACCCTAGCGGGCACTTTGACTATGTAAGTTCCCTAGAGGGCACTTGGACTATATAGGTTCCCTATGGGCACTTGGACTATCTAGGTGCCCTAATGGGCACTTGGAATACGTAGGTTCCCTTTCGGACACTTGGACTATGTAGGTTCCTCAGCGGGCACTTGGACTATGTAGGTTAACTAGCGGGCACTTGGACTATCTAGGTTACCCAGCGGGCACTTGGACTATGTAGGTTCCCTAGCGGGCACTTGGACTATGTTCGTCCCTTAGCGAGCGCTTGGACTATGTAGGTTCCCTATCGGGCAGTTGGACTATGTAGGTTAACTAGCGGGCCCTTAGACTATCTAGGTTACCTAGCGTGCACTTGGACTATGTACTTCCCCTAGTGGGCACTTGGACTATCTAGGTTAACTAGAGGGCCCTTGGACTATGTAGGTTAACTAGCGGGCACTTGGAATATCTAGGTTAACTAGCGGACCTTGGACTATGTAGGTTAACTAGCGGGCACTTGGGCGATCTAGGTTAACTAGCGGGCACTTGGACGATCTAGGTTAACTAGCGGCCACTTGGACTATCTAGCTTAACTAGCGGGCACTTGGACTATCTAGATTAACTAGCGGGCACTTGGATGATGCAGGTTCCCTAGCGGGCACTTGGACTATATAGGTTAATTAGCGGGCACTTGGACTATGGAGGTTAACTATCGGGCACTTGGACTGTCTAGGTTACCTAACGGGCACTTGGACTATGTAGGTTAATTAGCGGGCACTTGGACTATGTAGGTAACCTAACGGGCACTTGGACTATCTAGGTTAGGTAACGGGCACTTGGACAATCTTGGTTACCTAGCGGGAACTTGGAATATGTAGGTTACCTAGCGGGCACTTGGACTATAGTTTAACTAGCGGGCACTTGGACTATATAGGTTACCTAGCGCGACTTGGACTATCTTAGTTAAAGAACGTGCACATGGACTATATAGGTAACCTAGCGGGCACTTGGACAGTATAGGTTACCTAGCGGGCACTTGGACTATCTAGGTTAACGAATGGGCACTTGGACTATGTAGGTTACCTAGCGGGCACTTGGACTATCTAGATTAGTAAACCGTTACTTGGAATATCTAGGTTACCTAGCGGGCACTTGGACTATGTAGGTTACCTTGCGGGCACTTGGCCAATCTAGGTTACCTAACGGGAACTTGGACTATGTAGGTTTACTAGCGGACACTTGGACGATCTTGGTTAACTAGCGGGCACTTGGACAATGCAGGTTCCCTAGCGGGCACTATGAATATGTAGCTTCCCTAGAGGGCACTTGGACGATATAGATTCCCTATGGGCACTTGGACTATCTGGGTTCCCTAACAGGCACATGGAATATGAAGATTCCCTATCGGGCACTTAGACTATGTAGGTTCCTCATTGGGCACTTGGACTATGTAGGTTCCCTATCGGGCACTTGGACTATGTAGGTTAACTAGCGGGCCCTTCGACTATCTAGGTTACCTAGCGGGCACTTGGACTATCTAGGTTAACTAGCGGGCACTTGTACAATGCAGGTTCCCTAGCGGGCACTTTGACTATGTAGCTTCCCTAGAGGGCACTTGGACTATATAGGTTCCCTATGGTTACTTGGACTATCTAGGTGCCCTAACGGGCACTTGGAATACGTAGGTTCCCTTTCGGACACTTGGACTATGTAGGTTCCTCAGCGGGCACTTGGACTATGTAGGTTAACTAGCGGGCACTTGGACTATCTAGGTTACCTAGCGGGCACTTGGATTTTGTAGGTTCCCTAGCGGGCACTTGGACTATGTAGGTTCCCTATCGGGCAGTTGGACTATGTAGGTTATCTAGCGGGCCTTAGACTATCTAGGTTACATAGCGGGCACTTGGACTATGTATGTCCCCTAGCGGGCACTTGGACTATCTAGGTTAACTAGAGGGCCCTTTGACTATATAGGTTAACTAAGGGGCACTTGGAATATCTAGGTTAAGTATCGGACCTTGGACTATGTAGGTTAACTAGCGGGCACTTGGACGATCTAGGTTAAGTAGCGGGCACTTGGACTATCTAGGTTAACTAGCGGGCACTTGAACGATGCAGTTTCCCTAGCGGGCACTTGCACTATATAGGTAAATTAGTGGGCACTTGGACTATGGAGGTTACCTAGAAGGCAATTGGACTATGGAGGTTACCTAGCGGGCACTTGGACTATCTAGGTTAGCTAACGGGTACTTGGACTATCTAGGTTACCTAGCGGGCACTTGGACTATGTAGGTTACCTAGCGGGCACTTGGACTATCTAGGTTACCTAACGGGCACTTGGACTATGCAGGTAACCTAGCGGGCACTTGAACTGTCTAAGTTACCTGCCGGCTCTTGGACTATGTAGGTTACCTAGCGGGCAATTGTACTATCTAGGTTAACGAACGGGCACGTGGACTATGTAGGTAACCTCACGGGCACTTGGACTATCTAGGTTAGTTAACGGGCACTTTGACTATCTAGGTTACCTAGCGGGAACTTGGAATATGTAGGTTCCCTAGAGGGCACTTGGACTATAGGTTACCTAGTGGCCCTTGGACTATGTAGGTTACCTAGCGCGACTTGGACTATCTAAGTTAACGAACGTGCACTTGGACTATGTAGGTAACCTAGCAGGCACTTTTACAGTATAGGTTACCTAGCGGGCACTTGGACTATCTAGGTTAACGAATGGGCACTTGGAATATGTAGGTTACCTAGCGGGCACTTGGACTATCTAGGTTAGCAAACCGGAACTTGGAATATCTAGGTTACCTAGCGGGCACATGGACTATGTAGGATCCCTATCGGACATTGTACTACTTAGGTTAACTAGCGGGCACTTTGACTATCTAGGTTAACTAGCGGGCACTTGAACTATCTAGGTCAACTAGCGGGCCATTGTACTATGTAGGTTAACTAGCGGGCACTTGGCCTATCTAGGTTACGTAACGGGAACTTGGACTATGTAGGTTTACCAGCGGACACTTGGACGATCTAGGTTAACTAGCGGGCACTTGGACAATGCAGGTTCCCTAGCGGGCACTATGAATATGTAGCTTCCCTAGAGGGCACTTGGACTATGTAGGTTCCCTATGGGCACTTGGACTATCTGGGTTCCCTAACGGGCACTTGGAATATGAAGATTCCCTATCGGGCACTTGGACTATGTAGGTTTCTCATTGGGCACTTGGACTATGTAGGTTCACTATCGGGCACTTGGACTTTGTAGGTTAACTAGCGGGCCCTTGGACTATCTAGGTTACCTAGCGGGCACTTGGACTATCTAGGTTAACTAGAGGTCACTTGTACAATGCAGGTTCCCTAGCGGGCACTTTGACTATGTAGGTTCCCTAGAGGGCACTTGGACGATATAGGTTCCCTATGGGCACTTGGACTATCTAGGTGCCCTAATGGGCACTTGGAATACGTAGGTTCCCTTTCGGACACTTGGACTATGCAGGTTCCTCAGTGGGCACTTGGACTATGTAGGTTTACTAGCGGGCACTTGGACTATCTAGGTTACCTATCGGGCACTTGGACTATGCAGGTTCCCTAGCGGGCACTTGGACTATGTTCGTCCCTTAGAGGGCACTTGGACTATGTAGGTTCCCTATCGGGCAGTTGTACTATGTAGGTTAACTAGCGGGCCCGTAGACTATCTAGGTTACCTAGCGGGCACTTGAACTATGTACGTCCTCCAGCGGGGACTTGGACTATCTAGGTTAACTAGAGGGGCGTTGGACTATGTAGGTTAACTAGCAGGCCCTTGGACTATCTAGGTTACCTAGCGGGCACTTGGACTATCTAGGTTAACTAGAGGGCACTTGTACAATGCAGGTACCCTAGCGGGCACTTTGACTATGTAAGTTCCCTAGAGGGCACTTGGACTATATAGGTTCCCTATGGGCACTTGGACTATCTAGGTGCCCTAATGGGCACTTGGAATACGTAGGTTCCCTTTCGGACATTTGGACTATGTAGGTTCCTCAGCGGGCACTTGGACTATGTAGGTTAACTAGCGGGCACTTGGACTATCTAGGTTACCTAGCGGGCACTTGGACTATGTAGGTTCCCTAGCGGGCACTTGGACTATATAGGTTCCCTAGCGAGCACTTGGACTATGTTCGTCCCTTAGCGAGCGCTTGGACTATGTAGGTTCCCTATCGGGCAGTTGGACTTTGTAGGTTAACTAGCGGGCCCTTAGACTATCTAGGTTACCTAGCGGGCACTTGGACTATGTACTTCACCTAGTGGGCACTTGGACTATCTAGGTTAACTAGAGGGCCCTTGGACTATGTAGGTTAACTAGCGGGCACTTGGAATATCTAGGTTAACTAGCGGACCTTGGACTATGTAGGTTAACTAGCGGGCACTTGGGCGATCTAGGTTAACTAGCGGGCACTTGGACGATCTAGGTTAACTATCGGCCACTTGGACTATCTAGCTTAACTAGCGGGCACTTGGACTATCTAGATTAACTAGCGGGCACATGGATGATGCAGGTTCCCTAGCGGGCACTTGGACTATATAGGTTAATTAGCGGGCACATGGACTATGGAGGTTAACTATCGGGCACTTGGACTGTCTAGGTTACCTAACGGGCACTTGGACTATGTAGGTTAATTAGCGGGCACTTGGACTATGCAGGTAACCTAACGGGCACTTGGACTATCTAGGTTAAGTAACGGGCACTTGGACTATCTTGGTTACATAGCGGGAACTTGGAATATGTAGGTTACCTAGCGGGCACTTGGACTATAGTTTAACTAGCGGGCACTTGGATTATATAGGTTACCTAGCGGGCCTTTGGACTATGTAGGTTACCTAGCGCGACTTGGACTATCTAAGTTAACGAACGTGCACATGGACTATGTAGGTAACCTAGCGGGCACTTGGACAATATAGGTTACCTAGCGGGCACTTGGACTATCTAGGTTAACGAATGGGCACTGGGACTATGTAGGTTACCTAGCGGGCACTTGGACTATCTAGATTAGTAAACCGGAACTTGGAATATCTAGGTTACCTAGCGGGCACTTGGACTATGTAGGTTACCTTGCGGGCACTTGGCCTATCTAGTTTACCTAACGGGAACTTGGACTATGTAGGTTTACTAGCGGACACTTGGACGATCTTGGTTAACTAGCGGGCACTTGGATTATCTAGGTTAACTAGCGGGCCCTTGGACTATGTAGGTTCCCTAGCGGGCACTTGGACTATGTAGGTTACCTAGCAGGCACTTGGACTGTCTAGGTTACCTAGCGGGCACTTGAACTATCTAGGTTAACGAACGGGCACTTGGACTATGTAGGTTAGCTAACAGGAACTTGGACTATCTAGGTTAACGAACGGGCACTTGGACTATGTAGGTTACCTAGCGGGCACTTGGACTATCTAGGTTAGCTAACGGGTACTTGGACTATCTAGGTTCCCTAGCGGGCACTTGGACTATGTAGGTTCCCTATCGGGCAGTTGGACTATGTAGGTTATCTAGCGGGCCTTAGACTATCTAGGTTACATAGCGGGCACTTGGACTATGTATGTCCCCTAGCGGGCACTTGGACTATCTAGGTTAACTAGAGGGCCCTTTGACTATATAGGTTAACTAAGGGGCACTTGGAATATCTAGGTTAAGTATCGGACCTTGGACTATGTAGGTTAACTAGCGGGCACTTGGACGATCTAGGTTAAGTAGCGGGCACTTGGACTATCTAGGTTAACTAGCGGGCACTTGAACGATGCAGTTTCCCTAGCGGGCACTTGCACTATATAGGTAAATTAGTGGGCACTTGGACTATGGAGGTTACCTAGAAGGCAATTGGACTATGGAGGTTACCTAGCGGGCACTTGGACTATCTAGGTTAGCTAACGGGTACTTGGACTATCTAGGTTACCTAGCGGGCACTTGGACTATGTAGGTTACCTAGCGGGCACTTGGACTATCTAGGTTACCTAACGGGCACTTGGACTATGCAGGTAACCTAGCGGGCACTTGAACTGTCTAAGTTACCTGCCGGCTCTTGGACTATGTAGGTTACCTAGCGGGCAATTGTACTATCTAGGTTAACGAACGGGCACGTGGACTATGTAGGTAACCTCACGGGCACTTGGACTATCTAGGTTAGTTAACGGGCACTTTGACTATCTAGGTTACCTAGCGGGAACTTGGAATATGTAGGTTCCCTAGAGGGCACTTGGACTATAGGTTACCTAGTGGCCCTTGGACTATGTAGGTTACCTAGCGCGACTTGGACTATCTAAGTTAACGAACGTGCACTTGGACTATGTAGGTAACCTAGCAGGCACTTTTACAGTATAGGTTACCTAGCGGGCACTTGGACTATCTAGGTTAACGAATGGGCACTTGGAATATGTAGGTTACCTAGCGGGCACTTGGACTATCTAGGTTAGCAAACCGGAACTTGGAATATCTAGGTTACCTAGCGGGCACATGGACTATGTAGGATCCCTATCGGACATTGTACTACTTAGGTTAACTAGCGGGCACTTTGACTATCTAGGTTAACTAGCGGGCACTTGAACTATCTAGGTCAACTAGCGGGCCATTGTACTATGTAGGTTAACTAGCGGGCACTTGGCCTATCTAGGTTACGTAACGGGAACTTGGACTATGTAGGTTTACCAGCGGACACTTGGACGATCTAGGTTAACTAGCGGGCACTTGGACAATGCAGGTTCCCTAGCGGGCACTATGAATATGTAGCTTCCCTAGAGGGCACTTGGACTATGTAGGTTCCCTATGGGCACTTGGACTATCTGGGTTCCCTAACGGGCACTTGGAATATGAAGATTCCCTATCGGGCACTTGGACTATGTAGGTTTCTCATTGGGCACTTGGACTATGTAGGTTCACTATCGGGCACTTGGACTTTGTAGGTTAACTAGCGGGCCCTTGGACTATCTAGGTTACCTAGCGGGCACTTGGACTATCTAGGTTAACTAGAGGTCACTTGTACAATGCAGGTTCCCTAGCGGGCACTTTGACTATGTAGGTTCCCTAGAGGGCACTTGGACGATATAGGTTCCCTATGGGCACTTGGACTATCTAGGTGCCCTAATGGGCACTTGGAATACGTAGGTTCCCTTTCGGACACTTGGACTATGCAGGTTCCTCAGTGGGCACTTGGACTATGTAGGTTTACTAGCGGGCACTTGGACTATCTAGGTTACCTATCGGGCACTTGGACTATGCAGGTTCCCTAGCGGGCACTTGGACTATGTTCGTCCCTTAGAGGGCACTTGGACTATGTAGGTTCCCTATCGGGCAGTTGTACTATGTAGGTTAACTAGCGGGCCCGTAGACTATCTAGGTTACCTAGCGGGCACTTGAACTATGTACGTCCTCCAGCGGGGACTTGGACTATCTAGGTTAACTAGAGGGGCGTTGGACTATGTAGGTTAACTAGCAGGCCCTTGGACTATCTAGGTTACCTAGCGGGCACTTGGACTATCTAGGTTAACTAGAGGGCACTTGTACAATGCAGGTACCCTAGCGGGCACTTTGACTATGTAAGTTCCCTAGAGGGCACTTGGACTATATAGGTTCCCTATGGGCACTTGGACTATCTAGGTGCCCTAATGGGCACTTGGAATACGTAGGTTCCCTTTCGGACATTTGGACTATGTAGGTTCCTCAGCGGGCACTTGGACTATGTAGGTTAACTAGCGGGCACTTGGACTATCTAGGTTACCTAGCGGGCACTTGGACTATGTAGGTTCCCTAGCGGGCACTTGGACTATATAGGTTCCCTAGCGAGCACTTGGACTATGTTCGTCCCTTAGCGAGCGCTTGGACTATGTAGGTTCCCTATCGGGCAGTTGGACTTTGTAGGTTAACTAGCGGGCCCTTAGACTATCTAGGTTACCTAGCGGGCACTTGGACTATGTACTTCACCTAGTGGGCACTTGGACTATCTAGGTTAACTAGAGGGCCCTTGGACTATGTAGGTTAACTAGCGGGCACTTGGAATATCTAGGTTAACTAGCGGACCTTGGACTATGTAGGTTAACTAGCGGGCACTTGGGCGATCTAGGTTAACTAGCGGGCACTTGGACGATCTAGGTTAACTATCGGCCACTTGGACTATCTAGCTTAACTAGCGGGCACTTGGACTATCTAGATTAACTAGCGGGCACATGGATGATGCAGGTTCCCTAGCGGGCACTTGGACTATATAGGTTAATTAGCGGGCACATGGACTATGGAGGTTAACTATCGGGCACTTGGACTGTCTAGGTTACCTAACGGGCACTTGGACTATGTAGGTTAATTAGCGGGCACTTGGACTATGCAGGTAACCTAACGGGCACTTGGACTATCTAGGTTAAGTAACGGGCACTTGGACTATCTTGGTTACATAGCGGGAACTTGGAATATGTAGGTTACCTAGCGGGCACTTGGACTATAGTTTAACTAGCGGGCACTTGGATTATATAGGTTACCTAGCGGGCCTTTGGACTATGTAGGTTACCTAGCGCGACTTGGACTATCTAAGTTAACGAACGTGCACATGGACTATGTAGGTAACCTAGCGGGCACTTGGACAATATAGGTTACCTAGCGGGCACTTGGACTATCTAGGTTAACGAATGGGCACTGGGACTATGTAGGTTACCTAGCGGGCACTTGGACTATCTAGATTAGTAAACCGGAACTTGGAATATCTAGGTTACCTAGCGGGCACTTGGACTATGTAGGTTACCTTGCGGGCACTTGGCCTATCTAGTTTACCTAACGGGAACTTGGACTATGTAGGTTTACTAGCGGACACTTGGACGATCTTGGTTAACTAGCGGGCACTTGGATTATCTAGGTTAACTAGCGGGCCCTTGGACTATGTAGGTTCCCTAGCGGGCACTTGGACTATGTAGGTTACCTAGCAGGCACTTGGACTGTCTAGGTTACCTAGCGGGCACTTGAACTATCTAGGTTAACGAACGGGCACTTGGACTATGTAGGTTAGCTAACAGGAACTTGGACTATCTAGGTTAACGAACGGGCACTTGGACTATGTAGGTTACCTAGCGGGCACTTGGACTATCTAGGTTAGCTAACGGGTACTTGGACTATCTAGGTTCCCTAGCGGGCACTTGGACTATGTAGGTTCCCTAGCAGGGCTTTGACTATCTAAGTTCTCTAACGGGCACTTGGACTATGTGGGTTCCCTAGCGGGCATTTGGACTATCTAGGTTACCTAACGGGCACTTGGACTATGTACGTTACTAGCGGGCATTTGGACTATGTAGGTTACCTAGCGGATACTTGGACTATGTAGGTTCCCCATCAGGGACATGGACAATGTAGGTTAACTAGCGGGCACTTGGACTATCTAGGTTAACTAGCGGGCCCTTGGACTATGTAGGTTAACTAGCGGGCTCTGGTACTTTCTAGGTTAACGAACGGGCACGTGGACTATGTAGGTAACCAAGCGGGCACTTGGACAGTCTAGGTTACCTAGAGGGCACTTGGAAATCTAGGTTAATGAATGGGCACTTGGACTATGTAGGTTACCTCGCGGGCACTTAGACTATGTGGGTACCCTAGCGGGCATTTGGACTATCTAGGTTACCTAACGGGCATTTGGACTATGTAGGTTCCCTAGCGGGCACTTGGATTATGTAGGTTCCCTTCTTGCACTTGGACTATGTAGGTTTCTAGCGGGCATTTGGACTATGTAGGTTACCTAGCGGGCACTTGGGCTATGTAGGTTCCCTAGCGGGCATTTGGACTATCTAGGTTACCTAACGGGCATTTGGACTACGTACGTTACTAGTGGGCATTTGGACTATGTAGGTTACCTAGCGGATACTTGGACTATGTAGGCTCCCCATCAGGGACTTGGACCATGTAGGTTAACTAGCGGGCACTTGGACTATCTAGGTTAACTAGAGGGCCCTTGGACTATGTAGGTTAACTAGCGGGCCCTTTGACGATCTAGGTTAGCAAACGGGCACTTGGACTATGTAGGTTACCTAGCAGGCACTTGGACTGTGTAGGTTACCTAGCGGGCACTTGGACTATGCAGGTAACCTAGCGGGCACTTGGACTGTTTAAGTTACCTAGAGGGCACTTGGACTATAGGTTAACTAGCGGGCACTTGGACTATATAGGTTACCTAGCGGCCCTTACATTATGTTGGTTACCTAACGCGACTTGGACTATCTAAGTTAACGAACGTGCACTTGGACTATGTAAGTAACCTAGCGGGCACTTGGAGAGTATAGGTTACCTAGCGGGTACTTGGACTATCTAGGTTAGCAAACCGGAACTTGGAATATCTAGGTTACCTAGCGGGCACTTGGATTATGTAGGATCCCTATTGGACATTTGTACTACTTAGGTTAACTAGAGGGCACTTTGACTAGCGAGGTTAACTAGCGGGCACTTGGACTATCTATGTCAACTAGCGGGCCATTGTACTATGTAGGTTAACTAGCGGGCACTTGGCCTATCTAGGTTACCTAACGGGAACTTGGACTATGTAGGTTTACTAGCGGACCCTTGGACGATCTAGGATAACTAGCGGGCACTTGGACAATGCAGGTTCCCTTGCGGGCACTATGAATATGTAGTTTCCCTAGAGGGCACTTGGACCATATAGGTTCCCTATGGGCACTTGGACTATCTAGGTGCCCTAATGGGCACTTGGAATACGTAGGTTCCCTTTCGGACACTTGGAGTATGTAGGTTCCTCAGCGGGCACTTGGACTATGTAGGTTAACTAGCGGGCACTTGGACTATCTAGGTTACCTAGCGGGCACTTGGACTATGTAGGTTCCCTAGCGGGCACTTGGACTATGTTCGTCCCTTAGCGGGATCTTGGACTATGTAGGTTCCCTATCAGGCAGTTGGACTATGTAGGTTAACTAGCGGGCCCTTAGAATATCTAGGTTACCTAGCGGGCACTTGGACTATGTACGTCCCCTAGCGGGCACTTGGACTATCTAGGTTAAATAGAGGGCCCTTGGACTATGTAGGTTAACTAGCGGGCACTTGGACTATCTAGATTAACTAGCGGGCACTTGGACGATGCAGGTTCCCTAGCGGGCACTTGGACTATATAGGTTAATTAGCGGGCACTTGGACTATGGAGGTTACCTAGCGGGCACTTGGATTGTCTAGGTTACCTAACGGGCACTTGGACTATGTAGGTTAATTAGTGGGCACTTGGACTATGTAGGTTAATTAGCGGGCACTTGGACTATCTAGGTTAACGAACCGGCACGTGGACTATGTAGGTAACCTAATGGGCACTTGGAATATCTAGGTTAGGTAACGGGCACTTGGACTATCTAGGTTACCTAGCGGGAACTTGGAATATGTAGGTTACCTAGCGGGCACTTGGACTATAGTTTAACTAGCGGGCACTTGGACTAGATAGGTTACCTAGCGGCTCCTTGGTCTATGTATGTTACCTAGCGCAACTTGGACTATCTAAGTTAACGAACGTGCACATGGACTATTTAGGTAACCTAGCGGGCACTTGGACAGTATAGGTTACCTAGCGGGCACTTGGACTATCTAGGTTAACGAATGGGCACTTGGACTATGTAGGTTACCTACCGGGCCCTTGGACTATCTAGGTTAGTAAACCGGAACTTGGAATATCTAGGTTACCTAGCGGGCACTTGGACTATGTAGGTTACCTTGCGGGCACTTGGCCTATCTAGGTTACCTAACGGGAACTTGGACTATGTAGGTTTACTAGCGGACACTTGGACAATCTTGGTTAACTAGCGGGCACTTGGACAATGCAGGTTCCCTAGCGGGCACTATGAATATGTAGCTTCCCTAGAGGGCACTTGGACCATATAGGTTCCCTATGGGCACTTGGACTATCTGGGTTCCCTATCGGGCACTTGGACTATGTAGGTTCCCTATCGGGCACTTGGACTATGTAGGTTAACTAGCGGGCCCTTCGACTATCTAGGTTACCTAGCGGGCACTTGTACTATCTAGGTTAACTAGCGGGCACTTGTACAATGCAGGTTCCCTAGCGGGCACTTTGACTATGTAGCTTCCCTAGAGGGCACTTGGACTATATAGGTTCCCTATGGTTACTTGGACTATCTAGGTGCCCTAACGGGCACTTGGAATACGTAGGTTCCCTTTCGGACACTTCGTCTATGTAGGTTCCTCAGCGGGCACTTGGACTATGTAGGTTAACTAGCGGGCACTTGGACTATCTAGGTTGTCCAGCGGGCACTTGGACTATGTACGTCCCCTAGCGGGCACTTGGACTATCGAGGTTAACTAGAGGGCCCTTGGACTATGTAGGTTATCTAGAGGGCACTTGGACTATCTCGGTTAACTAACGGACCTTGGACTATGTAGGTTAACTAGCGGGCACTTGGACGATCTATGTTAACTAGCGGGCACTTGGACTATCTAGGTTAACTAGAGGGAACTTAGACTCTCTATGTTAACTGGCGGGCACTTGGACGATTCAGGTTCCCTAGAGGGCACTTGGACTATGTAGGTTCCCTAACGGGCACTTGGACTATGTAGGTCCCTTAGCGGGCACTTGGACTATGTTGGTTCCCTATCGGGCAGTTGGACTCTGTGGGTACCCTAACGGGCATTTGGACTATGTAGGTTCCCTAGCGGTCACTTGGACTATGTAGGTCCCTTAGCGGGCACTTGGACTATGTTGGTTCCCTATCGGGCAGTTGGACTATGTGGGTACCCTAGCGGGCATTTGGAGTATCTAGGTTACCTAGCAGGCACTTTGACTATCTAGGTTAACTAACGGGCACTTGGACTATGTAGGTTACCTAGCGGGCACTTGGACTATGTAGGTCCCTAGCGGGCACTGAGACTATGTAGGTTACCTAGCAGGCACTTGGACTGTATAGGTTACCTAGCGGGCACTTGAACTATCTAGGTTAACGAACGGACACTTGGACTATGTAGGTTAGCTAACAGGAACTTAGACTATCTAGGTTAACGAACGGGCACTTGGACTATGGAGGTTACCTAGCGGGCACTTGGACTATCTAGGTTAGCTAACGGGTACTTAGACTATCTAGGTTCCCTAGCGGGCACTTGGACTATGTAGGTTCCCTAGCAGGGCTTTGATTATGTAAGTTCTCTAATGGACACTTGGGCTATGTGGGTTCCCTAGCGGGCATTTGGACTATATAGGTTACCTAACGGGCACTTGGACTATGTACGTTACTAGCGGGCATTTTGGACTATGTAGGTTACCTAGCGGATACTTGGACTATGTAAGTTCCCCATCAGGGACTTGGACAATGTAGGTTAACTAGCGGGCACTTGGACTATCTAGGTTAACTAGCGGGCCCTTGGACTATGTAGGTTAACTAGCGGGCCCTTTGACGATCTAGGTTAGCAAACGGGCACTTGGACTATTTAGGTTACCTAGCAGGCACTTGGACTATCTAGGTTAACGAACGGGCACTTGGACTATGTAAGTTAGCTAACAGGAACTTGGACTATCTAGGTTAACGAACGGGCACTTGGACTATGGAGGTTACCTAGCGGGCACTTGAACTATGGAGGTTACCTAGCGGGCACTTGGACTATCTAGGTTAGCTAACGGGTACTTGGACTATCTAGGTTACCTAGTGGGCACTTGGACTATGTAGGTTACCTAGCGGGCACTTGGACTATCTAGGTTACCTAACGGGCACTTGGACTATGCAGGTAACCTAGCGGGCACTTGGACTGTTTAAGTTAACCAGCGGGCACTTGGACTGTGTAGGTTAACTAGCGGGCACTTGGACTATCTAGGTTACCTAACGGGCACCTGGACTATCTAGATTACCTAGTGGGCACTTGGATTCTAAAGGTGACCTAGCCGGCCCTTGGACTGTGTAGGTTACCTAGCGGGCAATTGGACTATCTAGGTTAACGAACGGGCACGTGGACTATGTAGGTAACCTAACGGGCACTTGGACTATCTAGGTTAGGTAACGGGCACTTGGACTATCTAGGTTACCTAGCGGAAACATGGAATATGTAGGTTACCTAGAGGGCACTTGGACTATAGGCTAACTAGCGGGCACTTGGGCTATATAGGTTACCTAGCGGCCCTTGGACTGTGTTGGTTACCTACCGCGACTTGGACTATCTAAGTTAACGAAAGTGCACTTGGACTATGTAAGTAACCTAGCGGGCACTTGGACAGTATAGGTTAACTAGCAGGCACTTCGACTATCTAGGTTAACGAATGGGCACTTGTACTACGTAGGTTACCTAGCGGGCACTTGGACTATCTAGGTTAGCAAACTGGAACTTGGAATATCTAGGTTACCTAGCGGGCACTTGGACTATGTAGGATCCCTATCGGACATTTGTACTACTTAGGTTAACTAGCGGGCACTTTGACTATCTAGGTTATCTAGCTGGCACTTGGACTATCTAGGTCAACTAGCGGGCCATTGTACTATGTAGGTTAACTAGCGGGCACTTTGCCTATCTAGGTTACCTAACGGGAACTTGGACTATGGAGGTTACCTAGCGGGCACTTGGACTATCTAGGTTAGCTAACGGGTACTTGGACTATCTAGGTTACCTAGCGGGCACTTGGACTATGTAGGTTACCTAGCGGGCACTTGGACTATCTAGGTTACCTAACGGGCACTTGGACTATGCAGGTAACCTAGCGGGCACTTGAACTGTCTAAGTTACCTTCCGGCTCTTGGACTATGTAGGTTGCCTAGCGGGCAATTGTACTATCTAGGTTAACGAACGGGCACGTGGACTATGTAGGTAACCTAACGGGCACTTGGACTATCTAGGTTAGGTAACTATCTATGCAGCTAACCTAGCGGGCACTTGAACTATCTAAGTTACCTGCCGGCTCTTGGACTATGTAGGTTACCTAGCGGGCAATTGGACTATCTAGGTTACCTAGCGGGAACTTGGAATATGTAGGTTACCTAGCGCGCACTTGGACTATGTACGTTACTAGCGGGCATTTGGACTATGTAGGTTACCTAGCGGATACTTGGACTATGTAGGTTCCCCATCAGGGACTTGGACAATGTAGGTTAACTAGCGGGCACTTGGACGATGCAGGTTCCCTAGCGGGCACTATGAATATGTAGCTTCCCTAGAGGGCACTTGGACCATATAGGTTCCCTATGGGCACTTGGACTATCTGGGTTCCCTAACAGGCCCTTGGAATATGAAGATTCCCTATCGGGCACTTGGACTATGTAGGTTCCTCATTGGGCACTTGGACTATGTAGGTTCCCTATCGGGCACTTGGACTATGTAGGTTAACTAGCGGGCCCTTCGACTATCTAGGTTACCTAGTGGGCACTTGGACTATCTAGGTTAACTAGCGGACACTTGTACAATGCAGGTTCCCTAGCGGGCACTTTGACTATGTAGCTTCCCTAGAGGGCACTTGGACTATATAGGTTCCCTATGGTTACTTGGACTATCTAGGTGCCCTAACGGGCACTTGGAATACGTAGGTTCCTTTTCGGACACTTGGACTATGTAGGTTCCTCAGCGGGCACTTGGACTATGTAGGTAATCTAGCGGGCACTTGGACTATCTAGGTTGCCCAGCGGGCACTTGGACAATGTACGTCCCCTAGCGGGCACTTGGACTATCGAGGTTAACTAGAGGGCCCTTGGACTATGTAGGTTAACTAAAGGGCACTTGGACTATCTAGGTTAACTAACGGACCTTGGACTATCTAGGTTAACTAGCGGGCACTTGGACTATCTAGGTTAACTAGCGGGCACATGGACGATGCAGGTTCCCTAGAGGGCACTTGGACTATGTAGGTTCCCTAACGGGCACTTGGACTATGTAGGTCCCTTAGCGGGCACTTGGACTATGTTGATTCCCTATCGGGCAGTTGGACTCTGTGGGTATCCTAGCGGGCATTTGGACTATCTAGGTTACCTAGAAGGCACTTTGACTATCTAGGTAAACTAACGGGCACTTGGAATATGTAGGTTCCCTAGCGGGCACTTGGACTATGTAGGTTACCTAGCAGGCACTTGGACTGTCTAGGTTACCTAGCGGGCACTTGAACTATCTAGGTTAATGAACAGGCACTTGGACTATGTAGGTTAGCTAACAGGAACGTGGACTATCTAGGTTAACAAACGGGCACTTGGACTATGGAGGTTACCTAGAGGGCACTTGGACTATCTAGGTTAGCTAACGGGTACTTGGACTATCTAGGTTCCCTAGCGGGCACTTGGACTATGTAGGTTCCCTAGCAGGGCTTTGACTATGTAAGTTCTCTAACGGGCACTTGGACTATGTGGGTTCCCTAGCGGGCATTTGGACTATCTAGGTTACTTAATGGGCACTTGGACTATGTACGTTACTAGCGGTCATTTGGACTATGTAGGTTACCTAGCGCATACTTGGATAATGTAGGTTCCCCATCAGGGACTTGGACAATGTAGGTTAACTAGCGGGCACTTGGACTATCTAGGTTAACTAGCGGGCCCTTGGACTATGTAGGTTAACTAGCGGGCTCTTGTACTTTCTAGGTTAACGAACGGGCACGTGGACTATGTAGGTAACCAAGCGGGCACTTGGACAGTCTAGGTTACCTAGAGGGCACTTGGAAAATCTAGGTTAATGAATGGGCACTTGGACTATGTAGGTTACCTCGCGGGCACTTAGACTATGTGGGTACCCTAGCGGGCATTTGGACTATCTAGGTTACCTAACGGGCATTTGGACTATGTAGGTTCCCTAGCGGGCACTTGGATTATGTAGGTTCCCTTCTTGCACTTGGACTATGTAGGTTTCTAGCGGGCATTTGGACTATGTAGGTTACCTAGCGGGCACTTGGGCTATGTAGGTTCCCTAGCGGGCATTTGGACTATCTAGGTTACCTAACGGGCATTTGGACTACGTACGTTACTAGTGGGCATTTGGACTATGTAGGTTACCTAGCGGATACTTGGACTATGTAGGCTCCCCATCAGGGACTTGGACCATGTAGGTTAACTAGCGGGCACTTGGACTATCTAGGTTAACTAGAGGGCCCTTGGACTATGTAGGTTAACTAGCGGGCCCTTTGACGATCTAGGTTAGCAAACGGGCACTTGGACTATGTAGGTTACCTAGCAGGCACTTGGACTGTGTAGGTTACCTAGCGGGCACTTGGACTATGCAGGTAACCTAGCGGGCACTTGGACTGTTTAAGTTACCTAGAGGGCACTTGGACTATAGGTTAACTAGCGGGCACTTGGACTATATAGGTTACCTAGCGGCCCTTACATTATGTTGGTTACCTAACGCGACTTGGACTATCTAAGTTAACGAACGTGCACTTGGACTATGTAAGTAACCTAGCGGGCACTTGGAGAGTATAGGTTACCTAGCGGGTACTTGGACTATCTAGGTTAGCAAACCGGAACTTGGAATATCTAGGTTACCTAGCGGGCACTTGGATTATGTAGGATCCCTATTGGACATTTGTACTACTTAGGTTAACTAGAGGGCACTTTGACTAGCGAGGTTAACTAGCGGGCACTTGGACTATCTATGTCAACTAGCGGGCCATTGTACTATGTAGGTTAACTAGCGGGCACTTGGCCTATCTAGGTTACCTAACGGGAACTTGGACTATGTAGGTTTACTAGCGGACCCTTGGACGATCTAGGATAACTAGCGGGCACTTGGACAATGCAGGTTTCCTTGCGGGCACTATGAATATGTAGTTTCCCTAGAGGGCACTTGGACCATATAGGTTCCCTATGGGCACTTGGACTATCTAGGTGCCCTAATGGGCACTTGGAATACGTAGGTTCCCTTTCGGACACTTGGAGTATGTAGGTTCCTCAGCGGGCACTTGGACTATGTAGGTTAACTAGCGGGCACTTGGACTATCTAGGTTACCTAGCGAGCACTTGGACTATGTAGGTTCCCTAGCGGGCACTTGGACTATGTTCGTCCCTTAGCGGGATCTTGGACTATGTAGGTTCCCTATCAGGCAGTTGGACTATGTAGGTTAACTAGCGGGCCCTTAGAATATCTAGGTTACCTAGCGGGCACTTGGACTATGTACGTCCCCTAGCGGGCACTTGGACTATCTAGGTTAAATAGAGGGCCCTTGGACTATGTAGGTTAACTAGCGGGCACTTGGACTATCTAGATTAACTACCGGGCACTTGGACGATGCAGGTTCCCTAGCGGGCACTTGGACTATATAGGTTAATTAGCGGGCACTTGGACTATGGAGGTTACCTAGCGGGCACTTGGATTGTCTAGGTTACCTAACGGGCACTTGGACTATGTAGGTTAATTAGTGGGCACTTGGACTATGTAGGTTAATTAGCGGGCACTTGGACTATCTAGGTTAACGAACCGGCACGTGGACTATGTAGGTAACCTAATGGGCACTTGGAATATCTAGGTTAGGTAACGGGCACTTGGACTATCTAGGTTACCTAGCGGGAACTTGGAATATGTAGGTTACCTAGCGGGCACTTGGACTATAGTTTAACTAGCGGGCACTTGGACTAGATAGGTTACCTAGCGGCTCCTTGGTCTATGTATGTTACCTAGCGCAACTTGGACTATCTAAGTTAACGAACGTGCACATGGACTATTTAGGTAACCTAGCGGGCACTTGGACAGTATAGGTTACCTAGCGGGCACTTGGACTATCTAGGTTAACGAATGGGCACTTGGACTATGTAGGTTACCTACCGGGCCCTTGGACTATCTAGGTTAGTAAACCGGAACTTGGAATATCTAGGTTACCTAGCGGGCACTTGGACTATGTAGGTTACCTTGCGGGCACTTGTCCTATCTAGGTTACCTAACGGGAACTTGGACTATGTAGGTTTACTAGCGGACACTTGGACAATCTTGGTTAACTAGCGGGCACTTGGACAATGCAGGTTCCCTAGCGGGCACTATGAATATGTAGCTTCCCTAGAGGGCACTTGGACCATATAGGTTCCCTATGGGCACTTGGACTATCTGGGTTCCCTATCGGGCACTTGGACTATGTAGGTTCCCTATCGGGCACTTGGACTATGTAGGTTAACTAGCGGGCCCTTCGACTATCTAGGTTACCTAGCGGGCACTTGTACTATCTAGGTTAACTAGCGGGCACTTGTACAATGCAGGTTCCCTAGCGGGCACTTTGACTATGTAGCTTCCCTAGAGGGCACTTGGACTATATAGGTTCCCTATGGTTACTTGGACTATCTAGGTGCCCTAACGGGCACTTGGAATACGTAGGTTCCCTTTCGGACACTTCGTCTATGTAGGTTCCTCAGCGGGCACTTGGACTATGTAGGTTAACTAGCGGGCACTTGGACTATCTAGGTTGTCCAGCGGGCACTTGGACTATGTACGTCCCCTAGCGGGCACTTGGACTATCGAGGTTAACTAGAGGGCCCTTGGACTATGTAGGTTATCTAGAGGGCACTTGGACTATCTAGGTTAACTAACGGACCTTGGACTATGTAGGTTAACTAGCGGGCACTTGGACGATCTATGTTAACTAGCGGGCACTTGGACTATCTAGGTTAACTAGCGGGAACTTAGACTCTCTATGTTAACTGGCGGGCACTTGGACGATTCAGGTTCCCTAGAGGGCACTTGGACTATGTAGGTTCCCTAACGGGCACTTGGACTATGTAGGTCCCTTAGCGGGCACTTGGACTATGTTGGTTCCCTATCGGGCAGTTGGACTCTGTGGGTACCCTAACGGGCATTTGGACTATGTAGGTTCCCTAGCGGTCACTTGGACTATGTAGGTCCCTTAGCGGGCACTTGGACTATGTTGGTTCCCTATCGGGCAGTTGGACTATGTGGGTACCCTAGCGGGCATTTGGAGTATCTAGGTTACCTAGCAGGCACTTTGACTATCTAGGTTAACTAACGGGCACTTGGACTATGTAGGTTACCTAGCGGGCACTTGGACTATGTAGGTCCCTAGCGGGCACTGAGACTATGTAGGTTACCTAGCAGGCACTTGGACTGTATAGGTTACCTAGCGGGCACTTGAACTATCTAGGTTAACGAACGGACACTTGGACTATGTAGGTTAGCTAACAGGAACTTAGACTATCTAGGTTAACGAACGGGCACTTGGACTATGGAGGTTACCTAGCGGGCACTTGGACTATCTAGGTTAGCTAACGGGTACTTAGACTATCTAGGTTCCCTAGCGGGCACTTGGACTATGTAGGTTCCCTAGCAGGGCTTTGATTATGTAAGTTCTCTAATGGACACTTGGGCTATGTGGGTTCCCTAGCGGGCATTTGGGCTATATAGGTTACCTAACGGGCACTTGGACTATGTACGTTACTAGCGGGCATTTGGACTATGTAGGTTACCTAGCGGATACTTGGACTATGTAAGTTCCCCATCAGGGACTTGGACAATGTAGGTTAACTAGCGGGCACTTGGACTATCTAGGTTAACTAGCGGGCCCTTGGACTATGTAGGTTAACTAGCGGGCCCTTTGACGATCTAGGTTAGCAAACGGGCACTTGGACTATTTAGGTTACCTAGCAGGCACTTGGACTATCTAGGTTAACGAACGGGCACTTGGACTATGTAAGTTAGCTAACAGGAACTTGGACTATCTAGGTTAACGAACGGGCACTTGGACTATGGAGGTTACCTAGCGGGCACTTGAACTATGGAGGTTACCTAGCGGGCACTTGGACTATCTAGGTTAGCTAACGGGTACTTGGACTATCTAGGTTACCTAGTGGGCACTTGGACTATGTAGGTTACCTAGCGGGCACTTGGACTATCTAGGTTACCTAACGGGCACTTGGACTATGCAGGTAACCTAGCGGGCACTTGGACTGTTTAAGTTAACCAGCGGGCACTTGGACTGTGTAGGTTAACTAGCGGGCACTTGGACTATCTAGGTTACCTAACGGGCACCTGGACTATCTAGATTACCTAGTGGGCACTTGGATTCTAAAGGTGACCTAGCCGGCCCTTGGACTGTGTAGGTTACCTAGCGGGCCAATTGGACTATCTAGGTTAACGAACGGGCACGTGGACTAGTGAGGTAACCTAACGGGCACTTGGACTATCTAGGTTAGGTAACGGGCACTTGGACTATCTAGGTTACCTAGCGGAAACATGGAATATGTAGGTTACCTAGAGGGCACTTGGACTATAGGCTAACTAGCGGGCACTTGGGCTATATAGGTTACCTAGCGGCCCTTGGACTGTGTTGGTTACCTACCGCGACTTGGACTATCTAAGTTAACGAAAGTGCACTTGGACTATGTAAGTAACCTAGCGGGCACTTGGACAGTATAGGTTAACTAGCAGGCACTTCGACTATCTAGGTTAACGAATGGGCACTTGTACTACGTAGGTTACCTAGCGGGCACTTGGACTATCTAGGTTAGCAAACTGGAACTTGGAATATCTAGGTTACCTAGCGGGCACTTGGACTATGTAGGATCCCTATCGGACATTTGTACTACTTAGGTTAACTAGCGGGCACTTTGACTATCTAGGTTATCTAGCTGGCACTTGGACTATCTAGGTCAACTAGCGGGCCATTGTACTATGTAGGTTAACTAGCGGGCACTTTGCCTATCTAGGTTACCTAACGGGAACTTGGACTATGGAGGTTACCTAGCGGGCACTTGGACTATCTAGGTTAGCTAACGGGTACTTGGACTATCTAGGTTACCTAGCGGGCACTTGGACTATGTAGGTTACCTAGCGGGCACTTGGACTATCTAGGTTACCTAACGGGCACTTGGACTATGCAGGTAACCTAGCGGGCACTTGAACTGTCTAAGTTACCTTCCGGCTCTTGGACTATGTAGGTTACCTAGCGGGCAATTGTACTATCTAGGTTAACGAACGGGCACGTGGACTATGTAGGTAACCTAACGGGCACTTGGACTATCTAGGTTAGGTAACTATCTATGCAGCTAACCTAGCGGGCACTTGAACTATCTAAGTTACCTGCCGGCTCTTGGACTATGTAGGTTACCTAGCGGGCAATTGGACTATCTAGGTTACCTAGCGGGAACTTGGAATATGTAGGTTACCTAGCGCGCACTTGGACTATGTACGTTACTAGCGGGCATTTGGACTATGTAGGTTACCTAGCGGATACTTGGACTATGTAGGTTCCCCATCAGGGACTTGGACAATGTAGGTTAACTAGCGGGCACTTGGACGATGCAGGTTCCCTAGCGGGCACTATGAATATGTAGCTTCCCTAGAGGGCACTTGGACCATATAGGTTCCCTATGGGCACTTGGACTATCTGGGTTCCCTAACAGGCCCTTGGAATATGAAGATTCCCTATCGGGCACTTGGACTATGTAGGTTCCTCATTGGGCACTTGGACTATGTAGGTTCCCTATCGGGCACTTGGACTATGTAGGTTAACTAGCGGGCCCTTCGACTATCTAGGTTACCTAGTGGGCACTTGGACTATCTAGGTTAACTAGCGGACACTTGTACAATGCAGGTTCCCTAGCGGGCACTTTGACTATGTAGTTTCCCTAGAGGGCACTTGGACTATATAGGTTCCCTATGGTTACTTGGACTATCTAGGTGCCCTAACGGGCACTTGGAATACGTAGGTTCCTTTTCGGACACTTGGACTATGTAGGTTCCTCAGCGGGCACTTGGACTATGTAGGTAATCTAGCGGGCACTTGGACTATCTAGGTTGCCCAGCGGGCACTTGGACTATGTACGTCCCCTAGCGGGCACTTGGACTATCGAGGTTAACTAGAGGGCCCTTGGACTATGTAGGTTAACTAAATGGCAGTTGGACTATCTAGGTTAACTAACGGACCTTGGACTATCTAGGTTAACTAGCGGGCACTTGGACTATCTAGGTTAACTAGCGGGCACATGGACGATGCAGGTTCCCTAGAGGGCACTTGGACTATGTAGGTTCCCTAACGGGCACTTGGACTATGTAGGTCCCTTAGCGGGCACTTGGACTATGTTGATTCCCTATCGGGCAGTTGGACTCTGTGGGTATCCTAGCGGGCATTTGGACTATCTAGGTTACCTAGAAGGCACTTTGACTATCTAGGTAAACTAACGGGCACTTGGAATATGTAGGTTCCCAAGCGGGCACTTGGACTATGTAGGTTACCTAGCAGGCACTTGGACTGTCTAGGTTACCTAGCGGGCACTTGAACTATCTAGGTTAATGAACAGGCACTTGGACTATGTAGGTTAGCTAACAGGAACTTGGACTATCTAGGTTAACGAACGGGCACTTGGACTATGGAGGTTACCTAGAGGGCACTTGGACTATCTAGGTTAGCTAACGGGTACTTGGACTATCTAGGTTCCCTAGCGGGCACTTGGACTATGTAGGTTCCCTAGCAGGGCTTTGACTATGTAAGTTCTCTAACGGGCACTTGGACTATGTGGGTTCCCTAGCGGGCATTTGGACTATCTAGGTTACTTAACGGGCACTTGGACTATGTACGTTACTAGCGGTCATTTGGACTATGTAGGTTACCTAGCGCATACTTGGATAATGTAGGTTCCCCATCAGGGACTTGGACAATGTAGGTTAACTAGCGGGCACTTGGACTATCTAGGTTAACTAGCGGGCACTTGGACTATGTAGGTTACCTAGCAGGCACTTGGACTGTCTAGGTTACCTAGCGGGCACTTGAACTATCTAGGTTAACTAGCGGGCACTTGGACTATGTAGGTTACCTAGCAGGCACTTGGACTGTCTAGGTTACCTAGCGGGCACTTGAACTATCTAGGTTAACGAACGGGCACTTGGACTATGTAGGTTAGCTAACAGGATCTTGGACTATCTAGGTTAACGAACGGGCACTTGGATTATGTAGGTTACCTAGCGGGCACTTGGACTATCTAGGTTAGCTAACGGGTACTTGGACTATCTAGGTTCCCTAGCGGGCACTTGGACTATGTAGGTTCCCTAGCAGGGCTTTGACTATGTAAGTTCTCTAACGGGCACTTGGACTATGTGGGTTCCCTAGCGGGCATTTGGACTATCTAGGTTACCTAACGGGCACTTGGACTATGTACGTTACTAGCGGGCATTTGGACTATGTAGGTTACCTAGCGGATACTTGGACTATGTAGGTTCCCCATCAGGGACTTGGACAATGTAGGTTAACTAGCGGGCACTTGGACTATCTAGGTTAACTAGCGGGCCCTTGCACTATGTAGGTTAACTAGCGGGCTCTTGTACTATCTAGGTTAACGAACGGGCACGTGGACTATGTAGGTAACCAAGCGGGCACTTGGACAGTCTAGGTTACCTAGAGGGCACTTCGAAAATCAAGGTTAATGAATCGGCACTTGGACTATGTAGGTTACCTCGCGGGCACTTAGACTATGTGGGTACCCTAGCGGGCATTTGGACTATCTAGGTTACCTAACGGGCATTTGGACTATGTAGGTTCCCTAGCGGGCACTTGGATTATGTAGGTTCCCTTCTTGCACTTGGACTATGTAGGTTTCTAGCGGGCATTTGGACTATGTAGGTTACCTAACGGGCATTTGGACTACGTACGTTACTAGTGGGCATTTGGACTATGTAGGTTACCTAGCGGATACTTGGACTATGTAGGTTCCCCATCAGGGACTTGGACAATGTAGGTTAACTAGCGGGCACTTGGACTATCTAGGTTAACTAGAGGGCCCTTGGACTATGTAGGTTAACTAGCGGGCCCTTTGACGATCTAGGTTAGCAAACGGGCACTTGGACTATGTAGGTTACCTAGCAGGCACCTGGACTGTTTGGTTACCTAGCGGGCACTTGAACTATCTAGGTTAACGAACGGGCACTTGGACTATGGAGGTTAGCTAACAGGAACTTGGACTATCTAGGTTAACGAACGGGCACTTGGACTATGGAGGTTACCTAGCGGACACTTGGACTATCTAGGTTAGCTAACGGGTACTTGGACTATCTAGGTTACTTAGCGGGCACTTGGACTATGTAGGTTCCCTAGCAGGGCTTTGACTATGTAAGTTCTCTAACGGGCACTTGGACTATGGGGGTTCCCTAGCGGGCATTTGGACTATCTCGGTTACCTAACGGGCACTTGGACTATGTACGTTACTAGCGGGCATTTGGACTATGTAGGTTACCTAGCGGATACTTGGACTATGTAGGTTCCCCATCAGGGACTTGGACAATGTATGTTAACTAGCGGGCACTTGGACAATGCAGGTTCCCTAGCGGGCACTATGAATATGTAGCTTCCCTAGAGGGAACTTGGACTATATAGGTTCCCTATGGGCACTTGGACAATCTGGGTTCCCTAACGGGCACTTGGAATATGAAGATTCCCTATCGGGCACTTGGACTATGTAGGTTCCTCATTGGGCACTTGGACTATGTAGGTTAACTAGCGTGCCCTTGGACTATCTAGGTTACCTAGCGGGCACTTGGACTATCTAGGTTAACTAGTGGGGACTTGTACAATGCAGGTTCCCTAGCGGGCACTTTGACTATGTAGCTTCCCTAGAGGGCACTTGGACTATATAGGTTCCCTATGGGCACTTGGACTATCTAGGTGCCCTAATGGGGACTTGGAATGCGTAGGTTCCCTTTCGGACACTTGGACTATGTAGGTTCCTCAGCGGGCACTTGGACTATGTAGGTTAACTAGCAGGCACTTGGACTATCTAGGTTACCTAGCGAGCACTTGGACTATGTAGGTTCCCTAGCGGGCACTTGGACTATGTTCGTACCTTAGCGGACACTTGGACTATGTAGGTTCCCTATCGGGCAGTTGGACTATGTAGGTTAACTAGCGGGCCCTTAGACTATCTAGGTTACCTAGCGTGCACTTGGACTATGTACGTCCCCTAGCGGGCACTTGGACTATCTAGGTTAAATAGAGGGCCCTTGGACTATGTAGGTTAACTAGCGGGCACTTGGAATATCTAGGTTAACTAGCGGCCACTTGGACTATCTAGCTTAACTAGCGGGCACTTGGACTATCTAGATTAACTAGCGGGCACTTGGACGATGCAGGTTCCCTAGCGGGCACTTGGACTATATAGGTTTATTAGCGGGCACTTGGACTATGGAGGTTACCTAGCGGGCACTTGGACTGTCTAGGTTACCTAATGGGCACTTGGACTATGTAGGTTAATTAGCGGGCACTTGGACTATGTAGGTTACCTAGCGGGCACTTGGACTATCTAGGTTAACGAACCGGCACGTGGACTATGTAGGTAACCTAACGGGCACTTGGACTATGTAGGTTAGGTAACGTGCACTTGGACTATCTAGGTTACCTAGCGGGAACTTGGAATATGTAGGTTACCTAGCAGGGCTTTGACTATGTAAGTTCTCTAACGGGCACTTGGACTATGTGGGTTCCCTAGCGGGCATTTGGACTATCTAGGTTACCTAACGGGCACTTGGACTATGTACGTTACTAGCGGGCATTTGGACTATGTAGGTTACCTAGCGGATACTTGGACTATGTAGGTTCCCCATCAGGGACTTGGACAATGTAGGTTAACTAGCGGGCACTTGGACTATCTAGGTTAACTAGCGGGCCCTTGCACTATGTAGGTTAACTAGCGGGCTCTTGTACTATCTAGGTTAACGAACGGGCACGTGGACTATGTAGGTAACCAAGCGGGCACTTGGACAGTCTAGGTTACCTAGAGGGCACTTCGAAAATCAAGGTTAATGAATCGGCACTTGGACTATGTAGGTTACCTCGCGGGCACTTAGACTATGTGGGTACCCTAGCGGGCATTTGGACTATCTAGGTTACCTAACGGGCATTTGGACTATGTAGGTTCCCTAGCGGGCACTTGGATTATGTAGGTTCCCTTCTTGCACTTGGACTATGTAGGTTTCTAGCGGGCATTTGGACTATGTAGGTTACCTAACGGGCATTTGGACTACATACGTTACTAGTGGGCATTTGGACTATGTAGGTTACCTAGCGGATACTTGGACTATGTAGGTTCCCCATCAGGGACTTGGACAATGTAGGTTAACTAGCGGGCACTTGGACTATCTAGGTTAACTAGAGGGCCCTTGGACTATGTAGGTTAACTAGCGGGCCCTTTGACGATCTAGGTTAGCAAACGGGCACTTGGACTATGTAGGTTACCTAGCAGGCACTTGGACTGTCTAGGTTACCTAGCGGGCACTTGAACTATCTAGGTTAACGAACGGGCACTTGGACTATGGAGGTTAGCTAACAGGAACTTGGACTATCTAGGTTAACGAACGGGCACTTGGACTATGGAGGTTACCTAGCGGACACTTGGACTATCTAGGTTAGCTAACGGGTACTTGGACTATCTAGGTTACTTAGCGGGCACTTGGACTATGTAGGTTCCCTAGCAGGGCTTTGACTATGTAAGTTCTCTAACGGGCACTTGGACTATGTGGGTTCCCTAGCGGGCATTTGGACTATCTAGGTTACCTAACGGGCACTTGGACTATGTACGTTACTAGCGGGCATTTGGACTATGTAGGTTACCTAGCGGATACTTGGACTATGTAGGTTCCCCATCAGGGACTTGGACAATGTATGTTAACTAGCGGGCACTTGGACAATGCAGGTTCCCTAGCGGGCACTATGAATATGTAGCTTCCCTAGAGGGAACTTGGACTATATAGGTTCCCTATGGGCACTTGGACAATCTGGGTTCCCTAACGGGCACTTGGAATATGAAGATTCCCTATCGGGCACTTGGACTATGTAGGTTCCTCATTGGGCACTTGGACTATGTAGGTTAACTAGCGGGCCCTTGGACTATCTAGGTTACCTAGCGGGCACTTGGACTATCTAGGTTAACTAGTGGGGACTTGTACAATGCAGGTTCCCTAGCGGGCACTTTGACTATGTAGCTTCCCTAGAGGGCACTTGGACTATATAGGTTCCCTATGGGCACTTGGACTATCTAGGTGCCCTAATGGGGACTTGGAATACGTAGGTTCCCTTTCGGACACTTGGACTATGTAGGTTCCTCAGCGGGCACTTGGACTATGTAGGTTAACTAGCGGGCACTTGGACTATCTAGGTTACCTAGCGAGCACTTGGACTATGTAGGTTCCCTAGCGGGCACTTGGACTATGTAGGTTAACTAGCGGGCCCTTAGACTATCTAGGTTACCTAGCGTGCACTTGGACTATGTACGTACCCTAGCGGGCACTTGGACTATCTAGGTTAAATAGAGGGCCCTTGGACTATGTAGGTTAACTAGCGGGCACTTGGAATATCTAGGTTAACTAGCGGACCTTGGACTATGTAGGTTAACTAGCGGGCACTTGGACGATCTAGGTTAACTAGCGGCCACTTGGACTATCTAGCTTAACTAGCGGGCCCTTGGACTATCTAGATTAACTAGCGGGCACTTGGACGATGCAGGTTCCCTAGCGGGCACTTGGACTATATAGGTTTATTAGCGGGCACTTGGACTATGGAGGTTACCTAGCGGGCACTTGGACTATGGAGGTTACGTAGCGGGCACTTGGACTATCTAGGTTAGCTAATGGGTACTTGGACTATCTAGGTTACCTAGCGGGCACTTGGACTATGTAGGTTCCCTAGCAGGGCTTTGACTATGTAAGTTCTCTAACGGGCACTTGGACTATGTGGGTTCCCTAGCGGGCATTTGGACTATCTAGGTTACCTAACGGGCACTTGGACTATGTACGTTACTTGCGGGCATTTGGACTATGTAGGTTACCTAGCGGATACTTGGACTATGTAGGTTCCCCATCAGGGACTTGGACAATGTAGGTTAACTAGCGGGCACTTGGACTATCAAGGTTAACTAGCGGGCCCTTGGACTATGTAGGTTAACTAGCGGGCTCTTGTACTATCTAGGTTAACGAACGGGCACGTGGACTATGTAGGTAACCAAGCGGGCACTTGGACAGTCTAGGTTACCTAGAGGGCACTTGGAAAATCTAGGTTAATGAATGGGCACTTGGACAATGTAGGTTACCTCGCGGGCACTTAGACTATGTGGGTACCCTAGCGGGCATTTGGACTATCTAGGTTACCTAACGGGCATTTGGAATATGTAGGTTCCCTAGCGGGAACTTGGATTACGTAGGTTCCCTTCTTGCACTTGGACTATGTAGGTTTCTAGTGGGCATTTGGACTATGTAGGTTACCTAGCGGGCACTTGGGCTATGTAGGTTCCCTAGCGGGCATTTGGACTATCTAGGTTACCTAACGGGCATTTGGACTACGTACGTTACTAGTGGGCATTTGGACTATGTAGGTTACCTAGCGGATACTTGGACTATGTACGTTCCCCATCAGGGACTTGGACAATGTAGGTTAACTAGCGGGCACTTGGACTATCTAGGTTAACTAGAGGGCCCTTGGACTATGTAGGTTAACTAGCGGGCCCTTTGACGATCTAGGTTAGCAAACGGGCACTTGGACTATGTAGGTTACCTAGCAGGCACTTGGACTGTCCAGGTAACGTAGCGGGCACTTGAACTATCTAGGTTAACGAACGGGCACTTGGACTATGTAGGTTAGCTAACAGGAATTTGGACTATCTAGGTTAACGAACGGGCACTTGGACTATGGATGTTACCTAGCGGGCACTTGGACTATGGAGGTTACCTAGCGGGCACTTGGACTATCTAGGTTACCTAACGGGCACTTGGACTATGCAGGTAACCTAGCGGTCACTTGGACTGTTTAAGTTACCTAGAGGGCACTTGGACTATAGGTTAACTAGCGGGCACTTGGACTATATAGGTTACCTAGCGGCCCTTAGACTATGTTGGTTACCTACCGCGACTTGGACTATCTAAGTTAACGAACGTGCACTTGGACTATGTAAGTAACCTAGCGGGCACTTGGACAGTATAGGTTACATAGCGGGCACTTGACTATCTAGGTTGGCAAACCGGAACTTGGAATATCTAGGTTACCTAGCGGGCACTTGGATTATGTAGGATCCCTATTGGACATTTGTACTACTTAGGTTAACTAGCGGGCACTTTGACTATCTAGGTTAACTAGCGGGCACTTGGACTATCTAGGTCAACTAGCGGGCCATTGTACTATGTAGGTTAACTAGCGGGCACTTGGCCTATCTAGGTTACCTAACGGGAACTTGGACTATGTAGGTTTACTAGCGGACCCTTGGACGATCTAGGTTAACTAGCGGTCACTTGGACAATGCAGGTTCCCTAGCGGGCACTATGAATATGTAGCTTCCCTAGAGGGAACTTGGACTATATAGGTTCCCTATGGGCACTTGGACAATCTGGGTTCCCTAACGGGCTCTTGGAATATGAAGATTCCCTATCGGGCACTTGGACTATGTAGGTTCCTCATTGGGCACTTGGACTATGTAGGTAAACTAGCGGGCCCTTGGACTATCTAGGTTACCTAGCGGGCACTTGGACTATCTAGGTTAACTAGAGGGCACTTGTACAATGCAGGTTCCCTAGCGGGCACTTTGACTATGTAGGTTCCCTAGAGGGCACTTGGACTATATAGGTTCCCTATGGGCACTTGGACTATCTAGGTGCCCTAATGGGCACTTGGAATACGTAGGTTCCCTTTCGGACACTTGGACTATGTAGGTTCCTCAGCGGGCACGTGGACTATGTAGGTTAACTAGGGGGCACTTGGACTATGTTCGTACCTTAGCGGACACTTGGACTATGTAGGTTCCCTATTGGGCAGTTGGACTATGTAGGTTAACTAGCGGGCCCTTAGACTATCTAGGTTACCTAGCGGGCACTTGGACTATGTACGTCCCCTAGCGGGCACTTGGACTATCTAGGTTAAATAGAGGGCCCTTGGACTATGTAGGTTAACTAGCGGGCACTTGGACTATCTAGGTTACCTAGCGGGCACTTGGACTATGTAGGTTCCCTAGCGGGCACTTGGACTATGTTCGTACCTTAGCGGACACTTGGACTATGTAGGTTCCCTATCGGGCAGTTGGACTATGTAGGTTAACTAGCGGGCCCTTAGACTATCTAGGTTACCTAGCGTGCATTTGGACTATATACGTCCCCTAGCGGGCACTTGGACTATCTAGGTTAAATAGAGGGCCCTTGGACTATGTAGGTTAACTAGCGGGCACTTGGAATATCTAGGTTAACTAGCGGACTTTGGACTATGTAGGTTAACTAGCGGGCACTTGGATGATCTAGGTTAACTAGCGGCCACTTGGACTATCTAGCTTAACTAGCGGGCACTTGGACTATCTAGATTAACTAGCGGGCACTTGGACGATGCAGGTTCCCTAGCGGGCGCTTGGACTATATAGGTTTATTAGCGGGCACTTGGACTATGGAGGTTACCTAGCGGGCACTTGGACTGTCTAGGTTACCTAATGGGCACTTGGACTATGTAGGTTAATTAGCGGGCACTTGGACTATGTAGGTTACCTAGCGGGCACTTGGACTATCTAGGTTAACGAACCGGCACGTGGACTATGTAGGTAACCTAACGGGCACTTGGACTATGTAGGTTAGGTAACGGGCACTTGGACTATCTAGGTTACCTAGCGGGAACTTGGAATATGTAGGTTACCTAGCGGGCACTTGGACTATAGTTTAACTAGCGGGCACTTGGACTATATAGGTTACCTAGCGGGCCCTTGGACTATATAGGTTACCTAGCGCGACTTGGACTATCTAAGTTAACGAACGTGCACTTGGACTATGTAGTTAACCTAGCGGGCACTTGGACAGTATAGGTTACCTAGCGGGCACTTGGACTGTCTAGGTTAACGAATGGGCACTTGGACTATGTAGGTTACCTAGCGGGCACTTGGCCTATCTAGGTTAGTAAACTGGAACTTGGAATATCTAGGTTACCTAGCGGGCACTTGGACTATGTAGGTTACCTTGCGGGCACTTGGCCTATCTAGGTTACCTAACGGGAACTTGGACTATGTAGGTTTACTAGCGGACACTTGGACAATCTTGGTTAACTAGCGGGCACTTGGACAATGCAGGTTCCCTAGCGGGCACTATGAATATGTAGCTTCCCTAGAGGGCACTTGGACCATATAGGTTCCCTATGGGCACTTGGACTATCTGGTTTCCCTAACGGGCACTTGGAATATAAAGTTTCCCTATCGGGCACGTGGACTATGTAGGTTCCTCATTGGGCACTTGGACTATGTAGGTTACCTATCGGGCACTTGGACTATGTAGGTTAACTAGTGGGCCCTTTGACGATCTAGGTTAGCAAACGGGCACTTGGACTATGTAGGTTACCTAGCAGGCACTTGGACTGTCTAGGTTACCTAGCGGGCACTTGAACTATCTAGGTTAACGAACGGGCACTTGGACTATGTAGGTTAGCTAACAGGAACATGGACTATCTAGGTTAACGAACGGGCACTTGGACTATGGAGGTTACCTAGCGGGCACTTGGACTATGGAGGTTACCTAGCGGGCACTTGGACTATCTAGGTTAGCTAACGGGTACTTGGACTATCTAGGTTACCTAGCGGGCACTTGGACTATGTAGGTTCCCTAGCAGGACTTTGACTATGTAAGTTCTCTAACGGGCACTTGGACTATGTGGGTTCCCTAGCGGGCATTTGGACTATGTAGGTTACCTAACGGGCACTTGGACTATGTACGTTACTTGCGGGCATTTGGACTATGTAGGTTACCTAGCGGATACTTGGACTATGTAGGTTCCCCATCAGGGACTTGGACAATGTAGGTTAACTAGCGGGCACTTGGACTATCAAGGTTAACTAGCGGGCCCTTGGACTATGTAGGTTAACTAGCGGGCTCTTGTACTATCTAGGTTAACGAACGGGCACGTGGACTATGTAGGTAACCAAGCGGGCACTTGGACAGTCTAGGTTACCTAGAGGGCACTTGGAAAATCTAGGTTAATGAATGGGCACTTGGACAATGTAGGTTACCTCGCGGGCACTTAGACTATGTGGGTACCCTAGCGGGCATTTGGACTATCTAGGTTACCTAACGGGCATTTGGAATATGTAGGTTCCCTAGCGGGAACTTGGATTATGTAGGTTCCCTTCTTGCACTTGGACTATGTAGGTTTCTAGCGGGCATTTGGGCTATGTAGGTTACCTAGCGGGCACTTGGGCTATGTAGGTATCCTAGCGGGCATTTGGACTATCTAGGTTACCTAACGGGCATTTGGACTACGTACGTTACTAGTGGGCATTTGGACTATGTAGGTTACCTAGCGGATACTTGGACTATGTACGTTCCCCATCAGGGACTTGGACAATGTAGGTTAACTAGCGGGCACTTGGACTATCTAGGTTAACTAGAGGGCCCTTGGACTATGTAGGTTAACTAGCGGGCCCTTTGACGATCTAGGTGAGCAAACGGGCACTTGGACTATGTAGGTTACCTAGCAGGCACTTGGACTGTCTAGGTTACCTAGCGGGCACTTGAACTATCTAGGTTAACGAACGGGCACTTGGACTATGTAGGTTAGCTAACAGGAACTTGGACTCTCTAGGTTAACGAACGGGCACTTGGACTATGGATGTTACCTAGCGGGCACTTGGACTATGGAGGTTACCTAGCGGGCACTTGGACTATCTAGGTTACCTAACGGGCACTTGGACTATGCAGGTAACCTAGCGGGCACTTGGATTGTTTAAGTTACCTAGAGGGCACTTGGACTATAGGTTAACTAGCGGGCACTTGGACTATATAGGTTACCTAGCGGCCCTTAGACTATGTTGGTTACCTACCGCGACTTGGACTATCTAAGTTAACGAACGTGCACTTGGACTATGTAAGTAACCTAGCGGGCACTTGGACAGTATAGGTTACATAGCGGGCACTTGACAATCTAGGTTGGCAAACCGGAACTTGGAATATCTAGGTTACCTAGCGGGCACTTGGATTATGTAGGATCCCTATTGGACATTTGTACTACTTAGGTTAACTAGCGGGCACTTTGACTATCTAGGTTAACTAGCGGGCACTTGGACTATCAAGGTCAACTAGCGGGCCATTGTACTATGTAGGTTAACTAGCGGGCACTTGGCCTATCTAGGTTACCTAACGGGAACTTGGACTATGTAGGTTTACTAGCGGACCCTTGGACGATCTAGGTTAACTAGCGGTCACTTGGACAATGCAGGTTCCCTAGCGGGCACTATGAATATGTAGCTTCCCTAGAGGGAACTTGGACTATATAGGTTCCCTATGGGCACTTGGACAATCTGGGTTCCCTAACGGGCACTTGGAATATGAAGATTCCCTATCGGGCACTTGGACTATGTAGGTTCCTCATTGGGCACTTAGACTATGTAGGTTAACTAGCGGGCCCTTGGACTATCTAGGTTACCTAGCGGGCACTTGGACTATCTAGGTTAACTAGAGGGCACTTGTACAATGCAGGTTCCCTAGCGGGCACTTTGATTATGTAGGTTCCCTAGAGGGCACTTGGACTATATAGGTTCCCTATGGGCACTTGGACTATCTAGGTGCCCTAATGGGCACTTGGAATACGTAGGTTCCCTTTCGGACACTTGGACTATGTAGGTTCCTCAGCGGGCACTTGGACTATGTAGGTTAACTAGCGGGCACTTGGACTATGTTCGTACCTTAGCGGACACTTGGACTATGTAGGTTCCCTATCGGGCAGTTGGACTATGTAGGTTAACTAGCGGGCCCTTAGACTATCTAGGTTACCTAGCGGGCACTTGGACTATGTACGTCCCCTAGCGGGCACTTGGACTATCTAGGTTAAATAGAGGGCCCTTGGACTATGTAGGTTAACTAGCGGGCACTTGGAATATCTAGGTTAACTAGCGGACCTTGGACTATGTAGGTTAACTAGCGGGCACTTGGACGATCTAGGTTAACTAGCGGCCACTTGGACTATCTAGCTTAACTAGCGGGCACTTGGACTATCTAGATTAACTAGCGGGCACTTGGACGATGCAGGTTCCCTAGCGGGCACTTGGACTATATAGGTTTATTAGCGGGCACTTGGACTATGGAGGTTACCTAGCGGGCACTTGGACTGTCTAGGTTACCTAACGGGCACTTGGACTATGTAGGTTAATTAGCGGGCACTTGGACTATGTAGGTTACCTAGCGGGCACTTGGACTATCTAGGTTAACGAACCGGCACGTGGACTATGTAGGTAACCTAACGGGCACTTGGACTATGTAGGTTAGGTAACGGGCACTTGGACTATCTAGGTTACCTAGCGGGAACTTGGAATATGTAGGTTACCTAGCGGGCACTTGGACTATAGTTTAACTAGCGGGCACTTGGACTATATAGGTTACCTAGCGGGCCCTTGGACTATATAGGTTACCTAGCGCGACTTGGACTATCTAAGTTAACGAACGTGCACTTGGACTATGTAGTTAACCTAGCGGGCACTTGGACAGTATAGGTTACCTAGCGGGCACTTGGACTATCTAGGTTAACGAATGGGCACTTGGACTATGTAGGTTACCTAGCGGGCACTTGGCCTATCTAGGTTAGTAAACTGGAACTTGGAATATCTAGGTTACCTAGCGGGCAATTGGACTATGTAGGTTACCTTGCGGGCACTTGGCCTATCTAGGTTACCTAACGGGAACTTGGACTATGTAGGTTTACTAGCGGACACTTGGACAATCTTGGTTAACTAGCGGGCACTTGGACAATGCAGGTTCCCTAGCGGGCACTATGAATATGTAGCTTCCCTAGAGGGCACTTGGACCATATAAGTTCCCTATGGGCACTTGGACTATCTGGGTTCCCTAACGGGCACTTGGAATATGAAGTTTCCCTATCGGGCACGTGGACTATGTAGGTTCCTCATTGGGCACTTGGACTATGTAGGTTACCTAGCAGGCACTTGGACTGTCTAGGTTACCTAGCGGGCACTTGAACTATCTAGGTTAACGAACGGGCACTTGGACTATGTAGGTTAGCTAACAGGAACTTGGACTATATAGGTTAAAGAACGGGCACTTGGACTATGGAGGTTACCTAGCGGGCACTTGGACTATGGAGGTTACCTAGCGGGCACTTGGACTATCTAGGTTAGCTAACGTGTACGTGGACTATCTAGGTTCCCTAGCGGGCACTTGGACTATGTAGGTTCCCTAGCAGGGCTTTGACTATGTAAGTTCTCTAACGGGCACTTGGACTATGTGTGTTCCCTAGCGGGCATTTGGACTATCTAGTTTACCTAAAGGGCACTTCGACTATGTATGTTACTAGCGGGCATTTGGACTATGTAGGTTACCTAGCGGATACTTGGACTATGTAGGTTCCCCATCAGGGACTTGGACAATGTAGGTTAACTAGCGGGCACTTGGACTATCTAGGTTAACTAGAGAGCCCTTGGACTATGTAGGTTAACTAGTGGGCCCTTTGACGATCTAGGTTAGCAAACGGGCACTTGGACTATGTAGGTTACCTAGCAGGCACTTGGACTGTCTTGGTTACCTAGCGGGCACTTGAACTATCTAGGTTAACGAAATGGCACTTGGACTATGTAGGTTAGCTAACAGGAACTTGGACTATCTAGGTTAACGAACGGGCACTTGGACTATGGAGGTTACCTAGCGGGCACTTGGACTATCTAGGTTAGCTAACGGGTACTTGGACTATCTAGGTTACCTAGCGGGCACTTGGACTATGTAGGTTACGTAGCGGGCACTTGGACTATCTAGGTTACCTAACGGGCACTTGGACTATGCAGGTAACCTAGCGGGCACTTGGATGGTTTAAGTTAACTAGGGGGCACTTGGACTATGTAGGTTAACTAGCGGGCACTTGGACTATCTAGGTTACATAACGGGCACCTGGACTATCTAGATTACCTAGCGGGCACTTGGATTCTAAAGGTTACCTAGCCGGCCCTTGGACTATGTAGGTTACCTAGCGGGCAATTGGACGATCTAGGTTAACGAACGGGCACGTGGACTATGTAGTTAACCTAACGGGCACTTGGACTATCTAGGTTAGGTAACGGGCACTTGGACTATCTAGGTTACCTAGCGGGAACTTGGAATATGTAGGTTACCTAGAGGGCACTTGGACTATAGTTTAATTAGCGGGCACTTGGACTATATAGGTTACCTAGCGGCCCTTGGACTATGTTGGTTACCTACCGCGACTTGGACTATCTAAGTTAACGAATGGGCACTTGAACTACGTAGGTTACCTAGCGGGCACTTGGACTATCTAGGTTAGCAAACCGGAACTTGGAATATCTAGGTTACCTAGCGGGCACTTGGACTATGTAGGATCCCTATCGGACATTTGTACTACTTAGGTTAACTAGCGGGCCCTTTGACTATGTAGGTTAACTAGCGGGCACTTGGACTATCTAGGTCAATTAGCGGGCCATTGTACTATGTAGGTTAACTAGCGGGCACTTGGCCTATCTAGGTTACCTAACGGGAACTTGGACTAAGTAGGTTTACTAGCGGACACTTGGACGATCTAGGTTAACTAGCGGGCACTTGGACAATGCAGGTTCCCTAGCGGGCACTATGAATATGTAGCTTCCCCAGAGGGAACTTGGACTATATAGGTTCCCTATGGGCACTTGGACAATCTGGGTTCCCTAACGGGCACTTGGAATATGAAGATTCCCTATTGGGCACTTGGACTATGTAGGTTCCTCATTGGGCACTTGGACTATGTAGGTTAACTAGCGGGCCCTTGGACTATCTAGGTTACCTAGCGGGCACTTGGACTATCTAGGTTAACTAGAGGGCACTTGTACAATGCAGGTTCCCTAGCGGGCACTTTGACTATGTAGGTTCCCTAGAGGGCACTTGGACTATCTAGGTGCCCTAATGGGCAGTTGGAATACGTAGGTTCCCTTTTGGACACTTGGACTATGTAGGTTCCTCAGCGGGCACTTGGACTATGTAGGTTAACTAGCGGGCACTTGGACTATCTAGCTTACCTAGCGGGCACTTAGACTATGTAGGTTCCCTAGCGGGCACTTGGACTATCTAGGTTACCTAGCAGGCACTTGGACTATGTAGGTTCCCTAGCGGGCCCTTGGACTATGTTCGTACCTTAGCGGGCACTTGGACTATGTAGGTTCCCTATCAGGCAGTTGGACTATGTAGGTTAACTAGCGGGCCCTTAGACTATCTAGGTTACCTAGCGGGCACTTGGACTATGTACGTCCCTTAGCGGGCACTTGGACTATCTAGGTTAAATAGAGGGCCCTTGGACTATGTAGGTTAACTAGCAGGCACTTGGAATATCTAGGTTAACTAGCGGACCTTGGACTATGGAGGTTAACTAGCGGGCACTTGGACGATCTAGGTTAACTAACGGCCACTTGTACTATCTAGCTTAACTAGCGGGCACTTGGACTATCTAGATTAACTAGCGGGCACTTGGACGATGCAGGTTCCCTAGCGGGCACTTGGACTATATAGGTTTATTAGCGGGCACTTGGACTATGGAGGTTACCTAGCGGGCACTTGGACTGTCTAGGTTACCTAACGGGCACTTGGACTATGTAGGTTAATTAGCGGGCACTTGGACTATGTAGGTTACCTAGCGGGCACTTGGACTATCTAGGTTAACGAACCGGCACGTGGACTATGTAGGTAACCAAACGGGCACTTGGACTATCTAGGTTAGGTAACGGGCACTTGGCCTATCTAGGTTACCTAACGGGAACTTGGACTATGTAGGTTTACTAGCGGACACTTGGACAATCTTGGTTAACTAGCGGGCACTTGGACAATGCAGGTTCCCTAGGGGGCACTATGAATATGTAGCTTCCCTAGAGGGCACTTGGACCATATAGGTTCCCTATGGGCACTTGGACTATCTGGGTACCCTAACGGGCACTTGGAAATAGAAGATTCCCTATCGGGCACTTGGACTATGTAGGTTCCTCATTGGGCACTTGGACTATGTAGGTTAACTAGCGGGCACTTGGACTATCTAGGTTACCTAGCGGGCACTTGGACTATCTAGGTTAACTAGCGGGCACTTGTACAATGCAGGTTCCCTAGCGGGCACTTTGACTATGTAGCTTCCCTAGAGGGCACTTGGACTATATAGGTTCCCTATGGTTATTTGGACTATCTAGGTGCCCTAATGGGCACTTGGAATATGTAGGTTCCCTTTCGGACACTTGGACTATGTAGGTTCCTCAGCGGGCACTTGGACTATGTAGGTTAACTAGCGGGCACTTGGACGATCTAGGTTACCTAGCGGGCACTTGGACTATGTAGGTTCCCTAGCGGGCACTTGGACTATGTTCGTCCCTTAGCGGGATCTTGGACTATGTAAGTTCCATATCAGGCAGTTGGACTATGTAGGTTAACTAGCGGGCCCTTAGACTATCTAGGTTACCTAGCGGGCACTTGGACTATGTACGTCCCCTAGCGGGCACTTGGACTATCTAGTTTAAATAGAGGGCCCTTGGACTATGTAGGTTAACTAGCGGGCACTTGGACTATCTAGATTAACTAGCGGGCACTTGGCCGATGCAGGTTCCCTAGCGGGCACTTGGACTATATAGGTTAATTAGCGGGCACTTGGACTATGGAGGTTACCTAGCGGGCACTTGGACTGTCTAGGTTACCTAACGGGCACTTGGACTATGTAGGTTAATTAGCGGGCACTTGGACTATGTAGGTTACCTAGCGGGCACTTGGACTATCTAGGTTAACGAACCGGCACGTGGACTATGTAGGTAACCTAATGGGCACTTGGACTATCTAGGTTAGGTAACGGGCACTTGGACTATCTAGGTTTCCTAGCGGGAACTTGGAATATGTAGGTTACCTAGCGGGCACTTGGACTATAGTTTAACTAGCGGGCACTTGGACTATATAGGTTACCTAGCGGGCCCTTGGACTATGTATGTTACCTAGCGCAACTTGGACTATCTAAGTTAACGAACGTGCACTTGGACTATGTAGGTAACCTAGCGGGCACTTGGACAGTATAGGTTACCTAGGGGGCACTTGGACTACCTAGGTTAACGAATGGGCACTTGGACTATGTAGGTTACCTAGCGGGCACTTGGACTATCTAGGTTAGTAAACCGGAACTTGGAATATCTAGGTTACCTAGCGGGCACTTGGACTATGTAGGTTATCTTGCGGGCACTTGGCCTATCTAGGTTACCTAACGGGGACTTGGACTATGTAGGTTTACTAGCGGACACTTGGACAATCTTGGTTAACTAGCGGGCACTTGGAAAATGCAGGTTCCCTAGCGGGCACTATGAATATGTAGCTTCCCTAGAGGGCACTTGGACTATGTAGGTTCCCTATCGGGCACTTGGACTATGTAGGTTAACTAGGGGGCCCTTCGACTATCTAGGTTACCTAGCGGGCACTTGGAATATCTAGGTTAACTAGCGGGCACTTGTACAATGCAGGTTCCCTAGCGGGCACTTTGACTATGTAGCTTCCCTAGAGGGCACTTGGACTATATAGGTTCACTATGGTTACTTGGACTATCTAGGTGCCCTAACGGGCACTTGGAATACGTAGGTTCCCTTTCGGACACTTGGACTATCTAGGTTAACAAGCTGGCACTTGGACTATGTAGGTCAACTAGCGGGCACTTGGACTATCTAGGTTGTCCAGCGGGCACTTGGACTATGTACGTCCCCTAGCGGGCACTTGGACTATCGAGGTTAACTAGAGGGCCCTTGGACTATGTAGGTTATCTAGAGGGCACTTGGACTCTCTAGGTTATCTAACGGACCTTGGACTATGTAGGTTAACTAGCGGGCACTTGGATGATCTAGGTTAACTAGCGGGCACTTGGACTATCTAGGTTAACTAGCGGGAACTTAGACTCTCTATGTTAACTGGCGGGCACTTGGACGATGCAGGTTCCCTAGAGGGCACTTGGACTATGTAGGTTCCCTAACGGGCACTTGGACTACGTAGGTCCCTTAGCGGGCACTTGGACTATGTTGGTTCCCTTTCGGGCAGTTGGACCCTGTGGGTACCCTAACGGGCATTTGGACTATGTAGGTTCCCTAGCGGTCACTTGGACTATGTCGGTCCCTTAGCGGGCACTTGGACTATGTTGGTTCCCTATCGGGCAGTCTGACTATGTGGGTACCCTAGCAGGCATTTGGACTATCTAGGTTACCTAGCAGGCACTTTGACTATCTAGGTTAACTAACGGGCACTTGGACTATGTAGGTTACCTAGCGGGCACTTGGACTATGTAGGTCCCTAGCGGGCACTTAGACTATGTAGGTTACCTAGCAGGCACTTGGACTGTCTAGGTTACCTAGCGGGCACTTGAACTATCTAGGTTAACGAACGGACACTTGGATTATGTAGGTTAGCTAACAGGAACTTGGACTATCTAGGTTAACGAACGGGCACTTGGACTATGGAGGTTACCTAGCGGGCACTTGGACTATGGAGGTTACCTAGCGGGCACTTGGACTATCTAGGTTAGCTAACGGGTACTTGGACTATCTAGGTTCCCTTGCGGGCACTTGGACTATGTAGGTTCCCTAGCAGGGCTTTGATTATGTAAGTTCTTTAATGGGCACTTGGGCTATGTGGGTTCCCTAGCGGGCATTTGGACTATCTAGATTACCTAACGGGCACTTGGACTATGTACGTTACTAGCGGGCATTTGGACTATGTAGGTTACCTAGCGGATACTTGGACTATGTAGGTTCCCCATCAGGGACTTGGACAATGAAGGTTAACTAGCGGGCACTTGGACTATATAGGTTAACTAGCGGGCACTTGGACTATGTAGGTTAGCTAACAGGAACTTGGACTATCTAGGTTAACGAACGGGCACTTGGACTATGGAGGTTACCTAGCGGGCACTTGGACTATGGAGGTTACCTAGCGGGCACTTGGACTATCTGGGTTCCCTAACGGGCACTTGGAATATGAAGATTCCCTATCGGGCACTTGGACTATGTAGGTTCCTCATTGGGCACTTGGACTATGTAGGTTAACTAGCGGGCACTTGGACTATCTAGGTTACCTAGTGGGCACTTGGACTATGTAGGTTCCCTAGCGGGCACTTGGACTATGTTCGTCCCTTAGCGAGCGCTTGGACTATGTAGGTTCCCTATCGGGCAGTTGGACTATGTAGGTTAACTAGCGGGCCCTTAGACTATCTAGGTTACCTAGCGTGCACTTGGACTATGTACTTCCCCTAGTGGGCACTTGGACTATCTAGGTTAACTAGAGGGCCCTTGGACTATGTAGGTTAACTAGCGGGCACTTGGAATATCTAGGTTAACTAGCGGACCTTGGACTATGTAGGTTAACTAGCGGGCACTTGGGCGATCTAGGTTAACTAGCGGGCACTTGGACGATCTAGGTTAACTAGCGGCCACTTGGACTATCTAGCTTAACTAGCGGGCACTTGGACTATCTAGATTAACTAGCGGGCACTTGGATGATGCAGGTTCCCTAGCGGGCACTTGGACTATATAGGTTAATTAGCGGGCACTTGGACTATGGAGGTTAACTATCGGGCACTTGGACTGTCTAGGTTACCTAACGGGCACTTGGACTATGTAGGTTAATTAGCGGGCACTTGGACTATGTAGGTAACCTAACGGGCACTTGGACTATCTAGGTTAGGTAACGGGCACTTGGACAATCTAGTTACCTAGCGGGAACTTGGAATATGTAGGTTACCTAGCGGGCACTTGGACTATAGTTTAACTAGCGGGCACTTGGACTATATAGGTTACCTAGCGCGACTTGGACTATCTAAGTTAAAGAACGTGCACATGGACTATATAGGTAACCTAGCGGGCACTTGGACAGTATAGGTTACCTAGCGGGCACTTGGACTATCTAGGTTAACGAATGGGCACTTGGACTATGTAGGTTACCTAGCGGGTACTTGGACTATCTAGATTAGTAAACCGGAACTTGGAATATCTAGGTTACCTAGCGGGCACTTGGACTATGTAGGTCACCTTGCGGGCACTTGGCCTATCTAGGTTACCTAACGGGAACTTGGACTATGTAGGTTTACTAGCGGACACTTGGACGATCTTGGTTAACTAGCGGGCACTTGGACGATGCAGGTTCCCTAGCGGGCACTATGAATATGTAGCTTCCCTAGAGGGCACTTGGACCATATAGGTTCCCTATGGGCACTTGGACTATCTGGGTTCCCTAACGGGCACTTGGAATATGAAGATTCCCTATCGGGCACTTGGACTATGTAGGTTCCTCATTGGGCACTTGGACTATGTAGGTTCCCTATCGGGCACTTGGACTATGTAGGTTAACTGGCGGGCCCTTCGACTATCTAGGTTACCTAGCGGGCACTTGGACTATCTAGGTTAACTAGCGGGCACTTGTACAATGCAGGTTCCCTAGCGGGCACTTTGACTATGTAGCTTCCCTAGAGGGCACTTGGACTATATAGGTTCCCTATGGTTACTTGGACTATCTAGGTGCCCTAACGGGCACTTGGAATACGTAGGTTCCCTTTCGGACACTTGGACTATGTAGGTTCCTCAGTGGGCACTTGGACTATGTAGGTTAACTAGCTGGCACTTGGACTATCTAGGTTACCTAGCGGGCACTTGGATTTTGTAGGTTCCCTAGCGGGCACTTGGACTATGTTCGTCCCTTAGCGGGCACTTGGACTATGTAGGTTCCCTATCGGGCAGTTGGACTATGTAGGTTATCTAGCGGGCCCTTAGACTATCTAGGTTACATAGCGGGCACTTGGACTATGTATGTCCCCTAGCGGGCACTTGGACTATCTAGGTTAACTAGAGGGCCCTTTGACTATGTAGGTTAACTAAGGGGCACTTGGAATATCTAGGTTAACTAGCGGACCTTGGACTATGTAGGTTAACTAGCGGGCACTTGGACGATCTAGGTTAAGTAGCAGGCACTTGGACTATCTAGGTTAACTAGCGGGCACTTGGACTATCTAGATTAACTAGCGGACACTTGAACGATGCAGTTTCCCTAGCGGGCACTTGGACTATATAGGTAAATTAGTGGGCACTTGGACTATGGAGGTTACCTAGAAGGCAATTGGACTATGGAGGTTACCTAGCGGGCACTTGGACTATCTAGGTTAGCTAACGGGTACTTGGACTATCTAGGTTACCTAGCGGGCACTTGGACTATGTAGGTTACCTAGCGGGCACTTGGACTATCTAGGTTACCTAACGGGCACTTGGACTATGCAGGTAACCTAGCGGGCACTTGAACTGTCTAAGTTACCTGCCGGCTCTTGGACTATGTAGGTTACCTAGCGGGCAATTGTACTATCTAGGTTAACGAACGGGCACGTGGACTATGTAGGTAACCTCACGGGCACTTGGACTATCTAGGTTAGGTAACGGGCACTTTGACTATCTAGGTTACCTAGCGGGAACTTGGAATATGTAGGTTACCTAGAGGGCACTTGGACTATAGGTTACCTAGTGGCCCTTGGACTATGTAGGTTACCTAGCGCGACTTGGACTATCTAAGTTAACGAACGTGCACTTGGACTATGTAGGTAACCTAGCAGGCACTTGGACAGTATAGGTTACCTAGCGGGCACTTGGACTATCTAGGTTAACGAATGGGCACTTGGACTATCTAGGTTAGCAAACCGGAACTTGGAATATCTAGGTTACCTAGCGGGCACTTGGACTATGTAGGATCCCTATCGGACATTTGTACTACTTAGGTTAACTAGCGGGCACTTGAACTATCTAGGTCAACTAGCGGGCCATTGTACTATGTAGGTTAACTAGCGGGCACTTGGCCTATCTAGGTTACCTAACGGGAACTTGGACTATGTAGGTTTACTAGCGGACCCTTGGACGATCTAGGATAACTAGCGGGCACTTGGACAATGCATGTTCCCTTGCGGGCACTATGAATATGTAGCTTCCCTAGAGGGCACTTGGATTATGTAGGTTCCCTATGGGCACTTGGACTATCTGGGTTCCCTAACGGGCACTTGGAATATGAAGATTCCCTATCGGGCACTTGGACTATGTAGGTTCCTCATTGGGCACTTGGACTATGTAGGTTCCCTATCGGGCACTTGGACTTTGTAGGTTAACTAGCGGGCCCTTGGACTATCTAGGTTAACTAGCGGGCACTTGGACTATCTAGGTTAACTAGAGGTCACTTGTACAATGCAGGTTCCCTAGCGGGCACTTTGACTATGTAGGTTCCCTAGAGGGCACTTGGACGATATAGGTTCCCTATGGGCACTTGGACTATCTAGGTGCCCTAATGGGCACTTGGAATATGTAGGTTCCCTTTCGGACACTTGGACTATGCAGGTTCCTCAGTGGGCACTTGGACTATGTAGGTTTACTAGCGGGCACTTGGACTATCTAGGTTACCTATCGGGCACTTTGACTATGCAGGTTCCCTAGCGGGCACTTGGACTATGTTCGTCCCTTAACGGGCACTTGGACTATGTAGGTTCCCTATCGGGCATTTGGACTATGTAGGTTAACTAGCAGGCCCGTAGACTATCTAGGTTACCTAGCGGGCACTTGGACTATGTACGTCCTCCAGCGGGGACTTGGAATATCTAGGTTAACTAGAGGGCCGTTGGACTATGTAGGTTAACTAGCAGGCCCTTGGACTATCTAGGTTACCTAGCGGGCACTTGGACTATCTAGGTTAACTAGAGGGCACTTGTACAATGCAGGTACCCTAGCGGGCACTTTGACTATGTAAGTTCCCTAGAGGGCACTTGGACTATATAGGTTCCCTATGGGCACTTGGACTATCTAGGTGCCCTAATGGGCACATGGAATACGTAGGTTCCCTTTCGGACACTTGGACTATGTAGGTTCCTCAGCGGGCACTTGGACTATGTAGGTTAACTAGCGGGCACTTGGACTATCTAGGTTACCTAGCGGGCACTTGGACTATGTAGGTTCCCTAGCGGGCACTTGGACTATGTAGGTTCCCTAGCGGGCACTTGGACTATGTTCGTCCCTTAGCGAGCGCTTGGACTATGTAGGTTCCCTATCGGGCAGTTGGACTATGTAGGTTAACTAGCGGGCCCTTAGACTATCTAGGTTACCTAGCGGGCACTTGGACTATGTACTTCCCCTAGTGGGCACTTGGACTATCTAGGTTAACTAGAGGGCCCTTGGACTATGTAGGTTAACTAGCGGGCACTTGGAATATCTACGTTAACTAGCGGACCTTGGACTATGTAGGTTAACTAGCGGGCACTTGGGCGATCTAGGTTAACTAGCGGGCACTTGGACGATCTAGGTTAACTAGCGGCCACTTGGACTATCTAGCTTAACTAGCGGGCACTTGAACTATCTAGATTAACTAGCGGGCACTTGGATGATGCAGGTTCCCTAGCGGGCACTTGGACTATATAGGTTAATTAGCGGGCACTTGGACTATGGAGAGTAACTATCGGGCACTTGGACTGTCTAGGTTACCTAACGGGCACTTGGACTATGTAGGTTAATTAGCGGGAACTTGGACTATGTAGGTAACCTAACGGGCACTTGGACTATCTAGGTTAGGTAACGGGCACTTGGACAATCTTGGTTACCTAGCGGGAACTTGGAATATGTAGGTTACCTAGCGGGCACTTGGACTATCTAGATTAGTAAACCGGAACTTGGAATATCTAGGTTACCTAGCGGGCACTTGGACTATGTAGGTTACCTTGCGGGCACTTGGCCTATCTAGGTTACCTAACGGGAACATGGACTATGTAGGTTTACTAGCGGACACTTGGACGATCTTGGTTAACTAGCGGGCACTTGGATTATCTAGGTTAACTAGCGGGCCCTTGGACTATGTAGGTTCCCTAGCGGGCACTTGGACTATGTAGGTTACCTAGCAGGCACTTGGACTGTCTAGGTTACCTAGCGGGCACTTGAACTATCTAGGTTAACGAACGGGCACTTGGACTATGTAGGTTAGCTAACAGGAACTTGGACTATCTAGGTTAACGAACGGGCACTTGGACTATGTAGGTTACCTAGCGGGCACTTGGACTATCTAGGTTAGCTAACGGGTACTTGGACTATCTAGGTTCCCTAGCGGGCACTTGGACTATGTAGGTTCCCTAGCAGGGCTTTGACTATCTAAGTTCTCTAACGGGCACTTGGACTATGTGGGTTCCCTAGCGGGCATTTGGACTATCTAGGTTACCTAACGGGCACTTGGACTATGTACGTTACTAGCGGGCATTTGGACTATGTAGGTTACCTAGCGGATACTTGGACTATGTAGGTTCCCCATCAGGGACATGGACAATGTAGGTTAACTAGCGGGCACTTGGACTATCTAGGTTAACTAGCGGGCCCTTGGACTATGTAGGTTAACTAGCGGGCTCTGGTACTTTCTAGGTTAACGAACGGGCACGTGGACTATGTAGGTAACCAAGCGGGCACTTGGACAGTCTAGGTTACCTAGAGGGCACTTGGAAAATCTAGGTTAATGAATGGGCACTTGGACTATGTAGGTTACCTCGCGGGCACTTAGACTATGTGGGTACCCTAGCGGGCATTTGGACTATCTAGGTTACCTAACGGGCATTTGGACTATGTAGGTTCCCTAGCGGGCACTTGGATTATGTAGGTTCCCTTCTTGCACTTGGACTATGTAGGTTTCTAGCGGGCATTTGGACTATGTAGGTTACCTAGCGGGCACTTGGGCTATGTAGGTTCCCTAGCGGGCATTTGGACTATCTAGGTTACCTAACGGGCATTTGGACTACGTACGTTACTAGTGGGCATTTGGACTATGTAGGTTACCTAGCGGATACTTGGACTATGTAGGCTCCCCATCAGGGACTTGGACCATGTAGGTTAACTAGCGGGCACTTGGACTATCTAGGTTAACTAGAGGGCCCTTGGACTATGTAGGTTAACTAGCGGGCCCTTTGACGATCTAGGTTAGCAAACGGGCACTTGGACTATGTAGGTTACCTAGCAGGCACTTGGACTGTGTAGGTTACCTAGCGGGCACTTGGACTATGCAGGTAACCTAGCGGGCACTTGGATTGTTTAAGTTACCTAGAGGGCACTTGGACTATAGGTTAACTAGCGGGCACTTGGACTATATAGGTTACCTAGCGGCCCTTACATTATGTTGGTTACCTAACGCGACTTGGACTATCTAAGTTAACGAACGTGCACTTGGACTATGTAAGTAACCTAGCGGGCACTTGGAGAGTATAGGTTACCTAGCGGGTACTTGGACTATCTAGGTTAGCAAACCGGAACTTGGAATATCTAGGTTACCTAGCGGGCACTTGGATGATGTAGGATCCCTATTGGACATTTGTACTACTTAGGTTAACTAGAGGGCACTTTGACTAGCGAGGTTAACTAGCGGGCACTTGGACTATCTATGTCAACTAGCGGGCCATTGTACTATGTAGGTTAACTAGCGGGCACTTGGCCTATCTAGGTTACCTAACGGGAACTTGGACTATGTAGGTTTACTAGCGGACCCTTGGACGATCTAGGATAACTAGCGGGCACTTGGACAATGCAGGTTTCCTTGCGGGCACTATGAATATGTAGTTTCCCTAGAGGGCACTTGGACCATATAGGTTCCCTATGGGCACTTGGACTATCTAGGTGCCCTAATGGGCACTTGGAATACGTAGGTTCCCTTTCGGACACTTGGAGTATGTAGGTTCCTCAGCGGGCACTTGGACTATGTAGGTTAACTAGCGGGCACTTGGACTATCTAGGTTACCTAGCGGGCACTTGGACTATGTAGGTTCCCTAGCGGGCACTTGGACTATGTTCGTCCCTTAGCGGGATCTTGGACTATGTAGGTTCCCTATCAGGCAGTTGGACTATGTAGGTTAACTAGCGGGCCCTTAGAATATCTAGGTTACCTAGCGGGCACTTGGACTATGTACGTCCCCTAGCGGGCACTTGGACTATCTAGGTTAAATAGAGGGCCCTTGGACTATGTAGGTTAACTAGCGGGCACTTGGACTATGGAGGTTACCTAGCGGGCACTTGGATTGTCTAGGTTACCTAACGGGCACTTGGACTATGTAGGTTAATTAGTGGGCACTTGGACTATGTAGGTTAATTAGCGGGCACTTGGACTATCTAGGTTAACGAACCGGCACGTGGACTATGTAGGTAACCTAATGGGCACTTGGAATATCTAGGTTAGGTAACGGGCACTTGGACTATCTAGGTTACCTAGCGGGAACTTGGAATATGTAGGTTACCTAGCGGGCACTTGGACTATAGTTTAACTAGCGGGCACTTGGACTAGATAGGTTACCTAGCGGCTCTTTGGTCTATGTATGTTACCTAGCGCAACTTGGACTATCTAAGTTAACGAACGTGCACATGGACTATGTAGGTAACCTAGCGGGCACTTGGACAGTATAGGTTACCTAGCGGGCACTTGGACTATCTAGGTTAACGAATGGGCACTTGGACTATGTAGGTTACCTACCGGGCCCTTGGACTATCTAGGTTAGTAAACCGGAACTTGGAATATCTAGGTTACCTAGCGGGCACTTGGACTATGTAGGTTACTTGCGGGCACTTGGCCTATCTAGGTTACCTAACGGGAACTTGGACTATGTAGGTTTACTAGCGGACATTTGGACAATCTTGGTTAACTAGCGGGCACTTGGACAATGCAGGTTCCCTAGCGGGCACTATGAATATGTAGCTTCCCTAGAGGGAACTTGCACTATATAGGTTCCCTATGGGCACTTGGACAATCTGGGTTCCCTAATGGGCACTTGGACAATCTGGGTTCCCTATCGGGCACTTGGACTATGTAGGTTCCCTATCGGGCACTTGGACTATGTAGGTTAACTAGCGGGCCCTTCGACTATCTAGGTTACCTAGCGGGCACTTGTACTATCTAGGTTAACTAGCGGGCACTTGTACAATGCAGGTTCCCTAGCGGGCACTTTGACTATGTAGCTTCCCTAGAGGGCACTTGGACTATATAGGTTCCCTATGGTTACTTGGACTATCTAGGTGCCCTAACGGGCACTTGGAATACGTAGGTTCCCTTTCGGACACTTCGTCTATGTAGGTTCCTCAGCGGGCACTTGGACTATGTAGGTTAACTAGCGGGCACTTGGACTATCTAGGTTGTCCAGCGGGCACTTGGACTATGTACGTCCCCTAGCGGGCACTTGGACTATCGAGGTTAACTAGAGGGCCCTTGGACTATGTAGGTTATCTAGAGGGCACTTGGACTATCTAGGTTAACTAACGGACCTTGGACTATGTAGGTTAACTAGCGGGCACTTGGACGATCTATGTTAACTAGCGGGCACTTGGACTATCTAGGTTAACTAGCGGGAACTTAGACTCTCTATGTTAACTGGCGGGCACTTGGACGATTCAGGTTCCCTAGAGGGCACTTGGACTATGTAGGTTCCCTAACGGGCACTTGGACTATGTAGGTCCCTTAGCGGGCATTTGGACTATGTTGGTTCCCTATCGGGCAGTTGGACTCTGTGGGTACCCTAACGGGCATTTGGACTATGTAGGTTCCCTAGCAGTCACTTGGACTATGTAGGTCCCTTAGCGGGCACTTGGACTATGTTGGTTCCCTATCGGGCAGTTGGACTATGTGGGTACCCTAGCGGGCATTTGGAGTATCTAGGTTACCTAGCAGGCACTTTGACTATCTAGGTTAACTAACGGGCACTTGGACTATGTAGGTTACCTAGCGGGCACTTGGACTATGTAGGTCCCTAGCGGGCACTGAGACTATGTAGGTTACCTAGCAGGCACTTGGACTGTATAGGTTACCTAGCGGGCACTTGAACTATCTAGGTTAACGAACGGACACTTGGACTATGTAGGTTAGCTAACAGGAACTTAGACTATCTAGGTTAACGAACGGGCACTTGGACTATGGAGGTTACCTAGCGGGCACTTGGACTATCTAGGTTAGCTAACGGGTACTTAGACTATCTAGGTTCCCTAGCGGGCACTTGGACTATGTAGGTTCCCTAGCAGGGCTTTGATTATGTAAGTTCTCTAATGGGCACTTGGGCTATGTGGGTTCCCTAGCGGGCATTTGGACTATGTAGGTTCCCTAGCAGGGCTTTGACTATCTAAGTTCTCTAACGGGCACTTGGACTATGTGGGTTCCCTAGCGGGCATTTGGACTATCTAGGTTACCTAACGGGCACTTGGACTATGTACGTTACTAGCGGGCATTTGGACTATGTAGGTTACCTAGCGGATACTTGGACTATGTAGGTTCCCCATCAGGGACATGGACAATGTAGGTTAACTAGCGGGCACTTGGACTATCTAGGTTAACTAGCGGGCCCTTGGACTATGTAGGTTAACTAGCGGGCTCTGGTACTTTCTAGGTTAACGAACGGGCACGTGGACTATGTAGGTAACCAAGCGGGCACTTGGACAGTCTAGGTTACCTAGAGGGCACTTGGAAAATCTAGGTTAATGAATGGGCACTTGGACTATGTAGGTTACCTCGCGGGCACTTAGACTATGTGGGTACCCTAGCGGGCATTTGGACTATCTAGGTTACCTAACGGGCATTTGGACTATGTAGGTTCCCTAGCGGGCACTTGGATTATGTAGGTTCCCTTCTTGCACTTGGACTATGTAGGTTTCTAGCGGGCATTTGGACTATGTAGGTTACCTAGCGGGCACTTGGGCTATGTAGGTTCCCTAGCGGGCATTTGGACTATCTAGGTTACCTAACGGGCATTTGGACTACGTACGTTACTAGTGGGCATTTGGACTATGTAGGTTACCTAGCGGATACTTGGACTATGTAGGCTCCCCATCAGGGACTTGGACCATGTAGGTTAACTAGCGGGCACTTGGACTATCTAGGTTAACTAGAGGGCCCTTGGACTATGTAGGTTAACTAGCGGGCCCTTTGACGATCTAGGTTAGCAAACGGGCACTTGGACTATGTAGGTTACCTAGCAGGCACTTGGACTGTGTAGGTTACCTAGCGGGCACTTGGACTATGCAGGTAACCTAGCGGGCACTTGGACTGTTTAAGTTACCTAGAGGGCACTTGGACTATAGGTTAACTAGCGGGCACTTGGACTATATAGGTTACCTAGCGGCCCTTACATTATGTTGGTTACCTAACGCGACTTGGACTATCTAAGTTAACGAACGTGCACTTGGACTATGTAAGTAACCTAGCGGGCACTTGGAGAGTATAGGTTACCTAGCGGGTACTTGGACTATCTAGGTTAGCAAACCGGAACTTGGAATATCTAGGTTACCTAGCGGGCACTTGGATTATGTAGGATCCCTATTGGACATTTGTACTACTTAGGTTAACTAGAGGGCACTTTGACTAGCGAGGTTAACTAGCGGGCACTTGGACTATCTATGTCAACTAGCGGGCCATTGTACTATGTAGGTTAACTAGCGGGCACTTGGCCTATCTAGGTTACCTAACGGGAACTTGGACTATGTAGGTTTACTAGCGGACCCTTGGACGATCTAGGATAACTAGCGGGCACTTGGACAATGCAGGTTCCCTTGCGGGCACTATGAATATGTAGTTTCCCTAGAGGGCACTTGGACCATATAGGTTCCCTATGGGCACTTGGACTATCTAGGTGCCCTAATGGGCACTTGGAATACGTAGGTTCCCTTTCGGACACTTGGAGTATGTAGGTTCCTCAGCGGGCACTTGGACTATGTAGGTTAACTAGCGGGCACTTGGACTATCTAGGTTACCTAGCGGGCACTTGGACTATGTAGGTTCCCTAGCGGGCACTTGGACTATGTTCGTCCCTTAGCGGGATCTTGGACTATGTAGGTTCCCTATCAGGCAGTTGGACTATGTAGGTTAACTAGCGGGCCCCTAGAATATCTAGGTTACCTAGCGGGCACTTGGACTATGTACGTCCCCTAGCGGGCACTTGGACTATCTAGGTTAAATAGAGGGCCCTTGGACTATGTAGGTTAACTAGCGGGCACTTGGACTATCTAGATTAACTAGCGGGCACTTGGACGATGCAGGTTCCCTAGCGGGCACTTGGACTATATAGGTTAATTAGCGGGCACTTGGACTATGGAGGTTACCTAGCGGGCACTTGGATTGTCTAGGTTACCTAACGGGCACTTGGACTATGTAGGTTAATTAGTGGGCACTTGGACTATGTAGGTTAATTAGCGGGCACTTGGACTATCTAGGTTAACGAACCGGCACGTGGACTATGTAGGTAACCTAATGGGCACTTGGAATATCTAGGTTAGGTAACGGGCACTTGGACTATCTAGGTTACCTAGCGGGAACTTGGAATATGTAGGTTACCTAGCGGGCACTTGGACTATAGTTTAACTAGCGGGCACTTGGACTAGATAGGTTACCTAGCGGCTCCTTGGTCTATGTATGTTACCTAGCGCAACTTGGACTATCTAAGTTAACGAACGTGCACATGGACTATGTAGGTAACCTAGCGGGCACTTGGACAGTATAGGTTACCTAGCGGGCACTTGGACTATCTAGGTTAACGAATGGGCACTTGGACTATGTAGGTTACCTACCGGGCCCTTGGACTATCTAGGTTAGTAAACCGGAACTTGGAATATCTAGGTTACCTAGCGGGCACTTGGACTATGTAGGTTACCTTGCGGGCACTTGGCCTATCTAGGTTACCTAACGGGAACTTGGACTATGTAGGTTTACTAGCGGACACTTGGACAATCTTGGTTAACTAGCGGGCACTTGGACAATGCAGGTTCCCTAGCGGGCACTATGAATATGTAGCTTCCCTAGAGGGCACTTGGACCATATAGGTTCCCTATGGGCACTTGGACTATCTGGGTTCCCTATCGGGCACTTGGACTATGTAGGTTCCCTATCGGGCACTTGGACTATGTAGGTTAACTAGCGGGCCCTTCGACTATCTAGGTTACCTAGCGGGCACTTGTACTATCTAGGTTAACTAGCGGACACTTGTACAATGCAGGTTCCCTAGCGGGCACTTTGACTATGTAGCTTCCCTAGAGGGCACTTGGACTATATAGGTTCCCTATGGTTACTTGGACTATCTAGGTGCCCTAACGGGCACTTGGAATACGTAGGTTCCCTTTCGGACACTTCGTCTATGTAGGTTCCTCAGCGGGCACTTGGACTATGTAGGTCAACTAGCGGGCACTTGGACTATCTAGGTTGTCCAGCGGGCACTTGGACTATGTACGTCCCCTAGCGGGCACTTGGACTATCGAGGTTAACTAGAGGGCCCTTGGACTATGTAGGTTATCTAGAGGGCACTTGGACTATCTAGGTTAACTAACGGACCTTGGACTATGTAGGTTAACTAGCGGGCACTTGGACGATCTATGTTAACTAGCGGGCACTTGGACTATCTAGGTTAACTAGCGGGAACTTAGACTCTCTATGTTAACTGGCGGGCACTTGGACGATTCAGGTTCCCTAGAGGGCACTTGGACTATGTAGGTTCCCTAACGGGCACTTGGACTATGTAGGTCCCTTAGCGGGCACTTGGACTATGTTGGTTCCCTATCGGGCAGTTGGACTCTGTGGGTACACTAACGGGCATTTGGACTATGTAGGTTCCCTAGCGGTCACTTGGACTATGTAGGTCCCTTAGCGGGCACTTGGACTATGTTGGTTCCCTATCGGGCATTTGGACTATGTGGGTACCCTAGCGGGCATTTGGAGTATCTAGGTTGCCTAGCAGGCACTTTGACTATCTAGGTTAACTAACGGGCACTTGGACTATGTAGGTTACCTAGCGGGCACTTGGACTATGTAGGTCCCTAGCGGGCACTGAGACTATGTAGGTTACCTAGCAGGCACTTGGACTGTATAGGTTACCTAGCGGGCACTTGAACTATCTAGGTTAACGAACGGGCACTTGGACTATGTAGGTTACCTAGCGGGCACTTGGACTATGTAGGTCCCTAGCGGGCACTGAGACTATGTAGGTTACCTAGCAGGCACTTGGACTGTATAGGTTACCTAGCGGGCACTTGAACTATCTAGGTTAACGAACGGACACTTGGACTATGTAGGTTAGCTAACAGGAACTTAGACTATCTAGGTTAACGAACGGGCACTTGGACTATGGAGGTTACCTAGCGGGCACTTGGACTATCTAGGTTAGCTAACGGGTACTTAGACTATCTAGGTTCCCTAGCGGGCACTTGGACTATGTAGGTTCCCTAGCAGGGCTTTGATTATGTAAGTTCTCTAATGGGCACTTGGGCTATGTGGGTTCCCTAGCGGGCATTTGGACTATATAGGTTACCTAACGGGCACTTGGACTATGTACGTTACTAGCGGGCATTTGGACTATGTAGGTTACCTAGCGGATACTTGGACTATGTAAGTTCCCCATCAGGGACTTGGACAATGTAGGTTAACTAGCGGGCACTTGGACTATCTAGGTTAACTAGCGGGCCCTTGGACTATGTAGGTTAACTAGCGGGCCCTTTGACGATCTAGGTTAGCAAACGGGCACTTGGACTATTTAGGTTACCTAGCAGGCACTTGGACTATCTAGGTTAACGAACGGGCACTTGGACTATGTAAGTTAGCTAACAGGAACTTGGACTATCTAGGTTAACGAACGGGCACTTGGACTATGTAGGTTACCTAGCGGGCACTTGAACTATGGAGGTTACCTAGCGGGCACTTGGACTATCTAGGTTAGCTAACGGGTACTTGGACTATCTAGGTTACCTAGTGGGCACTTGGACTATGTAGGTTACCTAGCGGGCACTTGGACTATCTAGGTTACCTAACGGGCACTTGGACTATGCAGGTAACCTAGCGGGCACTTGGACTGTTTAAGTTAACCAGCGGGCACTTGGACTGTGTAGGTTAACTAGCGGGCACTTGGACTATCTAGGTTACCTAACGGGCACCTGGACTATCTAGATTACCTAGTGGGCACTTGGATTCTAAAGGTGACCTAGCCGGCCCTTGGACTGTGTAGGTTACCTAGCGGGCAATTGGACTATCTAGGTTAACGAACGGGCACGTGGACTATGTAGGTAACCTAACGGGCACTTGGACTATCTAGGTTAGGTAACGGGCACTTGGACTATCTAGGTTACCTAGCGGAAACATGGAATATGTAGGTTACCTAGAGGGCACTTGGACTATAGGCTAACTAGCGGGCACTTGGGCTATATAGGTTACCTAGCGGCCCTTGGACTGTGTTGGTTACCTACCGCGACTTGGACTATCTAAGTTAACGAAAGTGCACTTGGACTATGTAAGTAACCTAGCGGGCACTTGGACAGTATAGGTTAACTAGCAGGCACTTCGACTATCTAGGTTAACGAATGGGCACTTGTACTACGTAGGTTACCTAGCGGGCACTTGGACTATCTAGGTTAGCAAACTGGAACTTGGAATATCTAGGTTACCTAGCGGGCACTTGGACTATGTAGGATCCCTATCGGACATTTGTACTACTTAGGTTAACTAGCGGGCACTTTGACTATCTAGGTTAACTAGCTGGCACTTGGACTATCTAGGTCAACTAGCGGGCCATTGTACTATGTAGGTTAACTAGCGGGCACTTTGCCTATCTAGGTTACCTAACGGGAACTTGGACTATGGAGGTTACCTAGCGGGCACTTGGACTATCTAGGTTAGCTAACGGGTACTTGGACTATCTAGGTTACCTAGCGGGCACTTGGACTATGTAGGTTACCTAGCGGGCACTTGGACTATCTAGGTTACTTAACGGGCACTTGGACTATGCAGGTAACCTAGCGGGCACTTGAACTGTCTAAGTTACCTTCCGGCTCTTGGACTATGTAGGTTACCTAGCGGGCAATTGTACTATCTAGGTTAACGAACGGGCACGTGGACTATGTAGGTAACCTAACGGGCACTTGGACTATCTAGGTTAGGTAACTATCTATGCAGCTAACCTAGCGGGCACTTGAACTATCTAAGTTACCTGCCGGCTCTTGGACTATGTAGGTTACCTAGCGGGCAATTGGACTATCTAGGTTACCTAGCGGGAACTTGGAATATGTAGGTTACCTAGCGCGCACTTGGACTATGTACTTTACTAGCGGGCATTTGGACTATGTAGGTTACCTAGCGGATACTTGGACTATGTAGGTTCCCCATCAGGGACTTGGACAATGTAGGTTAACTAGCGGGCACTTGGACGATGCAGGTTCCCTAGCGGGCAGTATGAATATGTAGCTTCCCTAGAGGGCACTTGGACCATATAGGTTCCCTATGGGCACTTGGACTATCTGGGTTCCCTAACAGGCCCTTGGAATATGAAGATTCCCTATCGGGCACTTGGACTATGTAGGTTCCTCATTGGGCACTTGGACTATGTAGGTTCCCTATCGGGCACTTGGACTATGTAGGTTAACTAGCGGGCCCTTCGACTATCTAGGTTACCTAGTGGGCACTTGGACTATCTAGGTTAACTAGCGGACACTTGTACAATGCAGGTTCCCTAGCGGGCACTTTGACTATGTAGCTTCCCTAGAGGGCACTTGGACTATATAGGTTCCCTATGGTTACTTGGACTATCTAGGTGCCCTAACGGGCACTTGGAATACGTAGGTTCCTTTTCGGACACTTGGACTATGTAGGTTCCTCAGCGGGCACTTGGACTATGTAGGTAATCTAGCGGGCACTTGGACTATCTAGGTTGCCCAGCGGGCACTTGGACTATGTACGTCCCCTAGCGGGCACTTGGACTATCGAGGTTAACTAGAGGGCCCTTGGACTATGTAGGTTAACTAAAGGGCACTTGGACTATCTAGGTTAACTAACGGACCTTGGACTATGTAGGTTAACTAGCGGGCACTTGGACTATCTAGGTTAACTAGCGGGCACATGGACGATGCAGGTTCCCTAGAGGGCACTTGGACTATGTAGGTTCCCTAACGGGCACTTGGACTATGTAGGTCCCTTAGCGGGCACTTGGACTATGTTGATTCCCTATCGGGCAGTTGGACTCTGTGGGTATCCTAGCGGGCATTTGGACTATCTAGGTTACCTAGAAGGCACTTTGACTATCTAGGTAAACTAACGGGCACTTGGAATATGTAGGTTCCCTAGCGGGCACTTGGACTATGTAGGTTACCTAGCAGGCACTTGGACTGTCTAGGTTACCTAGCGGGCACTTGAACTATCTAGGTTAATGAACAGGCACTTGGACTATGTAGGTTAGCTAACAGGAACTTGGACTATCTAGGTTAACGAACGGGCACTTGGACTATGGAGGTTACCTAGAGGGCACTTGGACTATCTAGGTTAGCTAACGGGTACTTGGACTATCTAGGTTCCCTAGCGGGCACTTGGACTATGTAGGTTCCCTAGCAGGGCTTTGACTATGTAAGTTCTCTAACGGGCACTTGGACTATGTGGGTTCCCTAGCGGGCATTTGGACTATCTAGGTTACCTAACGGGCACTTGGACTATGTACGTTACTAGCGGTCATTTGGACTATGTAGGTTACCTAGCGGATACTTGGATAATGTAGGTTCCCCATCAAGGACTTGGACAATGTAGGTTAACTAGCGGGCACTTGGACTATCTAGGTTAACTAGCGGGCACTTGGACTATGTAGGTTACCTAGCAGGCACTTGGACTGTCTAGGTTACCTAGCGGGCACTTGAACTATCTAGGTTAACGAACGGGCACTTGGACTATGTAGGTTAGCTAACAGGATCTTGGACTATCTAGGTTAACGAACGGGCACTTGGATTAGGTAGGTTACCTAGCGGGCACTTGGACTATCTAGGTTAGCTAACGGGTACTTGGACTATCTAGGTTCCCTAGCGGGCACTTGGACTATGTAGGTTCCCTAGCAGGGCTTTGACTATGTAAGTTCTCTAATGGGCACTTGGACTATGTGGGTTCCCTAGCGGGCATTTGGACTATCTAGGTTACCTAACGGGCACTTGGACTATGTACGTTACTAGCGGGCATTTGGACTATGTAGGTTACCTAGCGGATACTTGGACTATGTAGGTTCCCCATCAGGGACTTGGACAATGTAGGATAACTAGCGGGCACTTGGACTATCTAGGTTAACTAGCGGGCCCTTGCACTATGTAGGTTAACTAGCGGGCTCTTGTACTATCTAGGTTAACGAACGGGCACGTGGACTATGTAGGTAACCAAGCGGGCACTTGGACAGTCTAGGTTACCTAGAGGGCACTTCGAAAATCAAGGTTAATGAATCGGCACTTGGACTATGTAGGTTACCTCGCGGGCACTTAGACTATGTGGGTACCCTAGCGGGCATTTGGACTATCTAGGTTACCTAACGGGCATTTGGACTATGTAGGTTCCCTAGCGGGCACTTGGATTATGTAGGTTCCCTTCTTGCACTTGGACTATGTAGGTTTCTAGCGGGCATTTGGACTATGTAGGTTACCTAACGGGCATTTGGACTACGTACGTTACTAGTGGGCATTTGGACTATGTAGGTTACCTAGCGGATACTTGGACTATGTACGTTCCCCATCAGGGACTTGGACAATGTAGGTTAACTAGCGGGCACTTGGACTATCTAGGTTAACTAGAGGGCCCTTGGACTATGTAGGTTAACTAGCGGGCCCTTTGACGATCTAGGTTAGCAAACGGGCACTTGGACTATGTAGGTTACCTAGCAGGCACTTGGACTGTCTAGGTTACCTAGCGGGCACTTGAACTATCTAGGTTAACGAACGGGCACTTGGACTATGTAGGTTAGCTAACAGGAACTTGGACTATCTAGGTTAACGAACGGGCACTTGGACTATGGAGGTTACCTAGCGGACACTTGGACTATCTAGGTTAGCTAACGGGTACTTGGACTATCTAGGTTACTTAGCGGGCACTTGGACTATGTAGGTTCCCTAGCAGGGCTTTGACTATGTAAGTTCTCTAACGGGCACTTGGACTATGGGGGTTCCCTAGCGGGCATTTGGACTATCTAGGTTCCCTAGCAGGGCTTTGACTATCTAAGTTCTCTAACGGGCACTTGGACTATGTGGGTTCCCTAGCGGGCATTTGGACTATCTAGGTTACCTAACGGGCACTTGGACTATGTACGTTACTAGCGGGCATTTGGACTATGTAGGTTACCTAGCGGATACTTGGACTATGTAGGTTCCCCATCAGGGACATGGACAATGTAGGTTAACTAGCGGGCACTTGGACTATCTAGGTTAACTAGCGGGCCCTTGGACTATGTAGGTTAACTAGCGGGCTCTGGTACTTTCTAGGTTAACGAACGGGCACGTGGACTATGTAGGTAACCAAGCGGGCACTTGGACAGTCTAGGTTACCTAGAGGGCACTTGGAAAATCTAGGTTAATGAATGGGCACTTGGACTATGTAGGTTACCTCGCGGGCACTTAGACTATGTGGGTACCCTAGCGGGCATTTGGACTATCTAGGTTACCTAACGGGCATTTGGACTATGTAGGTTCCCTAGCGGGCACTTGGATTATGTAGGTTCCCTTCTTGCACTTGGACTATGTAGGTTTCTAGCGGGCATTTGGACTATGTAGGTTACCTAGCGGGCACTCGGGCTATGTAGGTTCCCTAGCGGGCATTTGGACTATCTAGGTTACCTAACGGGCATTTGGACTACGTACGTTACTAGTGGGCATTTGGACTATGTAGGTTACCTAGCGGATACTTGGACTATGTAGGCTCCCCATCAGGGACTTGGACCATGTAGGTTAACTAGCGGGCACTTGGACTATCTAGGTTAACTAGAGGGCCCTTGGACTATGTAGGTTAACTAGCGGGCCCTTTGACGATCTAGGTTAGCAAACGGGCACTTGGACTATGTAGGTTACCTAGCAGGCACTTGGACTGTGTAGGTTACCTAGCGGGCACTTGGACTATGCAGGTAACCTAGCGGGCACTTGGACTGTTTAAGTTACCTAGAGGGCACTTGGACTATAGGTTAACTAGCGGGCACTTGGACTATATAGGTTACCTAGCGGCCCTTACATTATGTTGGTTACCTAACGCGACTTGGACTATCTAAGTTAACGAACGTGCACTTGGACTATGTAAGTAACCTAGCGGGCACTTGGAGAGTATAGGTTACCTAGCGGGTACTTGGACTATCTAGGTTAGCAAACCGGAACTTGGAATATCTAGGTTACCTAGCGGGCACTTGGATTATGTAGGATCCCTATTGGACATTTGTACTACTTAGGTTAACTAGAGGGCACTTTGACTAGCGAGGTTAACTAGCGGGCACTTGGACTATCTATGTCAACTAGCGGGCCATTGTACTATGTAGGTTAACTAGCGGGCACTTGGCCTATCTAGGTTACCTAACGGGAACTTGGACTATGTAGGTTTACTAGCGGACCCTTGGACGATCTAGGATAACTAGCGGGCACTTGGACAATGCAGGTTCCCTTGCGGGCACTATGAATATGTAGTTTCCCTAGAGGGCACTTGGACCATATAGGTTCCCTATGGGCACTTGGACTATCTAGGTGCCCTAATGGGCACTTGGAATACGTAGGTTCCCTTTCGGACACTTGGAGTATGTAGGTTCCTCAGCGGGCACTTGGACTATGTAGGTTAACTAGCGGGCACTTGGACTATCTAGGTTACCTAGCGGGCACTTGGACTATGTAGGTTCCCTAGCGGGCACTTGGACTATGTTCGTCCCTTAGCGGGATCTAGGACTATGTAGGTTCCCTATCAGGCAGTTGGACTATGTAGGTTAACTAGCGGGCCCCTAGAATATCTAGGTTACCTAGCGGGCACTTGGACTATGTACGTCCCCTAGCGGGCACTTGGACTATCTAGGTTAAATAGAGGGCCCTTGGACTATGTAGGTTAACTAGCGGGCACTTGGACTATCTAGATTAACTAGCGGGCACTTGGACGATGCAGGTTCCCTAGCGGGCACTTGGACTATATAGGTTAATTAGCGGGCACTTGGACTATGGAGGTTACCTAGCGGGCACTTGGATTGTCTAGGTTACCTAACGGGCACTTGGACTATGTAGGTTAATTAGTGGGCACTTGGACTATGTAGGTTAATTAGCGGGCACTTGGACTATCTAGGTTAACGAACCGGCACGTGGACTATGTAGGTAACCTAATGGGCACTTGGAATATCTAGGTTAGGTAACGGGCACTTGGACTATCTAGGTTACCTAGCGGGAACTTGGAATATGTAGGTTACCTAGCGGGCACTTGGACTATAGTTTAACTAGCGGGCACTTGGACTAGATAGGTTACCTAGCGGCTCCTTGGTCTATGTATGTTACCTAGCGCAACTTGGACTATCTAAGTTAACGAACGTGCACATGGACTATGTAGGTAACCTAGCGGGCACTTGGACAGTATAGGTTACCTAGCGGGCACTTGGACTATCTAGGTTAACGAATGGGCACTTGGACTATGTAGGTTACCTACCGGGCCCTTGGACTATCTAGGTTAGTAAACCGGAACTTGGAATATCTAGGTTACCTAGCGGGCACTTGGACTATGTAGGTTACCTTGCGGGCACTTGGCCTATCTAGGTTACCTAACGGGAACTTGGACTATGTAGGTTTACTAGCGGACACTTGGACAATCTTGGTTAACTAGCGGGCACTTGGACAATGCAGGTTCCCTAGCGGGCACTATGAATATGTAGCTTCCCTAGAGGGCACTTGGACCATATAGGTTCCCTATGGGCACTTGGACTATCTGGGTTCCCTATCGGGCACTTGGACTATGTAGGTTCCCTATCGGGCACTTGGACTATGTAGGTTAACTAGCGGGCCCTTCGACTATCTAGGTTACCTAGCGGGCACTTGTACTATCTAGGTTAACTAGCGGGCACTTGTACAATGCAGGTTCCCTAGCGGGCACTTTGACTATGTAGCTTCCCTAGAGGGCACTTGGACTATATAGGTTCCCTATGGTTACTTGGACTATCTAGGTGCCCTAACGGGCACTTGGAATACGTAGGTTCCCTTTCGGACACTTCGTCTATGTAGGTTCCTCAGCGGGCACTTGGACTATGTAGGTTAACTAGCGGGCACTTGGACTATCTAGGTTGTCCAGCGGGCACTTGGACTATGTACGTCCCCTAGCGGGCACTTGGACTATTGAGGTTAACTAGAGGGCCCTTGGACTATGTAGGTTATCTAGAGGGCACTTGGACTATCTAGGTTAACTAACGGACCTTGGACTATGTAGGTTAACTAGCGGGCACTTGGACGATCTATGTTAACTAGCGGGCACTTGGACTATCTAGGTTAACTAGCGGGAACTTAGACTCTCTATGTTAACTGGCGGGCACTTGGACGATTCAGGTTCCCTAGAGGGCACTTGGACTATGTAGGTTCCCTAACGGGCACTTGGACTATGTAGGTCCCTTAGCGGGCACTTGGACTATGTTGGTTCCCTATCGGGCAGTTGGACTCTGTGGGTACCCTAACGGGCATTTGGACTATGTAGGTTACCTAGCGGATACTTGGACTATGTAGGTTCCCCATCAGGGACTTGGACAATGTAGGTTAACTAGCGGGCACTTGGACGATGCAGGTTCCCTAGCGGGCAGTATGAATATGTAGCTTCCCTAGAGGGCACTTGGACCATATAGGTTCCCTATGGGCACTTGGACTATCTGGGTTCCCTAACAGGCCCTTGGAATATGAAGATTCCCTATCGGGCACTTGGACTATGTAGGTTCCTCATTGGGCACTTGGACTATGTAGGTTCCCTATCGGGCACTTGGACTATGTAGGTTAACTAGCGGGCCCTTCGACTATCTAGGTTACCTAGTGGGCACTTGGACTATCTAGGTTAACTAGCGGACACTTGTACAATGCAGGTTCCCTAGCGGGCACTTTGACTATGTAGCTTCCCTAGAGGGCACTTGGACTATATAGGTTCCCTATGGTTACTTGGACTATCTAGGTGCCCTAACGGGCACTTGGAATACGTAGGTTCCTTTTCGGACACTTGGACTATGTAGGTTCCTCAGCGGGCACTTGGACTATGTAGGTAATCTAGCGGGCACTTGGACTATCTAGGTTGCCCAGCGGGCACTTGGACTATGTACGTCCCCTAGCGGGCACTTGGACTATCGAGGTTAACTAGAGGGCCCTTGGACTATGTAGGTTAACTAAAGGGCACTTGGACTATCTAGGTTAACTAACGGACCTTGGACTATGTAGGTTAACTAGCGGGCACTTGGACTATCTAGGTTAACTAGCGGGCACATGGACGATGCAGGTTCCCTAGAGGGCACTTGGACTATGTAGGTTCCCTAACGGGCACTTGGACTATGTAGGTCCCTTAGCGGGCACTTGGACTATGTTGATTCCCTATCGGGCAGTTGGACTCTGTGGGTATCCTAGCGGGCATTTGGACTATCTAGGTTACCTAGAAGGCACTTTGACTATCTAGGTAAACTAACGGGCACTTGGAATATGTAGGTTCCCTAGCGGGCACTTGGACTATGTAGGTTACCTAGCAGGCACTTGGACTGTCTAGGTTACCTAGCGGGCACTTGAACTATCTAGGTTAATGAACAGGCACTTGGACTATGTAGGTTAGCTAACAGGAACTTGGACTATCTAGGTTAACGAACGGGCACTTGGACTATGGAGGTTACCTAGAGGGCACTTGGACTATCTAGGTTAGCTAACGGGTACTTGGACTATCTAGGTTCCCTAGCGGGCACTTGGACTATGTAGGTTCCCTAGCAGGGCTTTGACTATGTAAGTTCTCTAACGGGCACTTGGACTATGTGGGTTCCCTAGCGGGCATTTGGACTATCTAGGTTACCTAACGGGCACTTGGACTATGTACGTTACTAGCGGTCATTTGGACTATGTAGGTTACCTAGCGGATACTTGGATAATGTAGGTTCCCCATCAAGGACTTGGACAATGTAGGTTAACTAGCGGGCACTTGGACTATCTAGGTTAACTAGCGGGCACTTGGACTATGTAGGTTACCTAGCAGGCACTTGGACTGTCTAGGTTACCTAGCGGGCACTTGAACTATCTAGGTTAACGAACGGGCACTTGGACTATGTAGGTTAGCTAACAGGATCTTGGACTATCTAGGTTAACGAACGGGCACTTGGATTAGGTAGGTTACCTAGCGGGCACTTGGACTATCTAGGTTAGCTAACGGGTACTTGGACTATCTAGGTTCCCTAGCGGGCACTTGGACTATGTAGGTTCCCTAGCAGGGCTTTGACTATGTAAGTTCTCTAATGGGCACTTGGACTATGTGGGTTCCCTAGCGGGCATTTGGACTATCTAGGTTACCTAACGGGCACTTGGACTATGTACGTTACTAGCGGGCATTTGGACTATGTAGGTTACCTAGCGGATACTTGGACTATGTAGGTTCCCCATCAGGGACTTGGACAATGTAGGATAACTAGCGGGCACTTGGACTATCTAGGTTAACTAGCGGGCCCTTGCACTATGTAGGTTAACTAGCGGGCTCTTGTACTATCTAGGTTAACGAACGGGCACGTGGACTATGTAGGTAACCAAGCGGGCACTTGGACAGTCTAGGTTACCTAGAGGGCACTTCGAAAATCAAGGTTAATGAATCGGCACTTGGACTATGTAGGTTACCTCGCGGGCACTTAGACTATGTGGGTACCCTAGCGGGCATTTGGACTATCTAGGTTACCTAACGGGCATTTGGACTATGTAGGTTCCCTAGCGGGCACTTGGATTATGTAGGTTCCCTTCTTGCACTTGGACTATGTAGGTTTCTAGCGGGCATTTGGACTATGTAGGTTACCTAACGGGCATTTGGACTACGTACGTTACTAGTGGGCATTTGGACTATGTAGGTTACCTAGCGGATACTTGGACTATGTACGTTCCCCATCAGGGACTTGGACAATGTAGGTTAACTAGCGGGCACTTGGACTATCTAGGTTAACTAGAGGGCCCTTGGACTATGTAGGTTAACTAGCGGGCCCTTTGACGATCTAGGTTAGCAAACGGGCACTTGGACTATGTAGGTTACCTAGCAGGCACTTGGACTGTCTAGGTTACCTAGCGGGCACTTGAACTATCTAGGTTAACGAACGGGCACTTGGACTATGTAGGTTAGCTAACAGGAACTTGGACTATCTAGGTTAACGAACGGGCACTTGGACTATGGAGGTTACCTAGCGGACACTTGGACTATCTAGGTTAGCTAACGGGTACTTGGACTATCTAGGTTACTTAGCGGGCACTTGGACTATGTAGGTTCCCTAGCAGGGCTTTGACTATGTAAGTTCTCTAACGGGCACTTGGACTATGGGGGTTCCCTAGCGGGCATTTGGACTATCTAGGTTCCCTAGCAGGGCTTTGACTATCTAAGTTCTCTAACGGGCACTTGGACTATGTGGGTTCCCTAGCGGGCATTTGGACTATCTAGGTTACCTAACGGGCACTTGGACTATGTACGTTACTAGCGGGCATTTGGACTATGTAGGTTACCTAGCGGATACTTGGACTATGTAGGTTCCCCATCAGGGACATGGACAATGTAGGTTAACTAGCGGGCACTTGGACTATCTAGGTTAACTAGCGGGCCCTTGGACTATGTAGGTTAACTAGCGGGCTCTGGTACTTTCTAGGTTAACGAACGGGCACGTGGACTATGTAGGTAACCAAGCGGGCACTTGGACAGTCTAGGTTACCTAGAGGGCACTTGGAAAATCTAGGTTAATGAATGGGCACTTGGACTATGTAGGTTACCTCGCGGGCACTTAGACTATGTGGGTACCCTAGCGGGCATTTGGACTATCTAGGTTACCTAACGGGCATTTGGACTATGTAGGTTCCCTAGCGGGCACTTGGATTATGTAGGTTCCCTTCTTGCACTTGGACTATGTAGGTTTCTAGCGGGCATTTGGACTATGTAGGTTACCTAGCGGGCACTCGGGCTATGTAGGTTCCCTAGCGGGCATTTGGACTATCTAGGTTACCTAACGGGCATTTGGACTACGTACGTTACTAGTGGGCATTTGGACTATGTAGGTTACCTAGCGGATACTTGGACTATGTAGGCTCCCCATCAGGGACTTGGACCATGTAGGTTAACTAGCGGGCACTTGGACTATCTAGGTTAACTAGAGGGCCCTTGGACTATGTAGGTTAACTAGCGGGCCCTTTGACGATCTAGGTTAGCAAACGGGCACTTGGACTATGTAGGTTACCTAGCAGGCACTTGGACTGTGTAGGTTACCTAGCGGGCACTTGGACTATGCAGGTAACCTAGCGGGCACTTGGACTGTTTAAGTTACCTAGAGGGCACTTGGACTATAGGTTAACTAGCGGGCACTTGGACTATATAGGTTACCTAGCGGCCCTTACATTATGTTGGTTACCTAACGCGACTTGGACTATCTAAGTTAACGAACGTGCACTTGGACTATGTAAGTAACCTAGCGGGCACTTGGAGAGTATAGGTTACCTAGCGGGTACTTGGACTATCTAGGTTAGCAAACCGGAACTTGGAATATCTAGGTTACCTAGCGGGCACTTGGATTATGTAGGATCCCTATTGGACATTTGTACTACTTAGGTTAACTAGAGGGCACTTTGACTAGCGAGGTTAACTAGCGGGCACTTGGACTATCTATGTCAACTAGCGGGCCATTGTACTATGTAGGTTAACTAGCGGGCACTTGGCCTATCTAGGTTACCTAACGGGAACTTGGACTATGTAGGTTTACTAGCGGACCCTTGGACGATCTAGGATAACTAGCGGGCACTTGGACAATGCAGGTTCCCTTGCGGGCACTATGAATATGTAGTTTCCCTAGAGGGCACTTGGACCATATAGGTTCCCTATGGGCACTTGGACTATCTAGGTGCCCTAATGGGCACTTGGAATACGTAGGTTCCCTTTCGGACACTTGGAGTATGTAGGTTCCTCAGCGGGCACTTGGACTATGTAGGTTAACTAGCGGGCACTTGGACTATCTAGGTTACCTAGCGGGCACTTGGACTATGTAGGTTCCCTAGCGGGCACTTGGACTATGTTCGTCCCTTAGCGGGATCTAGGACTATGTAGGTTCCCTATCAGGCAGTTGGACTATGTAGGTTAACTAGCGGGCCCCTAGAATATCTAGGTTACCTAGCGGGCACTTGGACTATGTACGTCCCCTAGCGGGCACTTGGACTATCTAGGTTAAATAGAGGGCCCTTGGACTATGTAGGTTAACTAGCGGGCACTTGGACTATCTAGATTAACTAGCGGGCACTTGGACGATGCAGGTTCCCTAGCGGGCACTTGGACTATATAGGTTAATTAGCGGGCACTTGGACTATGGAGGTTACCTAGCGGGCACTTGGATTGTCTAGGTTACCTAACGGGCACTTGGACTATGTAGGTTAATTAGTGGGCACTTGGACTATGTAGGTTAATTAGCGGGCACTTGGACTATCTAGGTTAACGAACCGGCACGTGGACTATGTAGGTAACCTAATGGGCACTTGGAATATCTAGGTTAGGTAACGGGCACTTGGACTATCTAGGTTACCTAGCGGGAACTTGGAATATGTAGGTTACCTAGCGGGCACTTGGACTATAGTTTAACTAGCGGGCACTTGGACTAGATAGGTTACCTAGCGGCTCCTTGGTCTATGTATGTTACCTAGCGCAACTTGGACTATCTAAGTTAACGAACGTGCACATGGACTATGTAGGTAACCTAGCGGGCACTTGGACAGTATAGGTTACCTAGCGGGCACTTGGACTATCTAGGTTAACGAATGGGCACTTGGACTATGTAGGTTACCTACCGGGCCCTTGGACTATCTAGGTTAGTAAACCGGAACTTGGAATATCTAGGTTACCTAGCGGGCACTTGGACTATGTAGGTTACCTTGCGGGCACTTGGCCTATCTAGGTTACCTAACGGGAACTTGGACTATGTAGGTTTACTAGCGGACACTTGGACAATCTTGGTTAACTAGCGGGCACTTGGACAATGCAGGTTCCCTAGCGGGCACTATGAATATGTAGCTTCCCTAGAGGGCACTTGGACCATATAGGTTCCCTATGGGCACTTGGACTATCTGGGTTCCCTATCGGGCACTTGGACTATGTAGGTTCCCTATCGGGCACTTGGACTATGTAGGTTAACTAGCGGGCCCTTCGACTATCTAGGTTACCTAGCGGGCACTTGTACTATCTAGGTTAACTAGCGGGCACTTGTACAATGCAGGTTCCCTAGCGGGCACTTTGACTATGTAGCTTCCCTAGAGGGCACTTGGACTATATAGGTTCCCTATGGTTACTTGGACTATCTAGGTGCCCTAACGGGCACTTGGAATACGTAGGTTCCCTTTCGGACACTTCGTCTATGTAGGTTCCTCAGCGGGCACTTGGACTATGTAGGTTAACTAGCGGGCACTTGGACTATCTAGGTTGTCCAGCGGGCACTTGGACTATGTACGTCCCCTAGCGGGCACTTGGACTATTGAGGTTAACTAGAGGGCCCTTGGACTATGTAGGTTATCTAGAGGGCACTTGGACTATCTAGGTTAACTAACGGACCTTGGACTATGTAGGTTAACTAGCGGGCACTTGGACGATCTATGTTAACTAGCGGGCACTTGGACTATCTAGGTTAACTAGCGGGAACTTAGACTCTCTATGTTAACTGGCGGGCACTTGGACGATTCAGGTTCCCTAGAGGGCACTTGGACTATGTAGGTTCCCTAACGGGCACTTGGACTATGTAGGTCCCTTAGCGGGCACTTGGACTATGTTGGTTCCCTATCGGGCAGTTGGACTCTGTGGGTACCCTAACGGGCATTTGGACTATGTAGGTTCCCTAGCGGTCACTTGGACTATGTAGGTCCCTTAGCGGGCACTTGGACTATGTTGGTTCCCTATCGGGCAGTTGGACTATGTGGGTACCCTAGCGGGCATTTGGAGTATCTAGGTTGCCTAGCAGGCACTTTGACTATCTAGGTTAACTAACGGGCACTTGGACTATGTAGGTTACCTAGCGGGCACTTGGACTATGTAGGTCCCTAGCGGGCACTGAGACTATGTAGGTTACCTAGCAGGCACTTGGACTGTATAGGTTACCTAGCGGGCACTTGAACTATCTAGGTTAACGAACGGACACTTGGACTATGTAGGTTAGCTAACAGGAACTTAGACTATCTAGGTTAACGAACGGGCACTTGGACTATGGAGGTTACCTAGCGGGCACTTGGACTATCTAGGTTAGCTAACGGGTACTTAGACTATCTAGGTTCCCTAGCGGGCACTTGGACTATGTAGGTTCCCTAGCAGGGCTTTGATTATGTAAGTTCTCTAATGGGCACTTGGGCTATGTGGGTTCCCTTGCGGGCATTTGGACTATATAGGTTACCTAACGGGCACTTGGACTATGTACGTTACTAGCGGGCATTTGGACTATGTAGGTTACCTAGCGGATACTTGGACTATGTAAGTTCCCCATCAGGGACTTGGACAATGTAGGTTAACTAGCGGGCACTTGGACTATCTAGGTTAACTAGCGGGCCCTTGGACTATGTAGGTTAACTAGCGGGCCCTTTGACGATCTAGGTTAGCAAACGGGCACTTGGACTATTTAGGTTACCTAGCAGGCACTTGGACTATCTAGGTTAACGAACGGGCACTTGGACTATGTAAGTTAGCTAACAGGAACTTGGACTATCTAGGTTAACGAACGGGCACTTGGACTATGTAGGTTACCTAGCGGGCACTTGAACTATGGAGGTTACCTAGCGGGCACTTGGACTATCTAGGTTAGCTAACGGGTACTTGGACTATCTAGGTTACCTAGTGGGCACTTGGACTATGTAGGTTACCTAGCGGGCACTTGGACTATCTAGGTTACCTAACGGGCACTTGGACTATGCAGGTAACCTAGCGGGCACTTGGACTGTTTAAGTTAACCAGCGGGCACTTGGACTGTGTAGGTTAACTAGCGGGCACTTGGACTATCTAGGTTACCTAACGGGCACCTGGACTATCTAGATTACCTAGTGGGCACTTGGATTCTAAAGGTGACCTAGCCGGCCCTTGGACTGTGTAGGTTACCTAGCGGGCAATTGGACTATCTAGGTTAACGAACGGGCACGTGGACTATGTAGGTAACCTCACGGGCACTTGGACTATCTAGGTTAGGTAACGGGCACTTGGACTATCTAGGTTACCTAGCGGAAACATGGAATATGTAGGTTACCTAGAGGGCACTTGGACTATAGGCTAACTAGCGGGCACTTGGGCTATATAGGTTACCTAGCGGCCCTTGGACTGTGTTGGTTACCTACCGCGACTTGGACTATCTAAGTTAACGAAAGTGCACTTGGACTATGTAAGTAACCTAGCGGGCACTTGGACAGTATAGGTTAACTAGCAGGCACTTCGACTATCTAGGTTAACGAATGGGCACTTGTACTACGTAGGTTACCTAGCGGGCACTTGGACTATCTAGGTTAGCAATCTGGAACTTGGAATATCTAGGTTACCTAGCGGGCACTTGGACTATGTAGGATCCCTATCGGACATTTGTACTACTTAGGTTAACTAGCGGGCACTTTGACTATCTAGGTTAACTAGCTGGCACTTGGACTATCTAGGTCAACTAGCGGGCCATTGTACTATGTAGGTTAACTAGCGGGCACTTTGCCTATCTAGGTTACCTAACGGGAACTTGGACTATGGAGGTTACCTAGCGGGCACTTGGACTATCTAGGTTAGCTAACGGGTACTTGGACTATCTAGGTTACCTAGCGGGCACTTGGACTATGTAGGTTACCTAGCGGGCACTTGGACTATCTAGGTTACTTAACGGGCACTTGGACTATGCAGGTAACCTAGCGGGCACTTGAACTGTCTAAGTTACCTTCCGGCTCTTGGACTATGTAGGTTACCTAGCGGGCAATTGTACTATCTAGGTTAACGAACGGGCACGTGGACTATGTAGGTAACCTAACGGGCACTTGGACTATCTAGGTTAGGTAACTATCTATGCAGCTAACCTAGCGGGCACTTGAACTATCTAAGTTACCTGCCGGCTCTTGGACTATGTAGGTTACCTAGCGGGCAATTGGACTATCTAGGTTACCTAGCGGGAACTTGGAATATGTAGGTTACCTAGCGCGCACTTGGACTATGTACGTTACTAGCGGGCATTTGGACTATGTAGGTTACCTAGCGGATACTTGGACTATGTAGGTTCCCCATCAGGGACTTGGACAATGTAGGTTAACTAGCGGGCACTTGGACGATGCAGGTTCCCTAGCGGGCACTATGAATATGTAGCTTCCCTAGAGGGCACTTGGACCATATAGGTTCCCTATGGGCACTTGGACTATCTGGGTTCCCTAACAGGCCCTTGGAATATGAAGATTCCCTATCGGGCACTTGGACTATGTAGGTTCCTCATTGGGCACTTGGACTATGTAGGTTCCCTATCGGGCACTTGGACTATGTAGGTTAACTAGCGGGCCCTTCGACTATCTAGGTTACCTAGTGGGCACTTGGACTATCTAGGTTCACTAGCGGACACTTGTACAATGCAGGTTCCCTAGCGGGCACTTTGACTATGTAGCTTCCCTAGAGGGCACTTGGACTATATAGGTTCCCTATGGTTACTTGGACTATCTAGGTGCCCTAACGGGCACTTGGAATACGTAGGTTCCTTTTCGGACACTTGGACTATGTAGGTTCCTCAGCGGGCACTTGGACTATGTAGGTAATCTAGCGGGCACTTGGACTATCTAGGTTGCCCAGCGGGCACTTGGACTATGTACGTCCCCTAGCGGGCACTTGGACTATCGAGGTTAACTAGAGGGCCCTTGGACTATGTAGGTTAACTAAAGGGCACTTGGACTATCTAGGTTAACTAACGGACCTTGGACTATGTAGGTTAACTAGCGGACACTTGGACTATCTAGGTTAACTAGCGGGCACATGGACGATGCAGGTTCCCTAGAGGGCACTTGGACTATGTAGGTTCCCTAACGGGCACTTGGACTATGTAGGTCCCTTAGCGGGCACTTGGACTATGTTGATTCCCTATCGGGCAGTTGGACTCTGTGGGTATCCTAGCGGGCATTTGGACTATCTAGGTTACCTAGAAGGCACTTTGACTATCTAGGTAAACTAACGGGCACTTGGAATATGTAGGTTCCCTAGCGGGCACTTGGACTATGTAGGTTACCTAGCAGGCACTTGGACTGTCTAGGTTACCTAGCGGGCACTTGAACTATCTAGGTTAATGAACAGGCACTTGGACTATGTAGGTTAGCTAACAGGAACTTGGACTATCTAGGTTAACGAACGGGCACTTGGACTATGGAGGTTACCTAGAGGGCACTTGGACTATCTAGGTTAGCTAACGGGTACTTGGACTATCTAGGTTCCCTAGCGGGCACTTGGACTATGTAGGTTCCCTAGCAGGGCTTTGACTATGTAAGTTCTCTAACGGGCACTTGGACTATGTGGGTTCCCTAGCGGGCATTTGGACTATCTAGGTTACCTAACGGGCACTTGGACTATGTACGTTACTAGCGGTCATTTGGACTATGTAGGTTACCTAGCGGATACTTGGATAATGTAGGTTCCCCATCAGGGACTTGGACAATGTAGGTTAACTAGCGGGCACTTGGACTATCTAGGTTAACTAGCGGGCACTTGGACTATGTAGGTTACCTAGCAGGCACTTGGACTGTCTAGGTTACCTAGCGGGCACTTGAACTATCTAGGTTAACGAACGGGCACTTGGACTATGTAGGTTAGCTAACAGGATCTTGGACTATCTAGGTTAACGAACGGGCACTTGGATTATGTAGGTTACCTAGCGGGCACTTGGACTATCTAGGTTAGCTAACGGGTACTTGGACTATCTAGGTTCCCTAGCGGGCACTTGGACTATGTAGGTTCCCTAGCAGGGCTTTGACTATGTAAGTTCTCTAACGGGCACTTGGACTATGTGGGTTCCCTAGCGGGCATTTGGACTATCTAGGTTACCTAACGGGCACTTGGACTATGTACGTTACTAGCGGGCATTTGGACTATGTAGGTTACCTAGCGGATACTTGGACTATGTAGGTTCCCCATCAGGGACTTGGACAATGTAGGTTAACTAGCGGGCACTTGGACTATCTAGGTTAACTAGCGGGCCCTTGCACTATGTAGGTTAACTAGCGGGCTCTTGTACTATCTAGGTTAACGAACGGGCACGTGGACTATGTAGGTAACCAAGCGGGCACTTGGACAGTCTAGGTTACCTAGAGGGCACTTCGAAAATCAAGGTTAATGAATCGGCACTTGGACTATGTAGGTTACCTCGCGGGCACTTAGACTATGTGGGTACCCTAGCGGGCATTTGGACTATCTAGGTTACCTAACGGGCATTTGGACTATGTAGGTTCCCTAGCGGGCACTTGGATTATGTAGGTTCCCTTCTTGCACTTGGACTATGTAGGTTTCTAGCGGGCATTTGGACTATGTAGGTTACCTAACGGGCATTTGGACTACGTACGTTACTAGTGGGCATTTGGACTATGTAGGTTACCTAGCGGATACTTGGACTATGTACGTTCCCCATCAGGGACTTGGACAATGTAGGTTAACTAGCGGGCACTTGGACTATCTAGGTTAACTAGAGGGCCCTTGGACTATGTAGGTTAACTAGCGGGCCCTTTGACGATCTAGGTTAGCAAACGGGCACTTGGACTATGTAGGTTACCTAGCAGGCACTTGGACTGTCTAGGTTACCTAGCGGGCACTTGAACTATCTAGGTTAACGAACGGGCACTTGGACTATGGAGGTTAGCTAACAGGAACTTGGACTATCTAGGTTAACGAACGGGCACTTGGACTATGGAGGTTACCTAGCGGACACTTGGACTATCTAGGTTAGCTAACGGGTACTTGGACTATCTAGGTTACTTAGCGGGCACTTGGACTATGTAGGTTCCCTAGCAGGGCTTTGACTATGTAAGTTCTCTAACGGGCACTTGGACTATGTGGGTTCCCTAGCGGGCATTTGGACTATCTAGGTTACCTAACGGGCACTTGGACTATGTACGTTACTAGCGGGCATTTGGACTATGTAGGTTACCTAGCGGATACTTGGACTATGTAGGTTCCCCATCAGGGACTTGGACAATGTATGTTAACTAGCGGGCACTTGGACAATGCAGGTTCCCTAGCGGGCACTATGAATATGTAGCTTCCCTAGAGAGAACTTGGACTATATAGGTTCCCTATGGGCACTTGGACAATCTGGGTTCCCTAACGGGCACTTGGAATATGAAGATTCCCTATCGGGCACTTGGACTATGTAGGTTCCTCATTGGGCACTTGGACTATGTAGGTTAACTAGCGGGCCCTTGGACTATCTAGGTTACCTAGCGGGCACTTGGACTATCTAGGTTAACTAGTGGGGACTTGTACAATGCAGGTTCCCTAGCGGGCACTTTGACTATGTAGCTTCCCTAGAGGGCACTTGGACTATATAGGTTCCCTATGGGCACTTGGACTATCTAGGTGCCCTAATGGGGACTTGGAATACGTAGGTTCCCTTTCGGACACTTGGACTATGTAGGTTCCTCAGCGGGCACTTGGACTATGTAGGTTAACTAGCGGGCACTTGGACTATCTAGGTTACCTAGCGAGCACTTGGACTATGTAGGTTCCCTAGCGGGCACTTGGACTATGTTCGTACCTTAGCGGACACTTGGACTATGTAGGTTCCCTATCGGGCAGTTGGACTATGTAGGTTAACTAGCGGGCCCTTAGACTATCTAGGTTACCTAGCGTGCACTTGGACTATGTACGTCCCCTAGCGGGCACTTGGACTATCTAGGTTAAATAGAGGGCCCTTGGACTATGTAGGTTAACTAGCGGGCACTTGGAATATCTAGGTTAACTAGCGGACCTTGGACTATGTAGGTTAACTAGCGGGCACTTGGACGATCTAGGTTAACTAGCGGCCACTTGGACTATCTAGCTTAACTAGCGGGCACTTGGACTATCTAGATTAACTAGCGGGCACTTGGACGATGCAGGTTCCCTAGCGGGCACTTGGACTATATAGGTTTATTAGCGGGCACTTGGACTATGGAGGTTACCTAGCGGGCACTTGGACAGTCTAGGTTACCTAATGGGCACTTGGACTATGTAGGTTACCTAGCAGGCACTTGGACTGTCTAGGTTACCTAGCGGGCCCTTGAACTATCTAGGTTAACGAATGGGCACTTGGACTATGTAGTTTAGCTAACAGGAACTTAGACTATCTAGGTTAACGAACGGGCACTTGGACTATGGAGGTTACCTAGCGGGCACTTGGACTATGTAGGTTACCTAGCGGGCACTTGGACTATCTAGGTTAACGAACCGGCACGTGGACTATCTAGGTTCCCTAGCGGGCACTTGGACTATGTAGGTTCCCTAGCAGGGCTTTGACTATGTAAGTTCTCTAACGGGCACTTGGACTATGTGGGTTCCCTAGCGGGCATTTGGACTATCTAGGTTACCTAACGGGCACTTGGACTATGTACGTTACTAGCGGGCATTTGGACTATGTAGGTTACCTAGCGGATACTTGGACTATGTAGGTTCCCCATCAGGGACTTGGACAATGTAGTTTAACTAGCGGGCACTTGGACTATCTAGGTTAACTAGCGGGCCCTTGCACTATGTAGGTTAACTAGCGGGCTCTTGTACTATCTAGGTTAACGAACGGGCACGTGGACTATGTAGGTAACCAAGCGGGCACTTGGACAGTCTAGGTTACCTAGAGGGCACTTCGAAAATCAAGGTTAATGAATCGGCACTTGGACTATGTAGGTTACCTCGCGGGCACTTAGACTATGTGGGTACCCTAGCGGGCATTTGGACTATCTAGGTTACCTAACGGGCATTTGGACTATGTAGGTTCCCTAGCGGGCACTTGGATTATGTAGGTTCCCTTCTTGCACTTGGACTATGTAGGTTTCTAGCGGGCATTTGGACTATGTAGGTTACCTAACGGGCATTTGGACTACGTACGTTACTAGTGGGCATTTGGACTATGTAGGTTACCTAGCGGATACTTGGACTATGTACGTTCCCCATCAGGGACTTGGACAATGTAGGTTAACTAGCGGGCACTTGGACTATCTAGGTTAACTAGAGGGCCCTTGGACTATGTAGGTTAACTAGCGGGCCCTTTGACGATCTAGGTTAGCAAACGGGCACTTGGACTATGTAGGTTACCTAGCAGGCACTTGGACTGTCTAGGTTACCTAGCGGGCACTTGAACTATCTAGGTTAACGAACGGGCACTTGGGCTATGGAGGTTAGCTAACAGGAACTTGGACTATCTAGGTTAACGAACGGGCACTTGGACTATGGTGGTTACCTAGCGGACACTTGGACTATCTAGGTTAGCTAACGGGTACTTGGACTATCTAGGTTACTTAGCGGGCACTTGGACTATGTAGGTTCCCTAGCAGGGCTTTGACTATGTAAGTTCTCTAACGGGCACTTGGACTATGTGGGTTCCCTAGCGGGCATTTGGACTATCTAGGTTACCTAACGGGCACTTGGACTATGTACGTTACTAGCGGGCATTTGGACTATGTAGGTTACCTAGCGGATACTTGGACTATGTAGGTTCCCCATCAGGGACTTGGACAATGTATGTTAACTAGCGGGCACTTGGACAATGCAGGTTCCCTAGCGGGCACTATGAATATGTAGCTTCCCTAGAGGGAACTTGGACTATATAGGTTCCCTATGGGCACTTGGACAATCTGGGTTCCCTAACGGGCACTTGGAATATGAAGATTCCCTATCGGGCACTTGGACTATGTAGGTTCCTCATTGGGCACTTGGACTATGTAGGTTAACTAGCGGGCCCTTGGACTATCTAGGTTACCTAGCGGGCACTTGGACTATCTAGGTTAACTAGTGGGGACTTGTACAATGCAGGTTCCCTAGCGGGCACTTTGACTATGTAGCTTCCCTAGAGGGCACTTGGACTATATAGGTTCCCTATGGGCACTTGGACTATCTAGGTGCCCTAATGGGGACTTGGAATACGTAGGTTCCCTTTCGGACACTTGGACTATGTAGGTTCCTCAGCGGGCACTTGGACTATGTAGGTTAACTAGCGGGCACTTGGACTATCTAGGTTACCTAGCGAGCACTTGGACTATGTAGGTTCCCTAGCGGGCACTTGGACTATGTTCGTACCTTAGCGGACACTTGGACTATGTAGGTTCCCTATCGGGCAGTTGGACTATGTAGGTTAACTAGCGGGCCCTTAGACTATCTAGGTTACCTAGCGTGCACTTGGACTATGTACGTCCCCTAGCGGGCACTTGGACTATCTAGGTTAACTAGAGGGCCCTTGGACTATGTAGGTTAACTAGCGGGCACTTGGAATATCTAGGTTAACTAGCGGACCTTGGACTATGTAGGTTAACTAGCGGGCACTTGGACGATCTAGGTTAACTAGCGGCCACTTGGACTATCTAGCTTAACTAGCGGGCACTTGGACTATCTAGATTAACTAGCGGGCACTTGGACGATGCAGGTTCCCTAGCGGGCACTTGGACTATATAGGTTTATTAGCGGGCACTTGGACTATGGAGGTTACCTAGCGGGCACTTGGACTGTCTAGGTTACCTAATGGGCACTTGGACTATGTAGGTTAATTAGCGGGCACTTGGACTATGTAGGTTACCTAGCGGGCACTTGGACTATCTAGGTTAACGAACCGGCACGTGGACTATGTAGGTAACCTAACGGGCACTTGGACTATGTAGGTTAGGTAACGTGCACTTGGACTATCTAGGTTACCTAGCGGGAACTTGGAATATGTAGGTTACCTAGCGGGCACTTGGACTATAGTTTAACTAGCGGGAACTTGGACTATATAGGTTACCTAGCGGGCCCTTGGACTATATAGGTTACCTAGCGCGACTTGGACTATCTAAGTTAACGAACGTGCACTTGGACTATGTAGGTAACCTAGCGGGCACTTGGACAGTATAGGTTACCTAGCGGGCACTTGGACTGTCTAGGTTAACGAATGGGCACTTGGACTATGTAGGTTACCTAGCGGGCACTTGGACTATCTAGGTTAGTAAACTGGAACTTGGAATATCTAGGTTACCTAGCGGGCACTTGGACTATGTAGGTTACCTTGCGGGCACTTGGCCTATCTAGGTTACCTAACGGGAACTTGGACTATGTAGGTTTACTAGCAGACACTTGGACAATGCAGGTTCCCTAGCGGGCACTATGAATATGTAGCTTCCCTAGAGGGCACTTGGACCATATAGGTTCCCTATGGGCACTTGGACTATCTGGTTTCCCTAACGGGCACTTGGAATATAAAGTTTCCCTATCGGGCACGTGGACTATGTAGGTTCCTCATTGGGCACTTGGACTATGTAGGTTACCTATCGGGCACTTGGACTATGTAGGTTAACTAGCGGGCCCTTTGACGATCTAGGTTAGCAAACGGGCACTTGGACTATGTAGGTTACCTAGCAGGCACTTGGACTGTCTAGGTTACCTAGCGGGCACTTGAACTATCTAGGTTAACGAACGGGCACTTGGACTATGTAGGTTAGCTAACAGGAACTTGGACTATCTAGGTTAACGAACGGGCACTTGGACTATGGAGGTTACCTAGCGGGCACTTGGACTATGGAGGTTACCTAGCGGGCACTTGGACTATCTAGGTTAGCTAATGGGTACTTGGACTATCTAGGTTACCTAGCGGGCAATTGGACTATGTAGGTTCCCTAGCAGGGCTTTGACTATGTAAGTTCTCTAACGGGCACTTGGACTATGTGGGTTCCCTAGCGCGCATTTGGACTATCTAGGTTACCTAACGGGCACTTGGACTATGTACGTTACTTGCGGGCATTTGGACTATGTAGGTTACCTAGCGGATACTTGGACTATGTAGGTTCCCCATCAGGGACTTGGACAATGTAGGTTAACTAGCGGGCACTTGGACTATCTAGGTTAACTAGCGGGCCCTTGGACTATGTAGGTTAACTAGCGGGCTCTTGTACTATCTAGGTTAACGAACGGGCACGTGGACTATGTAGGTAACCAAGCGGGCACTTGGACAGTCTAGGTTACCTAGAGGGCACTTGGAAAATCTAGGTTAATGAATGGGCACTTGGACAATGTAGGTTACCTCGCGGGCACTTAGACTATGTGGGTACCCTAGCGGGCATTTGGACTATCTAGGTTACCTAACGGGCATTTGGAATATGTAGGTTCCCTAGCGGGAACTTGGATTACGTAGGTTCCCTTCTTGCACTTGGACTATGTAGGTTTCTAGTGGGCATTTGGACTATGTAGGTTACCTAGCGGGCACTTGGGCTATGTAGGTTCCCTAGCGGGCATTTGGACTATCTAGGTTACCTAACGGGCATTTGGACTACGTACGTTACTAGTGGGCATTTGGACTATGTAGGTTACCTAGCGGATACTTGGACTATGTACGTTCCCCATCAGGGACTTGGACAATGTAGGTTAACTAGCGGGCACTTGGACTATCTAGGTTAACTAGAGGGCCCTTGGACTATGTAGGTTAACTAGCGGGCCCTTTGACGATCTAGGTTAGCAAACGGGCACTTGGACTATGTAGGTTACCTAGCAGGCACTTGGACTGTCCAGGTAACGTAGCGAGCACTTGAACTATCTAGGTTAACGAACGGGCACTTGGACTATGTAGGTTAGCTAACAGGAATTTGGACTATCTAGGTTAACGAACGGGCACTTGGACTATGGATGTTACCTAGCGGGCACTTGGACTATGGAGGTTACCTAGCGGGCACTTGGACTATCTAGGTTACCTAACGGGCACTTGGACTATGCAGGTAACCTAGCGGTCACTTGGACTGTTTAAGTTACCTAGAGGGCACTTGGACTATAGGTTAACTAGCGGGCACTTGGACTATATAGGTTACCTAGCGGCCCTTAGACTATGTTGGTTACCTACCGCGACTTGGACTATCTAAGTTAACGAACGTGCACTTGGACTATGTAAGTAACCTAGCGGGCACTTGGACAGTATAGGTTACATAGCGGGCACTTGACTATCTAGGTTAGCAAACTGGAACTTGGAATATCTAGGTTACCTAGCGGGCACTTGGATTATGTAGGATCCCTATTGGACATTTGTACTACTTAGGTTAACTAGCGGGCACTTTGACTATCTAGGTTAACTAGCGGGCACTTGGACTATCTAGGTCAACTAGCGGGCCATTGTACTATGTAGGTTAACTAGCGGGCACTTGGCCTATCTAGGTTACCTAACGGGAACTTGGACTATGTAGGTTTACTAGCGGACCCTTGGACGATCTAGGTTAACTAGTGGTCACTTGGACAATGCAGGTTCCCTAGCGGGCACTATGAATATGTAGCTTCCCTAGAGGGAACTTGGACTATATAGGTTCCCTATGGGCACTTGGACAATCTGGGTTCCCTAACGGGCTCTTGGAATATGAAGATTCCCTATCGGGCACTTGGACTATGTAGGTTCCTCATTGGGCACTTGGACTATGTAGGTAAACTAGCGGGCCCTTGGACTATCTAGGTTACCTAGCGGGCACTTGGACTATCTAGGTTAACTAGAGGGCACTTGTACAATGCAGGTTCCCTAGCGGGCACTTTGACTATGTAGGTTCCCTAGAGGGCACTTGGACTATATAGGTTCCCTATGGGCACTTGGACTATCTAGGTGCCCTAATGGGCACTTGGAATACGTAGGTTCCCTTTCGGACACTTGGACTATGTAGGTTCCTCAGCGGGCACGTGGACTATGTAGGTTAACTAGCGGGCACTTGGACTATGTTCGTACCTTAGCGGACACTTGGACTATGTAGGTTCCCTATTGGGCAGTTGGACTATGTAGGTTAACTAGCGGGCCCTTAGACTATCTAGGTTACCTAGCGGGCACTTGGACTATGTACGTCCCCTAGCGGGCACTTGGACTATCTAGGTTAAATAGAGGGCCCTTGGACTATGTAGGTTAACTAGCGGGCACTTGGACTATCTAGGTTACCTAGCGGGCACTTGGACTATGTAGGTTCCCTAGCGGGCACTTGGACTATGTTCGTACCTTAGCGGACACTTGGACTATGTAGGTTCCCTATCGGGCAGTTGGAATATGTAGGTTAACTAGCGGGCCCTTAGACTATCTAGGTTACCTAGCGTGCATTTGGACTATGTACGTCCCCTAGCGGGCACTTGGACTATCTAGGTTAAATAGAGGGCCCTTGGACTATGTAGGTTAACTAGCGGGCACTTGGAATATCTAGGTTAACTAGCGGACTTTGGACTATGTAGGTTAACTAGCGGGCACTTGGATGATCTAGGTTAACTAGCGGCCACTTGGACTATCTAGCTTAACTAGCGGGCACTTGGACTATCTAGATTAACTAGCGGGCACTTGGACGATGCAGGTTCCCTAGCGGGCGCTTGGATTATATAGGTTTATTAGCGGGCACTTGGACTATGGAGGTTACCTAGCGGGCACTTGGACTGTCTAGGTTACCTAATGGGCACTTGGACTATGTAGGTTAATTAGCGGGCACTTGGACTATGTAGGTTACCTAGCGGGCACTTGGACTATCTAGGTTAACGAACCGGCACGTGGACTATGTAGGTAACCTAACGGGCACTTGGACTATGTAGGTTAGGTAACGGGCACTTGGACTATCTAGGTTACCTAGCGGGAACTTGGAATATGTAGGTTACCTAGCGGGCACTTGGACTATAGTTTAACTAGCGGGCACTTGGACTATATAGGTTACCTAGCGGGCCCTTGGACTATATAGGTTACCTAGCGCGACTTGGACTATCTAAGTTAACGAACGTGCACTTGGACTATGTAGTTAACCTAGCGGGCACTTGGACAGTATAGGTTACCTAGCGGGCACTTGGACTGTCTAGGTTAACGAATGGGCACTTGGACTATGTAGGTTACCTAGCGGGCACTTGGCCTATCTAGGTTAGTAAATTGGAACTTGGAATATCTAGGTTACCTAGCGGGCACTTGGACTATGTAGGTTACCTTGCGGGCACTTGGCCTATCTAGGTTACCTAACGGGAACTTGGACTATGTAGGTTTACTAGCGGACACTTGGACAATCTTGGTTAACTAGCGGGCACTTGGACAATGCAGGTTCCCTAGCGGGCACTATGAATATGTAGCTTCCCTAGAGGGCACTTGGACCATATAGGTTCCCTATGGGCACTTGGACTATCTGGTTTCCCTAACGGGCACTTGGAATATAAAGTTTCCCTATCGGGCACGTGGACTATGTAGGTTCCTCATTGGGCACTTGGACTATGTAGGTTACCTATCGGGCACTTGGACTATGTAGGTTAACTAGCGGGCCCTTTGACGATCTAGGTTAGCAAACGGGCACTTGGACTATGTAGGTTACCTAGCAGGCACTTGGACTGTCTAGGTTACCTAGCGGGCACTTGAACTATCTAGGTTAACGAACGGGCACTTGGACTATGTAGGTTAGCTAACAGGAACTTGGACTATCTAGGTTAACGAACGGGCACTTGGACTATGGAGGTTACCTAGCGGGCACTTGGACTATGGAGGTTACCTAGCGGGCACTTGGACTATCTAGGTTAGCTAACGGGTACTTGGACTATCTAGGTTACCTAGCGGACACTTGGACTATGTAGGTTCCCTAGCAGGACTTTGACTATGTAAGTTCTCTAACGGGCACTTGGACTATGTGGGTTCCCTAGCGGGCATTTGGACTATCTAGGTTACCTAACGGGCACTTGGACTATGTACGTTACTTGCGGGCATTTGGACTATGTAGGTTACCTAGCGGATACTTGGACTATGTAGGTTCCCCATCAGGGACTTGGACAATGTAGGTTAACTAGCGGGCACTTGGACTATCAAGGTTAACTAGCGGGCCCTTGGACTATGTAGGTTAACTAGCGGGCTCTTGTACTATCTAGGTTAACGAACGGGCACGTGGACTATGTAGGTAACCAAGCGGGCACTTGGACAGTCTAGGTTACCTAGAGGGCACTTGGAAAATCTAGGTTAATGAATGGGCACTTGGACAATGTAGGTTACCTCGCGGGCACTTAGACTATGTGGGTACCCTAGCGGGCATTTGGACTATCTAGGTTACCTAACGGGCATTTGGAATATGTAGGTTCCCTAGCGGGAACTTGGATTACGTAGGTTCCCTTCTTGCACTTGGACTATGTAGGTTTCTAGCGGGCATTTGGGCTATGTAGGTTACCTAGCGGGCACTTGGGCTATGTAGTTTCCCTAGCGGGCATTTGGACTATCTAGGTTACCTAACGGGCATTTGGACTACGTACGTTACTAGTGGGCATTTGGACTATGTAGGTTACCTAGCGGATACTTGGACTATGTACGTTCCCCATCAGGGACTTGGACAATGTAGGTTAACTAGCGGGCACTTGGACTATCTAGGTTAACTAGAGGGCCCTTGGACTATGTAGGTTAACTAGCGGGCCCTTTGACGATCTAGGTGAGCAAACGGGCACTTGGACTATGTAGGTTACCTAGCAGGCACTTGGACTGTCTAGGTTACCTAGCGGGCACTTGAACTATCTAGGTTAACGAACGGGCACTTGGACTATGTAGGTTAGCTAACAGGAACTTGGACTCTCTAGGTTAACGAACGGGCACTTGGACTATGGATGTTACCTAGCGGGCACTTGGACTATGGAGGTTACCTAGCGGGCACTTGGACTATCTAGGTTACCTAACGGGCACTTGGACTATGCAGGTAACCTAGCGGGCACTTGGATTGTTTAAGTTACCTAGAGGGCACTTGGACTATAGGTTAACTAGCGGGCACTTGGACTATATAGGTTACCTAGCGGCCCTTAGACTATGTTGGTTACCTACCGCGACTTGGACTATCTAAGTTAACGAACGTGCACTTGGACTATGTAAGTAACCTAGCGGGCACTTGGACAGTATAGGTTACATAGCGGGCACTTGACTATCTAGGTTAGCAAACCGGAACTTGGAATATCTAGGTTACCTAGCGGGCACTTGGATTATGTAGGATCCCTATTGGACATTTGTACTACTTAGGTTAACTAGCGGGCACTTTGACTATCTAGGTTAACTAGCGGGCACTTGGACTATCAAGGTCAACTAGCGGGCCATTGTACTATGTAGGTTAACTAGCGGGCACTTGGCCTATCTAGGTTACCTAACGGGAACTTGGACTATGTAGGTTTACTAGCGGACCCTTGGACGATCTAGGTTAACTAGCGGTCACTTGGACAATGCAGGTTCCCTAGCGGGCACTATGAATATGTAGCTTCCCTAGAGGGAACTTGGACTATATAGGTTCCCTATGGGCACTTGGACAATCTGGGTTCCCTAACGGGCACTTGGAATATGAAGATTCCCTATCGGGCACTTGGACTATGTAGGTTCCTCATTGGGCACTTGGACTATGTAGGTTAACTAGCGGGCCCTTGGACTATCTAGGTTACCTAGCGGGCACATGGACTATCTAGGTTAACTAGAGGGCACTTGTACAATGCAGGTTCCCTAGCGGGCACTTTGATTATGTAGGTTCCCTAGAGGGCACTTGGACTATATAGGTTCCCTATGGGCACTTGGACTATCTAGGTGCCCTAATGGGCACTTGGAATACGTAGGTTCCCTTTCGGACACTTGGACTATGTAGGTTCCTCAGCGGGCACTTGGACTATGTAGGTTAACTAGCGGGCACTTGGACTATGTTCGTACCTTAGCGGACACTTGGACTATGTAGGTTCCCTATCGGGCAGTTGGACTATGTAGGTTAACTAGCGGGCCCTTAGACTATCTAGGTTACCTAGCGGGCACTTGGACTATGTACGTCCCCTAGCGGGCACTTGGACTATCTAGGTTAAATAGAGGGCCCTTGGACTATGTAGGTTAACTAGCGGGCACTTGGAATATCTAGGTTAACTAGCGGACCTTGGACTATGTAGGTTAACTAGCGGGCACTTGGACGATCTAGGTTAACTAGCGGCCACTTGGACTATCTAGCTTAACTAGCGGGCACTTGGACTATCTAGATTAACTAGCGGGCACTTGGACGATGCAGGTTCCCTAGCGGGCACTTGGACTATATAGGTTTATTAGCGGGCACTTGGACTATGGAGGTTACCTAGCGGGCACTTGGACTGTCTAGGTTACCTAACGGGCACTTGGACTATGTAGGTTAATTAGCGGGCACTTGGACTATGTAGGTTACCTAGCGGGCACTTGGACTATCTAGGTTAACGAACCGGCACGTGGACTATGTAGGTAACCTAACGGGCACTTGGACTATGTAGGTTAGGTAACGGGCACTTGGACTATCTAGGTTACCTAGCGGGAACTTGGAATATGTAGGTTACCTAGCGGGCACTTGGACTATAGTTTAACTAGCGGGCACTTGGACTATATAGGTTACCTAGCGGGCCCTAGGACTATATAGGTTACCTAGCGCGACTTGGACTATCTAAGTTAACGAACGTGCACTTGGACTATGTAGGTAACCTAGCGGGCACTTGGACAGTATAGGTTACCTAGCGGGCACTTGGATTATCTAGGTTAACGAATGGGCACTTGGACTATGTAGGTTACCTAGCGGGCACTTGGCCTATCTAGGTTAGTAAACTGGAACTTGGAATATCTAGGTTACCTAGCGGGCAATTGGACTATGTAGGTTACCTTGCGGGCACTTGGCCTATCTAGGTTACCTAACGGGAACTTGGACTATGTAGGTTTACTAGCGGACACTTGGACAATCTTGGTTAACTAGCGGGCACTTGGACAATGCAGGTTCCCTAGCGGGCACTATGAATATGTAGCTTCCCTAGAGGGCACTTGGACCATATAGGTTCCCTATGGGCACTTGGACTATCTGGGTTCCCTAACGGGCACTTGGAATATGAAGTTTCCCTATCGGGCACGTGGACTATGTAGGTTCCTCATTGGGCACTTGGACTATGTAGGTTACCTAGCAGGCACTTGGACTGTCTAGGTTACCTAGCGGGCACTTGAACTATCTAGGTTAACGAACGGGCACTTGGACTATGTAGGTTAGCTAACAGGAACTTGGACTATATAGGTTAAAGAACGGGCACTTGGACTATGGAGGTTACCTAGCGGGCACTTGGACTATGGAGGTTACCTAGCGGGCACTTGGACTATCTAGGTTAGCTAACGTGTACGTGGACTATCTAGGTTCCCTAGCGGGCACTTGGACTATGTAGGTTCCCTAGCAGGGCTTTGACTATGTAAGTTCTCTAACGGGCACTTGGACTATGTGTGTTCCCTAGCGGGCATTTGGACTATCTAGTTTACCTAAAGGGCACTTCGACTATGTACGTTACTAGCGGGCATTTGGACTATGTAGGTTACCTAGCGGATACTTGGACTATGTAGGTTCCCCATCAGGGACTTGGACAATGTAGGTTAACTAGCGGGCACTTGGACTATCTAGGTTAACTAGAGAGCCCTTGGACTATGTAGGTTAACTAGTGGGCCCTTTGACGATCTAGGTTAGCAAACGGGCACTTGGACTATGTAGGTTACCTAGCAGGCACTTGGACTGTCTTGGTTACCTAGCGGGCACTTGAACTATCTAGGTTAACGAAATGGCACTTGGACTATGTAGGTTAACTAACAGGAACTTGGACTATCTAGGTTAACGAACGGGCACTTGGACTATGGAGGTTACCTAGCGGGCACTTGGACTATGGAGGTTACCTAGCGGGCACTTGGACTATCTAGGTTAGCTAACGGGTACTTGGACTATCTAGGTTACCTAGCGGGCACTTGGACTATGTAGGTTACGTAGCGGGCACTTGGACTATCTAGGTTACCTAACGGGCACTTGGACTATGCAGGTAACCTAGCGGGCACTTGGATGGTTTAAGTTAACTAGGGGGCACTTGGACTATGTAGGTTAACTAGCGGGCACTTGGACTATCTAGGTTACATAACGGGCACCTGGACTATCTAGATTACCTAGCGGGCACTTGGATTCTAAAGGTTACCTAGCCGGCCCTTGGACTATGTAGGTTACCTAGCGGGCAATTGGACGATCTAGGTTAACGAACGGGCACGTGGACTATGTAGTTAACCTAACGGGCACTTGGATTATCTAGGTTAGGTAACGAGCACTTGGACTATCTAGGTTACCTAGCGGGAACTTGGAATATGTTGGTTACCTAGAGGGCACTTGGACTATAGTTTAATTAGCGGGCACTTGGACTATCTAGGTTACCTAGCAGGCACTTGGACTATGTAGGTTCCCTAGCGGGCCCTTGGACTATGTTCGTACCTTAGCGGGCACTTGGACTATGTAGGTTCCCTATCAGGCAGTTGGACTATGTAGGTTAACTAGCGGGCCCTTAGACTATCTAGGTTACCTAGCGGGCACTTGGACTATGTACGTCCCTTAGCGGGCACTTGGACTATCTAGGTTAAATAGAGGGCCCTTGGACTATGTAGGTTAACTAGCAGGCACTTGGAATATCTAGGTTAACTAGCGGACCTTGGACTATGGAGGTTAACTAGCGGGCACTTGGACGATCTAGGTTAACTAACGGCCACTTGTACTCTCTAGCTTAACTAGCGGGCACTTGGACTATCTAGATTAACTAGCGGGCACTTGGACGATGCAGGTTCCCTAGCGGGCACTTGGACTATATAGGTTTATTAGCGGGCACTTGGACTATGGAGGTTACCTAGCGGGCACTTGGACTGTCTAGGTTACCTAACGGGCACTTGGACTATGTAGGTTAATTAGCGGGCACTTGGACTATGTAGGTTACCTAGCGGGCACTTGGACTATCTAGGTTAACGAACCGGCACGTGGACTATGTAGGTAACCAAATGGGCACTTGGACTATCTAGGTTAGGTAACGGGCACTTGGCCTATCTAGGTTACCTAACGGGAACTTGGACTATGTAGGTTTACTAGCGGACACTTGGACAATCTTGGTTAACTAGCGGGCACTTGGACAATGCAGGTTCCCTAGGGGGCACTATGAATATGTAGCTTCCCTAGAGGGCACTTGGACCATATAGGTTCCCTATGGGCACTTGGACTATCTGGGTACCCTAACGGGCACTTGGAATATGAAGATTCCCTATCGGGCACTTGGACTATGTAGGTTCCTCATTGGGCACTTGGACTATGTAGGTTCCCTATCGGGCACTTGGACTATGTAGGTTAACTAGCGGGCCCTTCGACTATCTAGGTTACCTAGCGGGCACTTGGACTATCTAGGTTAACTAGCGGGCACTTGTACAATGCAGGTTCCCTAGCGGGCACTTTGACTATGTAGCTTCCCTAGAGGGCACTTGGACTATATAGGTTCCCTATGGTTATTTGGACTATCTAGGTGCCCTAATGGGCACTTGGAATATGTAGGTTCCCTTTCGGACACTTGGACTATGTAGGTTCCTCAGCGGGCACTTGGACTATGTAGGTTAACTAGCGGGCACTTGGACGATCTAGGTTACCTAGCGGGCACTTGGACTATGTAGGTTCCCTAGCGGGCACTTGGACTATGTTCGTCCCTTAGCGGGATCTTGGACTATGTAAGTTCCATATCGGGCAGTTGGACTATGTAGGTTAACTAGCGGGCCCTTAGACTATCTAGGTTACCTAGCGGGCACTTGGACTATGTACGTCCCCTAGCGGGCACTTGGACTATCTAGTTTAAATAGAGGGCCCTTGGACTATGTAGGTTAACTAGCGGGCACTTGGACTATCTAGATTAACTAGCGGGCACTTGGCCGATGCAGGTTCCCTAGCGGGCACTTGGACTATATAGGTTAATTAGCGGGCACTTGGACTATGGAGGTTACCTAGCGGGCACTTGGACTGTCTAGGTTACCTAACGGGCACTTGGACTATGTAGGTTAATTAGCGGGCACTTGGACTATGTAGGTTACCTAGCGGGCACTTGGACTATCTAGGTTAACGAACCGGCACGTGGACTATGTAGGTAACCTAATGGGCACTTGGACTATCTAGGTTAGGTAACGGGCACTTGGACTATCTAGGTTTCCTAGCGGGAACTTGGAATATGTAGGTTACCTAGCGGGCACTTGGACTATAGTTTAACTAGCGGGCACTTGGACTATATAGGTTACCTAGCGGGCCCTTGGACTATGTATGTTACCTAGCGCAACTTGGACTATCTAAGTTAACGAACGTGCACTTGGACTATGTAGGTAACCTAGCGGGCACTTGGACAGTATAGGTTACCTAGGGGGCACTTGGACTACCTAGGTTAACGAATGGGCACTTGGACTATGTAGGTTACCTAGCGGGCACTTGGACTATCTAGGTTAGTAAACCGGAACTTGGAATATCTAGGTTACCTAGCGGGCACTTGGACTATGTAGGTTATCTTGCGGGCACTTGGCCTATCTAGGTTACCTAACGGGGACTTGGACTATGTAGGTTTACTAGCGGACACTTGGACAATCTTGGTTAACTAGCGGGCACTTGGAAAATGCAGGTTCCCTAGCGGGCACTATGAATATGTAGCTTCCCTAGAGGGCACTTGGACTATGTAGGTTCCCTATCGGGCACTTGGACTATGTAGGTTAACTAGGGGGCCCTTCGACTATCTAGGTTACCTAGCGGGCACTTGGAATATCTAGGTTAACTAGCGGGCACTTGTACAATGCAGGTTCCCTAGCGGGCACTTTGACTATGTAGCTTCCCTAGAGGGCACTTGGACTATATAGGTTCACTATGGTTACTTGGACTATCTAGGTGCCCTAACGGGCACTTGGAATACGTAGGTTCCCTTTCGGACACTTGGACTATCTAGGTTAACAAGCGGGCACTTGGACTATGTAGGTCAACTAGCGGGCACTTGGACTATCTAGGTTGTCCAGCGGGCACTTGGACTATGTACGTCCCCTAGCGGGCACTTGGACTATCGAGGTTAACTAGAGGGCCCTTGGACTATGTAGGTTATCTAGAGGGCACTTGGACTCTCTAGGTTATCTAACGGACCTTGGACTATGTAGGTTAACTAGCGGGCACTTGGATGATCTAGGTTAACTAGCGGGCACTTGGACTATCTAGGTTAACTAGCGGGAACTTAGACTCTCTATGTTAACTGGCGGGCACTTGGACGATGCAGGTTCCCTAGAGGGCACTTGGACTATGTAGGTTCCCTAACGGGCACTTGGACTACGTAGGTCCCTTAGCGGGCACTTGGACTATGTTGGTTCCCTTTTGGGCAGTTGGACCCTGTGGGTACCCTAACGGGCATTTGGACTATGTAGGTTCCCTAGCGGTCACTTGGACTATGTCGGTCCCTTAGCGGGCACTTGGACTATGTTGGTTCCCTATCGGGCAGTCGGACTATGTGGGTACCCTAGCAGGCATTTGGACTATCTAGGTTACCTAGCAGGCACTTTGACTATCTAGGTTAACTAACGGGCACTTGGACTATGTAGGTTACCTAGCGGGCACTTGGACTATGTAGGTCCCTAGCGGGCACTTAGACTATGTAGGTTACCTAGCAGGCACTTGGACTGTCTAGGTTACCTAGCGGGCACTTGAACTATCTAGGTTAACGAACGGACACTTGGATTATGTAGGTTAGCTAACAGGAACTTGGACTATCTAGGTTAACGAACGGGCACTTGGACTATGGAGGTTACCTAGCGGGCACTTGGATTATGGAGGTTACCTAGCGGGCACTTGGACTATCTAGGTTAGCTAACGGGTACTTGGACTATCTAGGTTCCCTTGCGGGCACTTGGACTATGTAGGTTCCCTAGCAGGGCTTTGATTATGTAAGTTCTTTAATGGGCACTTGGGCTATGTGGGTTCCCTAGCGGGCATTTGGACTATCTAGGTTACCTAACGGGCACTTGGACTATGTACGTTACTAGCGGGCATTTGGACTATGTAGGTTACCTAGCGGATACTTGGACTATGTAGGTTCCCCATCAGGGACTTGGACAATGAAGGTTAACTAGCGGGCACTTGGACTATATAGGTTAACTAGCGGGCACTTGGACTATGTAGGTTAGCTAACAGGAACTTGGACTATCTAGGTTAACGAACGGGCACTTGGACTATGGAGGTTACCTAGCGGGCACTTGGACTATGGAGGTTACCTAGCGGGCACTTGGACTATCTGGGTTCCCTAACGGGCACTTGGAATATGAAGATTCCCTATCGGGCACTTGGACTATGTAGGTTCCTCATTGGGCACTTGGACTATGTAGGTTAACTAGCGGGCACTTGGACTATCTAGGTTACCTAGCGGGCACTTGGACTATGTAGGTTCCCTAGCGGGCACTTGGACTATGTTCGTCCCTTAGCGAGCGCTTGGACTATGTAGGTTCCCTATCGGGCAGTTGGACTATGTAGGTTAACTAGCGGGCCCTTAGACTATCTAGGTTACCTAGCGTGCACTTGGACTATGTACTTCCCCTAGTGGGCACTTGGACTATCTAGGTTAACTAGAGGGCCCTTGGACTATGTAGGGTAACTAGCGGGCACTTGGAATATCTAGGTTAACTAGCGGACCTTGGACTATGTAGGTTAACTAGCGGGCACTTGGGCGATCTAGGTTAACTAGCGGGCACTTGGACGATCTAGGTTAACTAGCGGCCACTTGGACTATCTAGCTTAACTAGCGGACACTTGGACTATCTAGATTAACTAGCGGGCACTTGGATGATGCAGGTTCCCTAGCGGGCACTTGGACTATATAGGTTAATTAGCGGGCACTTGGACTATGGAGGTTAACTATCGGGCACTTGGACTGTCTAGGTTACCTAACGGGCACTTGGACTATGTAGGTTAATTAGCGGGCACTTGGACTATGTAGGTAACCTAACGGGCACTTGGACTATCTAGGTTAGGTAACGGGCACTTGGACAATCTTGGTTACCTAGCGGGAACTTGGAATATGTAGGTTACCTAGCGGGCACTTGGACTATAGTTTAACTAGCGGGCACTTGGACTATATAGGTTACCTAGCGCGACTTGGACTATCTAAGTTAAAGAACGTGCACATGGACTATATAGGTAACCTAGCGGGCACTTGGACAGTATAGGTTACCTAGCGGGCACTTGGACTATCTAGGTTAACGAATGGGCACTTGGACTATGTAGGTTACCTAGCGGGTACTTGGACTATCTAGATTAGTAAACCGGAACTTGGAATATCTAGGTTACCTAGCGGGCACTTGGACTATGTAGGTCACCTTGCGGGCACTTGGCCTATCTAGGTTACCTAACGGGAACTTGGACTATGTAGGTTTACTAGCGGACACTTGGACGATCTTGGTTAACTAGCGGGCACTTGGACGATGCAGGTTCCCTAGCGGGCACTATGAATATGTAGCTTCCCTAGAGGGCACTTGGACCATATAGGTTCCCTATGGGCACTTGGACTATCTGGGTTCCCTAACGGGCACTTGGAATATGAAGATTCCCTATCGGGCACTTGGACTATGTAGGTTCCTCATTGGGCACTTGGACTATGTAGGTTCCCTATCGGGCACTTGGACTATGTAGGTTAACTGGCGGGCCCTTCGACTATCTAGGTTACCTAGCGGGCACTTGGACTATCTAGGTTAACTAGCGGGCACTTGTACAATGCAGGTTCCCTAGCGGGCACTTTGACTATGTAGCTTCCCTAGAGGGCACTTGGACTATATAGGTTCCCTATGGTTACTTGGACTATCTAGGTGCCCTAACGGGCACTTGGAATACGTAGGTTCCCTTTCGGACACTTGGACTATGTAGGTTCCTCAGTGGGCACTTGGACTATGTAGGTTAACTAGCTGGCACTTGGACTATCTAGGTTACCTAGCGGGCACTTGGATTTTGTAGGTTCCCTAGCGGGCACTTGGACTATGTTCGTCCCTTAGCGGGCACTTGGACTATGTAGGTTCCCTATCGGGCAGTTGGACTATGTAGGTTATCTAGCGGGCCCTTAGACTATCTAGGTTACATAGCGGGCACTTGGACTATGTATGTCCCCTAGCGGGCACTTGGACTATCTAGGTTAACTAAGGGGCACTTGGAATATCTAGGTTAACTAGCGGACCTTGGACTATGTAGGTTAACTAGCGGGCACTTGGACGATCTAGGTTAACTAGCGGGCACTTGGACTATCTAGGTTAACTAGCGGGCACTTGGACTATCTAGATTAACTAGCGGACACTTGAACGATGCAGTTTCCCTAGCGGGCACTTGGACTATATAGGTAAATTAGTGGGCACTTGGACTATGGAGGTTACCTAGAAGGCAATTGGACTATGGAGGTTACCTAGCGGGCACTTGGACTATCTAGGTTAGCTAACGGGTACTTGGACTATCTAGGTTACCTAGCGGGCACTTGGACTATGTAGGTTACCTAGCGGGCACTTGGACTATCTAGGTTACCTAACGGGCACTTGGACTATGCAGGTAACCTAGCGGGCACTTGAACTGTCTAAGTTACCTGCCGGCTCTTGGACTATGTAGGTTACCTAGCGGGCAATTGTACTATCTAGGTTAACGAACGGGCACGTGGACTATGTAGGTAACCTCACGGGCACTTGGACTATCTAGGTTAGGTAACGGGCACTTTGACTATCTAGGTTACCTAGCGGGAATTTGGAATATGTAGGTTACCTAGAGGGCACTTGGACTATAGGTTACCTAGTGGCCCTTGGACTATGTAGGTTACCTAGCGCGACTTGGACTATCTAAGTTAACGAACGTGCACTTGGACTATGTAGGTAACCTAGCAGGCACTTGGACAGTATAGGTTACCTAGCGGGCACTTGGACTATCTAGGTTAACGAATGGGCACTTGGACTATGTAGGTTACCTAGCGGGCACTTGGACTATCTAGGTTAGCAAACCGGAACTTGGAATATCTAGGTTACCTAGCGGGCACTTGGACTATGTAGGATCCCTATCGGACATTTGTACTACTTAGGTTAACTAGCGGGCACTTGGACTATCTAGGTCAACTAGCGGGCCATTGTACTATGTAGGTTAACTAGCGGGCACTTGGCCTATCTAGGTTACCTAATGGGAACTTGGACTATGTAGGTTTACTAGCGGACCCTTGGACGATCTAGGATAACTAGCGGGCACTTGGACAATGCATGTTCCCTTGCGGGCACTATGAATATGTAGCTTCCCTAGAGGGCACTTGGATTATGTAGGTTCCCTATGGGCACTTGGACTATCTGGGTTCCCTAACGGGCACTTGGAATATGAAGATTCCCTATCGGGCACTTGGACTATGTAGGTTCCTCATTGGGCACTTGGACTATGTAGGTTCCTCATTGGGCACTTGGACTATGTAGGTTCCTATCGGGCACTTGGACTTTGTAGGTTAACTAGCGGGCCCTTGGACTATCTAGGTTACCTAGCGGGCACTTGGACTATCTAGGTTAACTAGAGGTCACTTGTACAATGCAGGTTCCCTAGCGGGCACTTTGACTATGTAGGTTCCCTAGAGGGCACTTGGACGATATAGGTTCCCTATGGGCACTTGGACTATCTAGGTGCCCTAATGGGCACTTGGAATACGTAGGTTCCCTTTCGGACACTTGGACTATGCAGGTTCCTCAGTGGGTACTTGGACTATGTAGGTTTACTAGCGGGCACTTGGACTATCTAGGTTACCTATCGGGCACTTTGACTATGCAGGTTCCCTAGCGGGCACTTGGACTATGTTCGTCCCTTAGCGGGCACTTGGACTATGTAGGTTCCCTATCGGGCATTTGGACTATGTAGGTTAACTAGCAGGCCCGTAGACTATCTAGGTTACCTAGCGGGCACTTGGACTATGTACGTCCTCCAGCGGGGACTTGGACTATCTAGGTTAACTAGAGGGCCGTTGGACTATGTAGGTTAACTAGCAGGCCCTTGGACTATCTAGGTTACCTAGCGGGCACTTGGACTATCTAGGTTAACTAGAGGGCACTTGTACAATGCAGGTACCCTAGCGGGCACTTTGACTATGTAAGTTCCTTAGAGGGCACTTGGACTATATAGGTTCCCTATGGGCACTTGGACTATCTAGGTGCCCTAATGGGCACATGGAATACGTAGGTTCCCTTTCGGACACTTGGACTATGTAGGTTCCTCAGCGGGCACTTGGACTATGTAGGTTAACTAGCGGGCACTTGGACTATCTAGGTTACCTAGCGGGCACTTGGACTATGTAGGTTCCCTAGCGGGCACTTGGACTATATAGGTTCCCTAGCGGGCACTTGGACTATGTTCGTCCCTTAGCGAGCGCTTGGACTATGTAGGTTCCCTATCGGGCAGTTGGACTATGTAGGTTAACTAGCGGGCCCTTAGACTATCTAGGTTACCTAGCGGGCACTTGGACTATGTACTTCCCCTAGTGGGCACTTGGACTATCTAGGTTAACTAGAGGGCCCTTGGACTATGTAGGTTAACTAGCGGGCACTTGGAATATCTAGGTTAACTAGCGGACCTTGGACTATGTAGGTTAACTAGCGGGCACTTGGGCGATCTAGGTTAACTAGCGGGCACTTGGACGATCTAGGTTAACTAGCGGCCACTTGGACTATCTAGATTAACTAGCGGGCACTTGGATGATGCAGGTTCCCTAGCGGGCACTTGGACTAAATAGGTTAATTAGCGGGCACTTGGACTATGGAGGGTAACTATCGGGCACTTGGACTGTCTAGGTTACCTAACGGGCACTTGGACTATGTAGGTTAATTAGCGGGCACTTGGACTATGTAGGTAACCTAACGGGCACTTGGACTATCTAGGTTAGGTAACGGGCACTTGGACAATCTTGGTTACCTAGCGGGAACTTGGAATATGTAGGTTACCTAGCGGGCACTTGGACTATAGTTTAACTAGCGGGCACTTGGACTATATAGGTTACCTAGCGCGACTTGGACTATCTAAGTTAAAGAACGTGCACATGGACTATATAGGTAACCTAGCGGGCACTTGGACAGTATAGGTTACCTAGCGGGCACTTGGACTATCTAGGTTAACGTATGGGCACTTGGACTATGTAGGTTACCTAGCGGGTACTTGGACTATCTAGATTAGTAAACCGGAACTTGGAATATCTAGGTTACCTAGCGGGCACTTGGACTATGTAGGTCACCTTGCGGGCACTTGGCCTATCTAGGTTACCTAACGGGAACTTGGACTATGTAGGTTTACTAGCGGACACTTGGACGATCTTGGTTAACTAGCGGGCACTTGGACGATGCAGGTTCCCTAGCGGGCACTATGAATATGTAGCTTCCCTAGAGGGCACTTGGACCATATAGGTTCCCTATGGGCACTTGGACTATCTGGGTTCCCTAACGGGCACTTGGAATATGAAGATTCCCTATCGGGCACTTGGACTATGTAGGTTCCTCATTGGGCACTTGGACTATGTAGGTTCCCTATCGGGCACTTGGACTATGTAGGTTAACTGGCGGGCCCTTCGACTATCTAGGTTACCTAGCGGGCACTTGGACTATCTAGGTTAACTAGCGGGCACTTGTACAATGCAGGTTCCCTAGCGGGCACTTTGACTATGTAGCTTCCCTAGAGGGCACTTGGACTATATAGGTTCCCTATGGTTACTTGGACTATCTAGGTGCCCTAACGGGCACTTGGAATACGTAGGTTCCCTTTCGGACACTTGGACTATGTAGGTTCCTCACTCGGGCACTTGGACTATGTAGGTTAACTAGCGGGCACTTGGACTATCTAGGTTACCTAGCGGGCACTTGGATTTTGTAGGTTCCCTAGCGGGCACTTGGACTATGTTCGTCCCTTAGCGGGCACTTGGACTATGTAGGTTCCCTATCGGGCAGTTGGACTATGTAGGTTATCTAGCGGGCCCTTAGACTATCTAGGTTACATAGCGGGCACTTGGACTATGTATGTCCCCTAGCGGGCACTTGGACTATCTAGGTTAACTAGAGGGCCCTTTGACTATGTAGGTTAACTAAGGGGCACTTGGAATATCTACGTTAACTAGCGGACCTTGGACTATGTAGGTTAACTAGCGGGCACTTGGACGATCTAGGTTAACTAGCGGGCACTTGGACTATCTAGGTTAACTAGCGGGCACTTGGACTATCTAGATTAACTAGCGGGCACTTGAACGATGCAGTTTCCCTAGCGGGCACTTGGACTATATAGGTAAATTAGTGGGCACTTGGACTATGGAGGTTACCTAGAAGGCAATTGGACTATGGAGGTTACCTAGCGGGCACTTGGACTATCTAGGTTAGCTAACGGGTACTTGGACTATCTAGGTTACCTAGCGGGCACTTGGACTATGTAGGTTACCTAGCAGGCACTTGGACTATCTAGGTTACCTAACGGGCACTTGGACTATGCAGGTAACCTAGCGGGCACTTGAACTGTCTAAGTTACCTGCCGGCTCTTGGACTATGTAGGTTACCTAGCGGGCAATTGTACTATCTAGGTTAACGAACGGGCACGTGGACTATGTAGGTAACCTCACGGGCACTTGGACTATCTAGGTTAGGTAACGGGCACTTTGACTATCTAGGTTACCTAGCGGGAACTTGGAATATGTAGGTTACCTAGAGGGCACTTGGACTATAGGTTACCTAGTGGCCCTTGGACTATGTAGGTTACCTAGCGCGACTTGGACTATCTAAGTTAACGAACGAGCACTTGGACTATGTAGGTAACCTAGCAGGCACTTGGACAGTATAGGTTACCTAGCGGGCACTTGGACTATCTAGGTTAACGAATGGGCACTTGGACTATGTAGGTTACCTAGCGGGCACTTGGACTATCTAGGTTAGCAAACCGGAACTTGGAATATCTAGGTAACCTAGCGGGCACTTGGACTATGTAGGATCCCTATCGGACATTTGTACTACTTAGGTTAACTAGCGGGCACTTGAACTATCTAGGTCAACTAGCGGGCCATTGTACTATGTAGGTTAACTAGCGGGCACTTGGCCTATCTAGGTTACCTAACGGGAACTTGGACTATGTAGGTTTACTAGCGGACCCTTGGACGATCTAGGATAACTAGCGGGCACTTGGACAATGCATGTTCCCTTGCGGGCACTATGAATATGTAGCTTCCCTAGAGGGCACTTGTACCATATAGGTTCCCTATGGGCACTTGGACTATCTAGGTGCCCTAATGGGCACTTGGAATACGTAGGTTCCCTTTCGGACACTTGGACTATGTAGGTTCCTCAGCGGGCACTTGGACTATGTAGGTTAACTAGCGGGCACTTGGACTATCTAGGTTACCTAGCGGGCACTTGGACTATGTAGGTTCCCTAGCGGGCACTTGGACTATGTTCGTCCCTTAGCGGGATCTTGGACTATGTAGGTTCCCTATCGGGCAGTTGGACTATGTAGGTTAACTAGCGGGCCCTTAGAATATCTAGGTTACCTAGCGGGCACTTGGACTATGTACGTCCCCTAGCGGGCACTTGGACTATCTAGGTTAAATAGAGGGCCCTTGGACTATGTAGGTTAACTAGCGGGCACTTGGACTATCTAGATTAACTAGCGGGCACTTGGACGATGAAGGTTCCCTAGCGGACACTTGGACTATATAGGTTAATTAGCGGGCACTTGGACTATATAGGTTACCTAGCGGCCCTTAGACTATGTTGGTTACCTACCGCGACTTGGACTATCTAAGTTAACGAACGTGCACTTGGACTATGTAAGTAACCTAGCGGGCACTTGGACAGTACAGGTTACATAGCGGGCACTTGGACTATCTAGGTTAGCAAACCGGAACATGGAATATCTAGGTTACCTAGCGGGCACTTGGATTATGTAGGATCCCTATTGGACATTTGTACTACTGAGGTTAACTAGCGGGCACTTTGACTATCTAGGTTAACTAGCGGGCACTTGGACTATCTAGGTCAACTAGCGGGCCATTGTACTATGTAGGTTAACTAGCGGGCACTTGGCCTATCTAGGTTACCTAACGGGAACTTGGACTATGTAGGTTTACTAGCAGACACTTGGACGATCTAGGTTAACTAGCGGGCACTTGGACAATGCAGGTTCCCTAGCGGGCACTATGAATATGTAGCTTCCCTAGAGGGCACTTGGATTATGTAGGTTCCCTATGGGCACTTGGACTATCTGGGTTCCCTAACGGGCACTTGGAATATGAAGATTCCCTATCGGGCACTTGGACTATGTAGGTTCCTCATTGGGCACTTGGACTATGTAGGTTCCTATCGGGCACTTGGACTTTGTAGGTTAACTAGCGGGCCCTTGGACTATCTAGGTTACCTAGCGGGCACTTGGACTATCTAGGTTAACTAGAGGTCACTTGTACAATGCAGGTTCCCTAGCGGGCACTTTGACTATGTAGGTTCCCTAGAGGGCACTTGGACGATATAGGTTCCCTATGGGCACTTGGACTATCTAGGTGCCCTAATGGGCACTTGGAATACGTAGGTTCCCTTTGGACACTTGTACTATGCAGGTTCCTCAGTGGGCACTTGGACTATGTAGGTTTACTAGCGGGCACTTGGACTATCTAGGTTACCTATCGGGCACTTTGACTATGCAGGTTCCCTAGCGGGCACTTAGACTATGTTCGTCCCTTAGCGGGCACTTGGACTACGTAGGTTCCCTATCGGGCAGTTGGACTATGTAGGTTAACTAGCGGGCCCGTAGACTATCTAGGTTACCTAGCGGGCACTTGGACTATGTACGTCCTCCAGCGGGGACTTGGACTATCTAGGTTAACTAGAGGGCCGTTGGACTATGTAGGTTAACTAGCAGGCCCATGGACTATCTAGGTTACCTAGCGGGCACTTGGACTATCTAGGTTAACTAGAGGGCACTTGTACAATGCAGGTACCCTAGCGGGCACTTTGACTATGTAAGTTCCCTAGAGGGCACTTGGACTATATAGGTTCCCTATGGGCACTTGGACTATCTAGGTGCCCTAATGGGCACATGGAATACGTAGGTTCCCTTTCGGACACTTGGACTATGTAGGTTCCTCAGCGGGCACTTGGACTATGTAGGTTAACTAGCGGGCACTTGGACTATCTAGGTTACCTAGCGGGCACTTGGACTATGTAGGTTCCCTAGCGGGCACTTGGACTATGTTCGTCCCTTAGCGAGCGCTTGGACTATGTAGGTTTCCTATCGGGCAGTTGGACTATGTAGGTTAACTAGCGGGCCCTTAGACTATCTAGGTTACCTAGCGGGCACTTGGACTATGTACTTCCCCTAGTGGGCACTTGGACTATCTAGGTTAACTAGAGGGCCCTTGGACTATGTAGGTTAACTAGCGGGCACTTGGAATATCTAGGTTAACTAGCGGACCTTGGACTATGTAGGTTAACTAGCGGGCACTTGGGCGATCTAGGTTAACTATCGGCCACTTGGACTATCTAGCTTAACTAGCGGGCACTTGGACTATCTAGATTAACTGGCGGGCACATGGATGATGCAGGTTCCCTAGCGGGCACTTGGACTATATAGGTTAATTAGCGGGCACTTGGACTATGGAGGTTAACTATCGGGCACTTGGACTGTCTAGGTTACCTAACGGGCACTTGGACTATGTAGGTTAATTAGCGGGCACTTGGACTATGTAGGTAACCTAACGGGCACTTGGACTATCTAGGTTAGGTAACGGGCACTTGGACTATCTTGGATACATAGCGGGAACTTGGAATATGTAGGTTACCTAGCGGGCACTTGGACTATAGTTTAACTAGCGGGCACTTGGACTATATAGGTTACCTAGCGGGCCTTTGGACTATGTAGGTTACCTAGCGCGACTTGGACTATCTAAGTTAACGAACGTGCACATGGACTATGTAGGTAACCTAGCGGGCACTTGGACTATAGTTTAACTAGCGGGCACTTGGACTATATAGGTTACCTAGCGCGACTTGGACTATCTAAGTTAAAGAACGTGCACACGGACTATATAGGTAACCTAGCGGGCACTTGGACAGTATAGGTTACCTAGCGGGCACTTGGACTATCTAGGTTAACGAATGGGCACTTGGACTATGTAGGTTACCTAGCGGGTACTTGGACTATCTAGATTAGTAAACCGGAACTTGGAATATCTAGGTTACCTAGCGGGCACTTGGACTATGTAGGTCACCTTGCGGGCACTTGGCCTATCTAGGTTACCTAACGGGAACTTGGACTATGTAGGTTTACTAGCGGACACTTGGACGATCTTGGTTAACTAGCGGGCACTTGGATGATGCAGGTTCCCTAGCGGGCACTATGAATATGTAGCTTCCCTAGAGGGCACTTGGACCATATAGGTTCCCTATGGGCACTTGGACTATCTGGGTTCCCTAACGGGCACTTGGAATATGAAGATTCCCTATCGGGCACTTGGACTATGTAGGTTCCTCATTGGGCACTTGGACTATGTAGGTTCCCTATCGGGCACTTGGACTATGTAGGTTAACTGGCGGGCCCTTCGACTATCTAGGTTACCTAGCGGGCACTTGGACTATCTAGGTTAACTAGCGGGCACTTGTACAATGCAGGTTCCCTAGCGGGCACTTTGACTATGTAGCTTCCCTAGAGGGCACTTGGACTATATAGGTTCCCTATGGTTACTTGGACTATCTAGGTGCCCTAACGGGCACTTGGAATACGTAGGTTCCCTTTCGGACACTTGGACTATGTAGGTTCCTCACTCGGGCACTTGGACTATGTAGGTTAACTAGCGGGCACTTGGACTATCTAGGTTACCTAGCGGGCACTTGGATTTTGTAGGTTCCCTAGCGGGCACTTGGACTATGTTCGTCCCTTAGCGGGCACTTGGACTATGTGGGTTCCCTATCGGGCAGTTGGACTATGTAGGTTATCTAGCGGGCCCTTAGACTATCTAGGTTACCTAGCGGGCACTTGGACTATGTATGTCCCCTAGCGGGCACTTGGACTATCTAGGATAACTAGAGGGCCCTTTGACTATGTAGGTTAACTAAGGGGCACTTGGAATATCTAGCTTAACTAGCGGACCTTGGACTATGTAGGTTAACTAGCGGGCACTTGGACGATCTAGGTTAAGTAGCGGGCACTTGGACTATCTAGGTTAACTAGCGGGCACTTGGACTATCTAGATTAACTAGCGGGCACTTTAACGATGCAGTTTCCCTAGCCGGCACTTGGACTATATAGGTAAATTAGTGGGCACTTGGACTATGGAGGTTACCTAGAAGGCAATTGGACTATGGAGGTTACCTAGCGGGCACTTGGACTATCTAGGTTAGCTAACGGGTACTTGGACTATCTAGGTTACCTAGCGGGCACTTGGACTATGTAGGTTACCTAGCAGGCACTTGGACTATCTAGGTTACCTAACGGGCACTTGGACTATGCAGGTAACCTAGCGGGCACTTGAACTGTCTAAGTTACCTGCCGGCTCTTGGACTATGTAGGTTACCTAGCGGGCAATTGTACTATCTAGGTTAACGAACGGGCACGTGGACTATGTAGGTAACCTCACGGGCACTTGGACTATCTAGGTTAGGTAACGGGCACTTTGACTATCTAGGTTACCTAGCGGGAACTTGGAATATGTAGGTTACCTAGAGGGCACTTGGACTATAGGTTACCTAGTGGCCCTTGGACTATGTAGGTTACCTAGCGCGACTTGGACTATCTAAGTTAACGAACGTGCACTTGGACTATGTAGGTAACCTAGCAGGCACTTGGACAGTATAGGTTACCTAGCGGGCACTTGGACTATCTAGGTTAACGAATGGGCACTTGGACTATGTAGGTTACCTAGCGGGCACTTGGACTATCTAGGTTAGCAAACCGGAACTTGGAATATCTAGGTTACCTAGCGGGCACTTGGACTATGTAGGATCCCTATCGGACATTTGTACTACTTAGGTTAACTAGCGGGCACTTGAACTATCTAGGTCAACTAGCGGGCCATTGTACTATGTAGGTTAACTACCGGGCACTTGGCCTATCTAGGTTACCTAACGGGAACTTGGACTATGTAGGTTTACTAGCGGACCCTTGGACGATCTAGGATAACTAGCGGGCACTTGGACAATGCAGGTTCCCTAGCGGGCACTATGAATATGTAGCTTCCCTAGAGGGCACTTGGACCATATAGGTTCCCTATGGGCACTTGGACTATCTAGGTGCCCTAATGGGCACTTGGAATACGTAGGTTCCCTTTCGGACACTTGGACTATGTAGGTTCCTCAGCGGGCACTTGGACTATGTAGGTTAACTAGCGGGCACTTGGACTATCTAGGTTACCTAGCGGGCACTTGGACTACGTAGGTTCCCTAGCGGGCACTTGGACTATGTTCGTCCCTTAGCGGGATCTTGGACTATGTAGGTTCCCTATCGGGCAGTTGGACTATGTAGGTTAACTAGCGGGCCCTTAGAATATCTAGGTTACCTAGCGGGCACTTGGACTATGTACGTCCCCTAGCGGGCACTTGGACTATCTAGGTTAAATAGAGGGCCCTTGGACTATGTAGGTTAACTAGCGGGCACTTGGACTATCTAGATTAACTAGCGGGCACTTGGACGATGAAGGTTCCCTAGCGGGCACTTGGACTATATAGGTTACCTAGCGGCCATTAGACTATGTTGGTTACCTACCGCGACTTGGACTATCTAAGTTAACGAACGTGCACTTGGACTATGTAAGTAACCTAGCGGGCACTTGGACAGTACAGGTTACATAGCGGGCACTTGGACTATCTAGGTTAGCAAACCGGAACATGGAATATCTAGGTTACCTAGCGGGCACTTGGATTATGTAGGATCCCTATTGGACATTTGTACTACTGAGGTTAACTAGCGGGCACTTTGACTATCTAGGTTAACTAGCGGGCACTTGGACTATCTAGGTCAACTAGCGGGCCATTGTACTATGTAGGTTAACTAGCGGGCACTTGGCCTATCTAGGTTACCTAACGGGAACTTGGACTATGTAGGTTTACTAGCAGACACTTGGACGATCTAGGTTAACTAGCGGGCACTTGGACTATATAGGTTACCTAGCGGCCATTAGACTATGTTGGTTACCTACCGCGACTTGGACTATCTAAGTTAACGAACGTGCACTTGGACTATGTAAGTAACCTAGCGGGCACTTGGACAGTACAGGTTACATAGCGGGCACTTGGACTATCTAGGTTAGCAAACCGGAACATGGAATATCTAGGTTACCTAGCGGGCACTTGGATTATGTAGCATCCCTATTGGACATTTGTACTACTGAGGTTAACTAGCGGGCACTTTGACTATCTAGGTTAACTAGCGGGCACTTGGACTATCTAGGTCAACTAGCGGGCCATTGTACTATGTAGGTTAACTAGCGGGCACTTGGCCTATCTAGGTTACCTAACGGGAACTTGGACTATGTAGGTTTACTAGCAGACACTTGGACGATCTAGGTTAACTAGCGGGCACTTGGACAATGCAGGTTCCCTAGCGGGCACTATGAATATGTAGCTTCCCTAGAGGGCACTTGGATTATGTAGGTTCCCTATGGGCACTTGGACTATCTGGGTTCCCTAACGGGCACTTGGAATATGAAGATTCCCTATCGGGCACTTGGACTATGTAGGTTCCTCATTGGGCACTTGGACTATGTAGGTTCCTATCGGGCACTTGGACTTTGTAGGTTAACTAGCGGGCCCTTGGACTATCTAGGTTACCTAGCGCGCACTTGGACTATCTAGGTTAACTAGAGGTCACTTGTACAATGCAGGTTCCCTAGCGGGCACTTTGACTATGTAGGTTCCCTAGAGGGCACTTGGACGATATAGGTTCCCTATGGGCACTTGGACTATCTAGGTGCCCTAATGGGCACTTGGAATACGTAGGTTCCCTTTCGGACACTTGGACTATGCAGGTTCCTCAGTGGGCACTTGGACTATGTAGGTTTACTAGCGGGCACTTGGACTATCTAGGTTACCTATCGGGCACTTTGACTATGCAGGTTCCCTAGCGGGCACTTAGACTATGTTCGTCCCTTAGCGGGCACTTGGACTACGTAGGTTCCCTATCGGGCAGTTGGACTATGTAGGTTAACTAGCGGGCCCGTAGACTATCTAGGTTACCTAGCGGGCACTTGGACTATGTACGTCCTCCAGCGGGGACTTGGACTATCTAGGTTAACTAGAGGGCCGTTGGACTATGTAGGTTAACTAGCAGGCCCTTGGACTATCTAGGTTACCTAGCGGGCACTTGGACTATCTAGGTTAACTAGAGGGCACTTGTACAATGCAGGTACCCTAGCGGGCACTTTGACTATGTAAGTTCCCTAGAGGGCACTTGGACTATATAGGTTCCCTATGGGCACTTGGACTATCTAGGTGCCCTAATGGGCACATGGAATACGTAGGTTCCCTTTCGGACACTTGGACTATGTAGGTTCCTCAGCGGGCACTTGGACTATGTAGGTTAACTAGCGGGCACTTGGACTATCTAGGTTACCTAGCGGGCACTTGGACTATGTAGGTTCCCTAGCGGGCACTTGGACTATGTATGTTCCCTAGCGGGCACTTGGACTATGTTCGTCCCTTAGCGAGCGCTTGGACTATGTAGGTTTCCTATCGGGCAGTTGGACTATGTAGGTTAACTAGCGGGCCCTTAGACTATCTAGGTTACCTAGCGGGCACTTGGACTATGTACTTCCCCTAGTGGGCACTTGGACTATCTAGGTTAACTAGAGGGCCCTTGGACTATGTAGGTTAACTAGCGGGCACTTGGAATATCTAGGTTAACTAGCGGACCTTGGACTATGTAGGTTAACTAGCGGGCACTTGGGCAATCTAGGTTAACTATCGGCCACTTGGACTATCTAGCTTAACTAGCGGGCACTTGGACTATCTAGATTAACTAGCGGGCACATGGATGATGCAGGTTCCCTAGCGGGCACTTGGACTATATAGGTTAATTAGCGGGCACTTGGACTATGGAGGTTAACTATCGGGCACTTGGACTGTCTAGGTTACCTAACGGGCACTTGGACTATGTAGGTTAATTAGCGGGCACTTGGACTATGTAGGTAACCTAACGGGCACTTGGACTATCTAGGTTAGGTAACGGGCACTTGGACTATCTTGGATACATAGCGGGAACTTGGAATATGTAGGTTACCTAGCGGGCACTTGGACTATAGTTTAACTAGCGGGCACTTGGACTATATAGGTTACCTAGCGGGCCTTTGGACTATGTAGGTTACCTAGCGCGACTTGGACTATCTAAGTTAACGAACGTGCACATGGACTATGTAGGTAACCTAGCGGGCACTTGGACAATATAGGTTACCTAGCGTGCACTTGGACTATCTAGGTTAACGAATGGGCACTTGGACTATGTAGGTTACCTAGCGGGCTCTTGGACTATCTAGATTAGTAAACCGGAACTTGGAATATCTAGGTTACCCAGCGGGCACTTGGACTATGTAGGTTACCTTGCGGGCACTTGGCCTATCTAGGTTACCTAACGGGAACTTGGACTATGTAGGTTTACTAGCGGACACTTGGACGATCTTGGTTAACTAGCGGGCACTTGGACAATGCAGGTTCCCTAGCGGGCACTATGAATATGTAGCTTCCCTAGAGGGCACTTGGACCATATAGGTTCCCTATGGGCACTTGGACTATCTGGGTTCCCTAACGGGCAATTGGAATATGAAGATTCCCTATCGGGCACTTGGACTATGTAGGTTCCTCATTGGGCACTTGGACTATGTAGGTTAACTAGCGGGCCCTTCGACTATCTAGGTTACCTAGCGGGCACTTGGACTATCTAGGTTAACTAGCGGGCACTTGTACAATGCAGGTTCCCTAGCGGGCACTTTGACTATGTAGGTTCCCTAGAGGGCACTTGGACTATATAGGTTCCCTATGGTTACTTGGACTATCTAGGTGCCCTAACGGGCACTTGGAATACGTAGGTTCCCTTTCGGACACTTGGACTATGTAGGTTAACAAGCGGGCACTTGGACTATCTAGGTTGCCCAGCGGGCACTTGGACTATGTACGTCCCCTAGCGGGCACTTGGAATATCGAGGTTAACTAGAGGGCCCTTGGACTATGTAGGTTAACTAGAGGGCACTTGGACTATCTAGGTTAACTAACGGACCTTGGACTATGTAGGTTAACTAGCGGGCACTTGGACGATCTATGTTAACTAGCGGGCACTTGGACTATTTAGGTTAACTAGCGGGAACTTAGACTATCTATGTTAACTGGCGGGCACATGGACGATGCAGGTTCCCTAGAGGGCACTTGGACTATGTAGGTTCCCTAACGGGCACTTGGACTATGTAGGTCCCTTAGCGGGCACTTGGACTATGTTGGTTCCCTATCGGGCAGTTGGACTATGTGGGTATCCTAGCGGGCATTTGGACTATCTAGGTTACCTAGAAGGCACTTTGACTATCTAGGTTAACTAACGGGCACTTGGACTATGTAGGTTCCCTAGCGGGCACTTGGACTATGTAGGTTCCCTAGCAGGGCTTTGACTATCTAAGTTCTCTAACGGGCACTTGGACTATGTGGGTTCCCTAGCGGGCATTTGGACTATCTAGGTTACCTAACGGGCACTTGGACTATGTACGTTACTAGCGGGCATTTGTACTATGTAGGTTACCTAGCGGATACTTGGACTATGTAGGTTCCCCATCAGGGACATGGACAATGTAGGTTAACTAGCGGGCACTTGGACTATCTAGGTTAACTAGCGGGCCCTTGGACTATGTAGGTTAACTAGCGGGCTCTTGTACTTTCTAGGTTAACGAACGGGCACGTGGACTATGTAGGTAACCAAGCGGGCACTTGGACAGTCTAGGTTACCTAGAGGGCACTTGGAAAATCTAGGTTAATGAATGGGCACTTGGACTATGTAGGTTACCTCGCGGGCACTTAGACTATGTGGGTACCCTAGCGGGCATTTGGACTATCTAGGTTACCTAACGGGCATTTGGACTATGTAGGTTAACTAGCGGGCCCTTCGACTATCTAGGTTACCTAGCGGGCACTTGGACTATCTAGGTTAACTAGCGGGCACTTGTACAATGCAGGTTCCCTAGCGGGCACTTTGACTATGTAGGTTCCCTAGAGGGCACTTGGACTATATAGGTTCCCTATGGTTACTTGGACTATCTAGGTGCCCTAACGGGCACTTGGAATACGTAGGTTCCCTTTCGGACACTTGGACTATGTAGGTTAACAAGCGGGCACTTGGACTATCTAGGTTGCCCAGCGGGCACTTGGACTATGTACGTCCCCTAGCGGGCACTTGGAATATCGAGGTTAACTAGAGGGCCCTTGGACTATGTAGGTTAACTAGAGGGCACTTGGACTATCTAGGTTAACTAACGGACCTTGGACTATGTAGGTTAACTAGCGGGCACTTGGACGATCTATGTTAACTAGCGGGCACTTGGACTATTTAGGTTAACTAGCGGGAACTTAGACTATCTATGTTAACTGGCGGGCACATGGACGATGCAGGTTCCCTAGAGGGCACTTGGACTATGTAGGTTCCCTAACGGGCACTTGGACTATGTAGGTCCCTTAGCGGGCACTTGGACTATGTTGGTTCCCTATCGGGCAGTTGGACTATGTGGGTATCCTAGCGGGCATTTGGACTATCTAGGTTACCTAGAAGGCACTTTGACTATCTAGGTTAACTAACGGGCACTTGGACTATGTAGGTTCCCTAGCGGGCACTTGGACTATGTAGGTTCCCTAGCAGGGCTTTGACTATCTAAGTTCTCTAACGGGCACTTGGACTATGTGGGTTCCCTAGCGGGCATTTGGACTATCTAGGTTACCTAACGGGCACTTGGACTATGTACGTTACTAGCGGGCATTTGTACTATGTAGGTTACCTAGCGGATACTTGGACTATGTAGGTTCCCCATCAGGGACATGGACAATGTAGGTTAACTAGCGGGCACTTGGACTATCTAGGTTAACTAGCGGGCCCTTGGACTATGTAGGTTAACTAGCGGGCTCTTGTACTTTCTAGGTTAACGAACGGGCACGTGGACTATGTAGGTAACCAAGCGGGCACTTGGACAGTCTAGGTTACCTAGAGGGCACTTGGAAAATCTAGGTTAATGAATGGGCACTTGGACTATGTAGGTTACCTCGCGGGCACTTAGACTATGTGGGTACCCTAGCGGGCATTTGGACTATCTAGGTTACCTAACGGGCATTTGGACTATGTAGGTTCCCTAGCGGGCACTTGGATTATGTAGGTTCCCTTCTTGCACTTGGACTATGTAGGTTTCTAGCGGGCATTTGGACTATGTAGGTTACCTAGCGGGCACTTGGGCTATGTAGGTTCCCTAGCGGGCATTTGGACTATCTAGGTTACCTAACGGGCATTTGGACTACGTACGTTACTAGTGGGCATTTGGACTATGTAGGTTACCTAGCGGATACTTGGACTATGTAGGCTCCCCATCAGGGACTTGGACAATGTAGGTTAACTAGCTGGCACTTGGACTATCTAGGTTAACTAGAGGGCCCTTGGACTATGTAGGTTAACTAGCGGGCCCTTTGACGATCTAGGTTAGCAAACGGGCACTTGGACTATGTAGGTTACCTAGCGGGCACTTGGACTATGCAGGTAACCTAGCGGGCACTTGGACTGTTTAAGTTACCTTGAGTGCACTTGGACTATAGGTTAACTAGCGGGCACTTGGACTATATAGGTTACCTAGCGGCCCTTAGATTATGTTGGTTACCTAACGCGACTTGGACTATCTAAGTTAACGAACGTGCACTTGGACTATGTAAGTAACCTAGCGGGCACTTGGACAGTATAGGTTACCTAGCGGGCACTTGGACTATCTAGGTTAGCAAACCGGAACTTGGAATATCTAGGTTACCTAGCGGGCACTTGGATTATGTAGGATCCCTATTGGACATTTGTACTACTTAGGTTAACTAGAGGGCACTTTGACTAGCTAGGTTAACTAGCGGGCACTTGGACTATCTAGGTCAACTAGCGGGCCATTGTACTATGTAGGTTAACTAGCGGACACTTGGCCTATCTAGGTTACCTAACGGGAACTTGGACTATGTAGGATTACTAGCGGACCCTTGGACGATCTAGGATAACTAGCGGGCACTTGGACAATGCAGGTTCCCTTGCGGGCACTATGAATATGTAGCTTCCCTAGAGGGCACTTGGACCATATAGGTTCCCTATGGGCACTTGGACTATCTAGGTGCCCTAATGGGCACTTGGAATACGTAGGTTCCATTTCGGACACTTGGACTATGTAGGTTCCTCAGCGGGCACTTGGACTATGTAGGTTAACTAGCGGGCACTTGGACTATCTAGGTTACCTAGCGGGCACTTGGACTATGTAGGTTCCCTAGCGGGCACTTGGACTATGTTCGACCCTTAGCGGGATCTTGGACTATGTAGGTTCCCTATCGGGCAGTTGGACTATGTAGGTTAACTAGCGGGCCCTTAGAATATCTAGGTTACCTAGCGGGCACTTGTACTATGTACGTCCCCTAGCGGGCACTTGGACTATCTAGGTTAAATAGAGGGCCCTTGGACTATGTAGGTTAACTAGCGGGCACTTGGACTATCTAGATTAACTAGCGGGCACTTGGACGATGAAGGTTCCCTAGCGGGCACTTGGACTATATAGGTTAATTAGCGGGCACTTGGACTATGGAGGTTACCTAGCGGGCACTTGGATTGTCTAGGTTACCGAACGGGCACTTGGACTATGTAGGTTAATTAGCGGGCACTTGGACTATGTAGGTTAATTAGCGGGCACTTGGACTATCTAGGTTAACGAACCGGCACGTGGACTATGTAGGTAACCTAATGGGCACTTGGACTATCTAGGTTAGGTAACGGGCACTTGGACTATCTAGGTTACCTAGCGGGAACTTGGAATATGTAGGTTACCTAGCGGGCACTTGGACTATAGTTTAACTAGCGGGCACTTGGACTAGATAGGTTACCTAGCGGGCCCTTGGTCTATGTATGTTACCTAGCGCAACTTGGACTATCTAAGTTAACGAACGTGCACATGGACTATGTAGGTAACCTAGCGGGCACTTGGACAGTATAGGTTACCTAGCGGGCACTTGGACTATCTAGGTTAACGAATGGGCACTTGGACTATGTAGGTTACCTAGCGGGCACTTGGACTATCTAGGTTAGTAAACCGGAACTTGGGATATCTAGGTTACCTAGCGGGCACTTGGACTATGTAGGTTATCTTGCGGGCACTTGGCCTATCTAGGTTACCTAACGGGAACTTGGACTATGTAGGTTTACTAGCGGACACTTGGACAATCTTGGTTAACTAGCGGGCACTTGGACAATGCAGGTTCCCTAGCGGGCACTATGAATATGTAGCTTCCCTAGAGGGCACTTGGACCATATAGGTTCCCTATGGGCACTTGGACTATCTGGGTTCCCTAACGGGCACTTGGAATATGAAGATTCCCTATCGGGCACTTGGACTATGTAGGTTCCTCATTGGGCCCTTCGACTATCTAGGTTACCTAGCGGGCACTTGGACTATCTAGGTTAACTAACGGACATTGGACTATGTAGGTTAACTAGCGGGCACTTGGACTATCTAGGTTAACTAGCGGGAACTTAGACTATCTATGTTAACTGGCGGGCACATGGACGATGCAGGTTCCCTAGAGGGCACTTGGACTATGTAGGTTCCCTAACGGGCACTTGAACTATGTAGGTCCCTTAGCGGGCACTTGGACTATGTTGGTTCCCTATCGGGCAGTTGGACTATGTGGGTATCCTAGCGGGCATTTGGACTATCTAGGTTACCTAGAAGGCACTTTGACTATCTAGGTTAACTAACGGGCACTTGGACTATGTAGGTTCCCTAGCGGGCACTTGGACTATGTAGGTTACCTAGCAGGCACTTGGACTGTCTAGGTTACCTAGCGGGCACTTGAACTATCTAGGTTAACGAACGGGCACTTGGACTATGTAGGTTAGCTAACAGGAACTTGGACTATCTAGGTTAACGAACGGGCACTTGGACTATGGAGGTTACCTAGCGGGCACTTGGACTATCTAGGTTAGCTAACGGGTACTTGGACTATCTAGGTTCCCTAGCGGGCACTTGGACTATGTAAGTTCCCTAGCAGGGCTTTGACTATGTAAGTTCTCTAACGGGCACTTGGACTATGTGGGTTCCCTAGCGGGCATTTGGACTATCTAGGTTACCTAACGGGCACTTGGACTATGTACGTTACTAGCGGGCATTTGGACTATGTAGGTTACCTAGCGGATACTTGGACAATGTAGGTTCCCCATCAGGGACTTGGACAATGTAGGTTAACTAGCGGGCACTTGGACTATCTAGGTTAACTAGCGGGCCCTTGGACTATGTAGGTTCCCTAGCGGGCACTTGGACTATGTAGGTTACCTAGCAGGCACTTGGACTGTCTAGGTTACCTAGCGGACACTTGAACTATCTAGGTTAACGAACGGGCACTTGGACTATGTAGGTTAGCTAACAGGAACTTGGACTATCTAGGTTAACGAAGGGGCACTTGGACTATGTAGGTTACCTAGCGGGCACTTGGACTATCTAGGTTAGCTAACGGGTACTTGGACTATCTAGGTTCCCTAGCGGGCACTTGGACTATGTAGATTCCCTAGCAGGGCTTTGACTATCTAAGTTCTCTAACGGGCACTTGGACTATGTGGGTTCCCTAGGGGCATTTGGACTATCTAGGTTACCTAACGGGCACTTGGACTATGTACGTTACTAGCGGGCATTTGGACTATGTAGGTTACCTAGCGGATACTTGGACTATGTAGGTTCCCCATCAGGGACATGGACAATGTAGGTTAACTAGCGGGCACTTGGACTATGTAGGTTAACTAGCGGGCTCTTGTACTTTCTAGGTTAACGAACGGGCACGTGGACTATATAGGTAACCAAGCGGGCACTTGGACAGTCTAGGTTACCTAGAGGGCCCTTGGAAAATCTAGGTTAATGAATGGGCACTTGGACTATGTAGGTAACCTCGCGGGCACTTAGACTATGTGGGTACCCTAGCGGGCATTTGGACTATCTAGGTTACCTAACGGGCATTTGGACTATGTAGGTTCCCTAGCGGGCACTTGGATTATGTAGGTTCCCTTCTTGAACTTGGACTATGTAGGTTTCTAGCGGGCATTTGGACTATGTAGGTTACCTAGCGGGCACTTGGGCTATGTAGGTTCCCTAGCGGGCATTTGGACTATCTAGGTTACCTAACGGGCATTTGGACTACGTACGTTACTAGTGGGCATTTGGACTATGTAGGTTACCTAGCGGATACTTGGACTATGTAGGTTTCCCATCAGGGACTTGGACAATGTAGGTTAACTAGCTGGCACTTGGACTATCTAGGTTAACTAGAGGGCCCTTGGACTATGTAGGTTAACTAGCGGGCCCTTTGACGATCTAGGTTAGCAAACGGGCACGTGGACTATGTAGGTTACCTAGCAGGCACTTGGACTGTCTAGGTTACCTAGCGGGCACTTGGACTATGCAGGTAACCTAGCGGGCACTTGGACTGTTTAAGTTACCTAGAGGGCACTTGGACTATAGGTTAACTAGCGGGCACTTGGACTATATAGGTTACCTAGCGGCCCTTAGATTATGTTGGTTACCTAACGCGACTTGGACTATCTAAGTTAACGAACGTGCACTTGGACTATGTAAGTAACCTAGCGGGCACTTGGACAGTATAGGTTACCTAGCGGGCACTTGGACAGTATAGGTTACCTAGCGGGCACTTGGACTATCTAGGTTAGCAAACCGGAACTTGGAATATCTAGGTTACCTAGCGGGCACTTGGATTATGTAGGATCCCTATTGGACATTTGTACTACTTAGGTTAACTAGAGGGCACTTTGACTAGCTACGTTAACTAGCGGGCACTTGGACTATCTAGGTCAACTAGCGGGCCATTGTACTATGTAGGTTAACTAGCGGGCACTTGGCCTATCTAGGTTACCTAACGGGAACTTGGACTATGTAGGTTTACTAGCGGACCCTTGGACGATCTAGGATAACTAGCGGGCACTTGGACAATGCAGGTTCCCTTGCGGGCACTATGAATATGTAGCTTCCCTAGACGGCACTTGGACCATATAAGTTCCCTATGGGCACTTGGACTATCTAGGTGCCCTAATGGGCACTTGGAATACGTAGGTTCCCTTTCGGACACTTGGACTATGTAGGTTCCTCAGCGGGCACTTGGACTATGTAGGTTAACTAGCGGGCACTTGGACTATCTAGGTTACCTAGCGGGCACTTGGACTATGTAGGTTCCCTAGCGGGCACTTGGACTATGTTCGTCCCTTAGCGGGATCTTGGACTATGTAGGTTCCCTATCGGGCAGTTGGACTATGTAGGTTAACTAGCGGGCCCTTAGAATATCTAGGTTACCTAGCGGGCACTTGGACTATGTACGTCCCCTAGCGGGCACTTGGACTATCTAGGTTAACTAGAGGGCCCTTGGACTATGTAGGTTAACTAGCGGGCCCTTTGACGATCTAGGTTAGCAAACGGGCACTTGGACTATGTAGGTTACCTAGCATGCACTTGGACTGTCTAGGTTACCTAGCGGGCACTTGGACTATGCAGGTAACCCAGCGGGCACTTGGACTGTTTAAGTTACCTTGAGGGCACTTGGACTATAGGTTAACTAGCGGGCACTTGGACTATATAGGTTACCTAGCGGCCCTTAGATTATGTTGGTTACCTAACGCGACTTGGACTATCTAAGTTAACGAACGTGCACTTGGACTATGTAAGTAACCTAGCGGGCACTTGGACAGTATAGGTTACCTAGCGGGCACTTGGACTATCTAGGTTAGCAAACCGGAACTTGGAATATCTAGGTTACCTAGCGGGCACTTGGATTATGTAGGATCCCTATTGGACATTTGTACTACTTAGGTTAACTAGAGGGCACTTTGACTAGCTACGATAACTAGCGGGCACTTGGACTATCTAGGTCAACTAGCGGGCCATTGTACTATGTAGGTTAACTAGCGGGCACTTGGCCTATCTAGGTTACCTAACGGGAACTTGGACTATGTAGGTTTACTAGCGGACCCTTGGACGATCTAGGATAACTAGCGGGCACTTGGACAATGCAGGTTCCCTTGCGGGCACTATGAATATGTAGCTTCCCTAGAGGGCACTTGGTCCATATAGGTTCCCTATGGGCACTTGGACTATCTAGGTGACCTAATGGGCACTTGGAATACGTAGGTTCCCTTTCGGACACTTGGACTATGTAGGTTCCTCAGCGGGCACTTGGACTATGTAGGTTAACTAGCGGGCACTTGGACTATCTAGGTTACCTAGCGGGCACTTGGACTATGTAGGTTCCCTAGAGGGCACTTGGACTATGTTCGTCCCTTAGCGGGATCTTGGACTATGTAGGTTCCCTATCGGGCAGTTGGACTATGTAGGTTAACTAGCGGGCCCTTAGAATATCTAGGTTACCTAGCGGGCACTTGGATTATGTACGTCCCCTAGCGGGCACTTGGACTATCTAGGTTAAATAGAGGGCCCTTGGACTATGTAGGTTAACTAGCGGGCATTTGGACTATCTAGATTAACTAGTGGGCACATGGACGATGAAGGTTCCCTAGCGGGCACTTGGACTATATAGGTTAATTAGCGGGCACTTGGACTATGGAGGTTACCTAGCGGGCACTTGGATTGTCTAGGTTACCTAACGGGCACTTGGACTATGTAGGTTAATTAGCGGGCACTTGGACTATGTAGGTTAATTAGCGGGCACTTGGACTATCTAGGTTAACGAACCGGCACGTGGACTATGTAGGTAACCTAATGGGCACTTGGACTATCTAGGTTAGGTAACGGGCACTTGGACTATCTAGGTTACCTAGCGGGAACTTGGAATATGTAGGTTACCTAGCGGGCACTTGGATTATAGTTTATCTAGCGGGCACTTGGACTAGATAGGTTACCTAGCGGGCCCTTGGTCTATGTATGTTACCTAGCGCAACTTGGACTATCTAAGTTAACGAACGTGCACATGGACTATGTAGGTAACCTAGCCGGCACTTGGACAGTATAGGTTACCTAGCGGGCACTTGGACTATCTAGGTTAACGAATGGGCACTTGGACTATGTAGGTTACCTACCGGGCACTTGGACTATCTAGGTTAGTAAACCGGAACTTGGAATATCTAGGTTACCTAGCGGGCACTTGGACTATGTAGGTTATCTTGCGGGCACTTGGCCTATCTAGGTTACCTAACGGGAACTTGGACTATGTAGGTTTACTAGCGGACACTTGGACAATCTTGGTTAACTAGCGGGCACTTGGACAATGCAGGTTCCCTAGCGGGCACTATGAATATGTAGCTTCCCTAGAGGGCACTTGGACCATATAGGTTCCCTATGGGCACTTGGACTATCTGGGTTCCCTAACGGGCACTTGGAATATGAAGATTCCCTATCGGGCACTTGGACTATGTAGGTTCCTCATTGGGCCCTTCGACTATCTAGGTTACCTAGCGGGCACTTGGACTATCTAGGTTAACTAACGGACCTTGGACTATGTAGGTTAACTAGCGGGCACTTGGACGATCTATGTTAACTAGCGGGCACTTGGACTATCTAGGTTAACTAGCGGGGACTTAGACTATCTATGTTAACTGGCGGGCACATGGACGATGCAGGTTCCCTAGAGGGCACTTGGACTATGTAGGTTCCCTAACGGGCACTTGGACTATGTAGGTCCCTTAGCGGGCACTTGGACTATGTTGGTTCCCTATCGGGCAGTTGGACTATGTGGGTATCCTAGCGGGCATTTGGACTATCTAGGTTACCTAGAAAGCACTTTGACTATCTAGGTTAACTAACGGGCACTTGGACTATGTAGGTTCCCTAGCGCGCACTTGGACTATGTAGGTTACCTAGCAGGCACTTGGACTGTCTAGGTTACCTAGCGGGCACTTGAACTATCTAGGTTAACGAACGCGCACTTGGACTATGTAGGTTAGCTAACAGGAACTTGGACTATCTAGGTTAACGAACGGGCACTTGGACTATGGAGGTTACCTAGCGGGCACTTGGACTATCTAGGTTTGCTAACGGGTACTTGGACTATCTAGGTTCCCTAGCGGGCACTTGGACTATGTAAGTTCCCTAGCAGGGCTTTGACTATGTAAGTTCTCTAACGGGAACTTGGACTATGTGGGTTCCCTAGCGGGCATTTGGACTAACTAGGTTACCTAACGGGCACTTGGACTATGTACGTTACTAGCGGGCATTTGGACTATGTAGGTTACCTAGCGGATACTTGGACTATGTAGGTTCCCCATCAGGGACTTGGACAATGTACGTTAACTAGCGGGCACTTGGACTATCTAGGTTAACTAGCGGGCCCTTGGACTATGTAGGTTCCCTAGCGGGCACTTGGACTATGTAGGTTACCTAGCAGGCACTTGGACTGTCTAGGTTACCTAGCGGACACTTGAACTATCTAGGTTAACGAACGGGCACTTGGACTATGTAGGTTAGCTAACAGGAACTTGGACTATCTAGGTTAACGAACGGGCACTTGGACTATGTAGGTTACCTAGCGGGCACTTGGACTATCTAGGTTAGCTAACGGTTACTTGGACTATCTAGGTTCCCTAGCGGGCACTTTGACTATGTAGGTTCCCTAGCAGGGCTTTGACTATCTAAGTTCTCTAACGGGCACTTGGACTATGTGGGTTCCCTAGCGGGCATTTGGACTATCTAGGTTACCTAACGGGCACTTGGACTATGTACGTTACTAGCGGGCATTTGGACTATGTAGGTTACCTAGCGGATACTTGGACTATGTAGGTTCCCCATCAGGGACATGGACAATGTAGGTTAACTAGCGGGCACTTGGACTATCTAGGTTAACTAGCGGGCCCTTGGACTATGTAGGTTAACTAGCGGGCTCTTGTACTTTCTAGGTTAACGAACGGGCACGTGGACTATGTAGGTAACCAAGCGGGCACTTGGACAGTCTAGGTTACCTAGAGGGCACTTGGAAAATCTAGGTTAATGAATGGGCACTTGGACTATGTAGGTTACCTCGCGGGCACTTAGACTATGTGGGTACCCTAGCGGGCATTTGGACTATCTAGGTTACCTAACGGGCATTTGGACTATGTAGGTTCCCTAGCGGGCACTTGGATTATGTAGGTTCCCTTCTTGCACTTGGACTATGTAGGTTTCTAGCGGGCATTTGGACTATGTAGGTTACCTAGCGGGCACTTGGGCTATGTAGGTTCCCTAGCGGGCATTTGGACTCTCTAGGTTACCTAACGGGCATTTGGACTACGTACGTTACTAGTGGGCATTTGGACTATGTAGGTTACCTAGCGGATACTTGGACTATGTAGGCTCCCCATCAGGGACTTGGACAATGTAGGTTAAATAGCTGGCACTTGGACTATCTAGGTTAACTAGAGGGCCCTTGGACTATGTAGGTTAACTAGCGGGCCCTTTGACGATCTAGGTTAGCAAACGGGCACTTGGACTATGTAGGTTACCTAGCAGGCACTTGGACTGTCTAGGTTACCTAGCGGGCACTTGGACTATGCAGGTAACCTAGCGGGCACTTGGACTGTTTAAGTTACCTAGAGGGCACTTGGACTATAGGTTAACTAGCGGGCACTTGGACTATATAGGTTACCTAGCGGCCCTTAGATTATGTTGGTTAACAAACGCTACTTGGACTATCTAAGTTAACGAACGTGCACTTGGACTATGTAAGTAAACTAGCGGGTACTTGGACAGTATAGGTTACCTAGCGGGCACTTGGACTATCTAGGTTAGCAAAACGGAACTTGGAATATCTAGGTTACCTAGCGGGCACTTGGATTATGTAGGATCCCTATTGGACATTTGTACTACTTAGGTTAACTAGAGGGCACTTTGACTAGCTACGTTAACTAGCGGGCACTTGGACTATCTAGGTCAACTAGCGGGCCATTGTACTATGTAGGTTAACTAGCGGGCACTTGGCCTATCTAGGTTACCTAACGGGAACTTGGACTATGTAGGTTTACTAGCGGAACCTTGGACGATCTAGGATAACTAGCGGGCACTTGGACAATGCAGGTTCCCTTGCGGGCACTATGAATATGTAGCTTCCCTAGAGGGCACTTGGACCATATAGGTTCCCTATGGGCACTTGGACTATCTAGGTGCCCTAATGGGCACTTGGAATACGTAAGTTCCCTTTCGGACACTTGGACTATGTAGGTTCCTCAGCGGGCACTTGGACTATGTAGGTTAACTAGCGGGCACTTGGACTATCTAGGTTACCTAGCGGGCACTTGGACTATGTAGGTTCCCTAGCGGGCACTTGGACTATGTTCGTCCCTTAGTGGGATCTTGGACTATGTAGGTTCCCTATCGGGCAGTTGGACTATGTAGGTTAACTAGCGGGCCCTTAGAATATCTAGGTTACCTAGCGGGCACTTGGACTATGTACGTCCCCTAGCGGGCACTTGGACTATCTAGGTTAAATAGAGGGCCCTTGGACTATGTAGGTTAACTAGCGGGCACTTGGACTATCTAGGTTAACTAGCGGGCACTTGGACGATGCAGGTTCCCTAGCGGGCACTTGGACTATATAGGTTAATTAGCGGGCACTTGGACTATGGAGGTTACCTAGCGGGCACTTGGATTGTCTAGGTTACCTAACGGGCACTTGGACTATGTAGGTTAATTAGCGGGCACTTGGACTATGTAGGTTAATTAGCGGGCACTTGGACTATCTAGGTTAACGAACCGGCACGTGGACTATGTAGGTAACCTAATGGGCACTTGGACTATCTAGGTTAGGTAACGGGCACTTGGACTATCTAGGTTACCTAGCGGGAACTTGGAATATGTAGGTTACCTAGCGGGCACTTGGACTATAGTTTAACTAGCGGGCACTTGGACTAGATACGTTACCTAGCGGGCCCTTGGTCTATGTATGTTACCTAGCGCAACTTGGACTATCTAAGTTAACGAACGTGCACATGGACTATGTAGGTAACCTAGCGGGCACTTGGACAGTATAGGTTACCTAGCGGGCACTTGGACTATCTAGGTTAACGAATGGGCACTTGGACTATGCAGGTTACCTACCCGGCACTTGGACTATCTAGGTTAGTAAACCGGAACTTGGAATATCTAGGTTACCTAGCGGGCACTTGGACAATGTAGGTTACCTTGCGGGCACTTGGCCTATCTAGGTTACCTAACGGGAACTTGGACTATGTAGGTTTACTAGCGGACACTTGGACAATCTTGGTTAACTAGCGGGCAATTGGACAATGCAGGTTCCCTAGCGGGCACTATGAATATGTAGCTTCCCTAGAGGGCACTTGGACCATATAGGTTCCCTATGGGCACTTGGACTATCTGGGTTCCCTAACGGGCACTTGGAATATGAAGATTCCCTATCGGGCACTTGGATTATGTAGGTTCCTCATTGGGCACTTGAACTATGTAGGTTCCCTATCGGGCACTTGGACTATGTAGGTTAACTAGCGGGCCCTTCGACTATCTAGGTTACCTAGCGGGCACTTGGACTATCTAGGTTAACTAGCGGGCACTTGTACAATGCAGGTTCCCTAGCAGGCACTTTGACTATGTAGCTTCCCTAGAGGGCACTTGGACTATATAGGTTCCCTATGGTTACTTGGACTATCTAGGTGCCCTAACGGGCACTTGGAATACGTAGGTTCCCTTTCGGACACTTCGTCTATGTAGGTTCCTCAGCGGGCACTTGGACTATGTAGGTTAACTAGCGGGCACTTGGACTATCTAGGTTGTCCAGCGGGCACTTGGACTATGTACGTCCCCTAGCGGGCACTTGGACTATCGAGGTTAACTAGAGGGCCCTTGGACTATGTAGGTTATCTAGAGGGCACTTGGACTATCTAGGTTAACTAACGGACCTTGGACTATGTAGGATAACTAGCGGGCACTTGGACGATCTATGTTCACTGGCGGGCACTTGGACTATCTAGATTAACTAGCGGGAACTTAGACTCACTATGTTAACTGGCGGGCACTTGGACGATGCAGGTTCCCTAGAGGGCACTTGGACTATGTAGGTTCCCTAACGGGCACTTGGACTATGTAGGTCCCTTAGCGGGCACTTGGACTATGTTGGTTCCCTATCGGGCAGTTGGACTCTGTGGGTACCCTAACGGGCATTTGGACTATGTAGGTTCCCTAGCGGTCACTTGGACTATGTCGGTCCCTTAGCGGGCACTTGGACTATGTTGGTTCCCTATCGGGCAGTTGGACTATGTGGGTACCCTAGCGGGCATTTGGACTATCTAGGTTACCTAGCAGGCACTTTGACTATCTAGGTTAACTAACGGGCACTTGGATTATGTAGGTTACCTAGCGGGCACTTGGACTATGTAGGTCCCTAGCGGGCACTGAGACTATGTAGGTTACCTAGCAGGCACTTGGACTGTCTAGGTTACCTAGCGGGCACTTGAACTATCTAGGTTAACGAACGGACACTTGGACTATGTAGGTTAGCTAACAGGAACTTGGACTATCTAGGTTAACGAACGGGCACTTGGACTATGGAGGTTACCTAGCGGGCACTTGGACTATGGAGGTTACCTAGCGGGCACTTGGACTATCTAGGTTAGCTCACGGGTACTTAGACTATCTAGGTTCCCTAGCGGGCACTTGGACTATGTAGGTTCCCTAGCAGGGCTTTGATTATGTAAGTTCTCTAATGGGCACTTGGGCTATGTGGGTTCCCTAGCGGGCATTTGGACTATCTAGGTTACCTAACGGGCACTTGGACTATGTACGTTACTAGCGGGCATTTGGACTATGTAGGTTACCTAGCGGATACTTGGACTATGTAGGTTCCCCATCAGGGACTTGGACAATGTAGGTTAACTAGCGGGCACTTGGACTATCTAGGTTAACTAGCGGGCCCTTGGACTATGTAGGTTAACTAGCGGGCCCTTTGACGATCTAGGTTAGCAAACGGGCACTTGGACTATTTAGGTTACCTAGCAGGCACTTGGACTGTCTAGGTTACCTAGCGGGCACTTGAACTATCTAGGTTAACGAACGGGCACTTGGACTATGTAAGTTAGCTAACAGGAACTTGGACTATCTAGGTTAACGAACGGGCACTTGGACTATGGAGGTAACCTAGCGGGCACTTGGACTATGGAGGTTACCTAGCGGGCACTTGGACTATCTAGGTTAGCTAACGGGTACTTGGACTATCTAGGTTACCTAGCGGGCATTTGGACTATGTAGGTTACCTAGCGGGCACTTGGACTATCTAGGTTACCTAACGGGCACTTGGACTATGCAGGTAACCTAGCGGGCACTTGGACTGTTTAAGTTAACCAGCGGGCACTTGGACTGTGTAGGTTAACTAGCGGGCACTTGGACAATCTAGGTTACCTAACGGGCACCTGGACTATCTAGATTACCTAGTGGGCACTTGTATTCTAAAGGTTACCTAGCCGGCCCTTGGACTATGTAGGTTACCTAGCGGGCACTTGGACTATCTAGGTTAGGTAACGGGCACTTGGACTATCTAGGTTACCTAGCGGAAACATGGAATATGTAGGTTACCTAGAGGGCACTTGGACTATAGGCTAACTAGCGGGCACTTGGGCTATATAGTTTACCTAGCGGCCCTTGGACTATGTTGGTTACCTACCGCGACTTGGACTATCTAAGTTAACGAAAGTGCACTTGGACTATGTAAGTAACCTAGCGGGCACTTGGACAGTATAGGTTAACTAGCAGGCACTTGGACTATCTAGGTTAACGAATGGGCACTTGGACTACGTAGGTTACCTAGCGGACACTTGGACTATCTAGGTTAGCAAACCGGAACTTGGAATATCTAGGTTACCTAGCGGGCACTTGGACTATGTAGGATCCCTATCGGACATTTGTACTACTTAGGTTAACTAGCGGGCACTTTGACTATCTAGGTTACCTAGCGGGCACTTGGACTATCTAGGTCAACTAGCGGGCCATTGTACTATGTAGGTTAACTAGCGGGCACTTGGCCTATCTAGGTTACCTAACGGGAACTTGGACTATGTAGGTTTACTAGCGGACCCTTGGACGATCTAGGTTAACTAGCGGGCACTTGGACAATGCAGGTTCCCTAGCGGGCACTATGAATATGTAGCTTCCCTAGAGGGCACTTGGACTATGTAGGTTCCCTATGGGTATTTGGACTATCTGGGTTCCCTAACGGGCACTTGGAATATGAAGATTCCCTATCGGGCACTTGGACTATGTAGGTTCCTCATTGGGCACTTGGACTATGTAGGTTCCCTATCGGGCACTTGGACTTTGTAGGTTAACTAGCGGGCCCTTGGACTATCTAGGTTACCTAGCGGGCACTTGGACTATCTAGGTTAACTAGAGGGCACTTGTACAATGCAGGTTCCCTAGCGGGGACTTTGACTATGTAGGTTCCCTAGAGGGCACTTGGACGATATAGGTTCCCTATGGGCACTTGGACTATCTAGGTGCCCTAATGGGCACTTGGAATACGTAGGTTCCCTTTCGGACACTTGGACTATGTAGGTTCCTCAGCGGGTACTTGGACTATGTAGGTTAACTAGCGGGCACTTGGACTATCTAGGTTACCTAGCGGGCACTTGGACTATGTAGGTTCCCTAGCGGGCACTTGGACTATGTTCGTCCCTTAGCGTGCACTTGGACTATGTAGGTTCCCTATCGGGCAATTGGACTATGTAGGTTATCTAGCGGGCCCTTAGACTATCTAGGTTACATAGCGGGCACTTGGACTATGTATGTCCCCTAGCGGGCACTTGGACTATCTAGGTTAACTAGAGGGCCCTTTGACTATGTAGGTTAACTAAGGGGCACTTGGAATATCTAGGTTAACTAGCGGACCTTGGACTATGTAGGTTAACTAGCGGGCACTTGGAAAATCTAGGTTAAATAGCGGGCACTTGGACTATCTAGGTTAACTAGCGGGCACTTGGACTATCTAGATTAACTAGCGGGCACTTGAACGATGCAGTTTCCCTAGCGGGCACTTGGACTATATAGGTAAATTAGTGGGCACTTGGACTATGGAGGTTACCTAGAAGGCAATTGGACTATGGAGGTTACCTAGCGGGCACTTGGAATATCTAGGTTAGCTAACGGGTACTTGGACTATCTAGGTTACCTAGCGGGCACTTGGACTATGTAGGTTACCTAGCGGGCACTTGGACTATCTAGGTTACCTAACGGGCACTTGGACTATGCAGGTAACCTAGCGGGCACTTGAACTGTCTAAGTTACCTGCCGGCTCTTGGACTATGTAGGTTACCTAGCGGGCACTTGGACTATCTAGGTTAACTAGAGGGCACTTGTACAATGCAGGTACCCTAGCGGGCACTTTGACTATGTAAGTTCCCTAGAGGGCACTTGGACTATATAGGTTCCCTATGGGCACTTGGACTATCTAGGTGCCCTAATGGGCACTTGGAATACGTAGGTTCCCTTTCGGACACTTGGACTATGTAGGTTCCTCAGCGGGCACTTGGACTATGTAGGTTAACTAGCGGGCACTTGGACTATCTAGGTTACCTAGCGGGCTCTTGGAATATGTAGGTTCCCTAGCGGGCACTTGGACTATGTTCGTCCCTTAGCGATCGCTTGGACTATGTAGGTTCCCTATCGGGCAGTTGGACTATGTAGGTTAACTAGCGGGCCCTTAGACTATCTAGGTTACCTAGCGGGCACTTGGACTATGTACTTCCCCTAGTGGGCACTTGGACTATCTAGGTTAACTAGAGGACCCATGGACTATGTAGGTTAACTAGCGGGCACTTGGAATATCTAGGTTAACTAGCGGACCTTGGACTATGTAGGTTAACTAGCGGGCACTTGGGCGATCTAGGTTAACTAGCGGGCACTTGGACGATCTAGGTTAACTAGCGGCCGCTTGGACTATCTAGCTTAACTAGCGGGCACCTGGACTATCTAGATTAACTAGCGGGCACTTGGATGATGCAGGTTCCCTAGCGGGCACTTGGACTATATAGGTTAATTAGCGGGCACTTGGACTATTGAGGTTAACTATCGGGCACTTGGACTGTCTAGGTTACCTAACGGGCACTTGGACTATGTAGGTTAATTAGCGGGCACTTGGACTATGTAGGTAACCTAACGGGCACTTGGACTATCTAGGTTAGGTAACGGGCACTTGGACTATCTTGGTTACCTAGCGGGAACTTGGAATATGTAGGTTACCTAGCGGGCATTTGGACTATAGTTTAAATAGCGGGCACTTGGACTATATAGGTTACCTAGCGGGCCTTTGGACTATGTAGGTTACCTAGCGCGACTTGGACTATCTAAGTTAACGAACGTGCACTTGGACTATGTACGTAACCTAGCGGGCTCTTGGACAGTATAGGTTACCTAGCGGGCACTTGGACTATCTAGGTTAACGAATGGGCACTTGAACTATGTAGGTTACCTAGCGGGCACTTGGACTATCTAGGTTAGCAAACCGGAACTTGGAATGTCTAGGTTACCTAGCTTGCACTTGGACTATGTAGGTTACCTTGCGGGCACTTGGCCTATATAGGTTACCTAACGGGAACTTGGACTATGTAGGTTTACTAGCGGACACTTGGACGATCTTGGTTAACTAGCGGGCACTTGGACGATGCAGGTTCCCTAGCGGGCACTATGAATATGTAGCTTCCCTAGACGGCACTTGGACCATATAGGTTCCCTATGGGCACTTGGACTATCTGGGTTCCCTAATGGGCACTTGGAATATGAAGATTCCCTATCGGGCACTTGGACTATGTAGGTTCCTTATTGGGCACTTGGACTATGTAAGTTCCCTATCGGGCACTTGGACTATGTAGGTTAACTAGCGGGCCCTTCGACTATCTAGGTTACCTAGTGGGCACTGGGACTATCTAGGTTAACTAGCGGGCACTTGTACAATGCAGGTTCCCTAGCGGGCACTTTGACTATGTAGCTTCCCTAGAGGGCACTTGGACTATATAGGTTCCCTATGGTTACTTGGACTATCTAGGTGCCCTAACGGGCACTTGGAATACGTAGGTTCCCTTTCGGACACTTGGACTATGTAGGTTCCTCAGCGGGCACTTGGGCTATGTAGGTAATCTAGCGGGCACTTGGACTATCTAGGTTGCCCAGCGGGCACTTGGACTATGTACGTCCCCTAGCGGGCACTTGGACTATCGAGGTTAACTAGAGGGCCCTTGGACTATGTAGGTTAACTAGAGGGCACTTGGACTATCTAGGTTAACTAACGGACCTTGGACTATGTAGGTTAACTAGCGGGCACTTGGACTATCTAGGTTAACTAGCGGGCACATGGACGATGCAGGTTCCCTAGAGGGCACTTGGACTATGTAGGTTCCCTAACGGGCACTTGGACTATGTAGGTCCCTTAGCGGGCACTTGGACTATGTTGGTTCCCTATCGGGCAGTTGGACTCTGTGGGTATCCTAGCGGGCATTTGGACTATCTAGGTTACCTAGAAGGCACTTTGACTATCTAGGTAAACTAACGGGCACTTGGAATATGTAGGTTCCCTAGCGGGCACTTGGACTATGTAGGTTACCTAGCAGGCACTTGGACTGTCTAGGTTACCAAGCGGGCACTTGAACTATCTAGGTTAACGAACAGGCACTTGGACTATGTAGGTTAGCTAACAGGAACTTGGACTATCTAGGTTAACGAACGGCACTTGGACTATGTACGTTACTAGCGGGCATTTGGACTATGTAGGTTACCTAGCGGATACTTGGACTATGTAGGTTCCCCATCAGGGACTTGGACAATGTAGGTTAACTAGCGGGCACTTTGACTATCTAGGTTAACTAGCGGGCCCTTGCACTATGTAGGTTAACTAGCGGGCTCTTGTACTATCTAGGTTAACGAACGGGCACGTGGACTATGTAGGTAACCAAGCGGGCACTTGGACAGTCTAGGTTACCTAGAGGGCACTTGGAAAATCTAGGTTAATGAATCGGCACTTGGACTATGTAGGTTACCTCGCGGGCACTTAGACTATGTGGGTACCCTAGCGGGCATTTGGACTATGTAGGTTACCTAACGGGCATTTGGACTACGTACGTTACTAGTGGGCATTTGGAATATGTAGGTTACCTAGCGGATACTTGGACTATGTAGGTTCCCCATCAGGGACTTGGACAATGTAGGTTAACTAGCGGGCACTTGGACTATCTAGGTTAACTAGAGGGCCCTTGGACTATGTAGGTTAACTAGCGGGCCCTTTGACGATCTAAGTTAGCAAACGGGCACTTGGACTATGTAGGTTACCTAGCAGGCACTTGGACTGTCTAGGTTACCTAGGGGCACTTGAACTATCTAGGTTAACGAACGGGCACTTGGACTATGTAGGTTAGCTAACAGGAACTTGGACTATCTAGGTTAACGAACGGGCACTTGGACTATGGAGGTTACCTAGCGGACACGTGGACTATCTAGGTTAGCTAACGGGTACTTGGACTATCTAGGTTACCTAGCGGGCACTTGGACTATGTAGGTTCCCTAGCAGGGCTTTGACTATGTAAGTTCTCTAACGGGCACTTGGACTATGTGGGTTCCCTAGCAGGCATTTGGACTATCTAGGTTACCTAACGGGCACTTGGACTATGTACGTTACTAGCGGGCATTTGGACTATGTAGGTTACCTAGCGGATACTTGGACTATGTAGGTTCCCCATCAGGGACTTGGACAATGTAGGTTAACTAGCGGACACTTGGACGATCTAGGTTAACTAGCGGGCACTTGGACAATGCAGGTTCCCTAGCGGGCACTATGAATATGTAGCTTCCCTACAGGGAACTTGGACTATATAGGTTCCCTATGGGCACTTGGACAATCTGGGTTCCCTAACGGACACTTGGAATATGAAGATTCCCTATCGGGCACTTGGACTATGTAGGTTCCTCATTGGGCACTTGGACTATGTAGGTTAACTAGCGGGCCCTTGGACTATCTAGGTTACCTAGCGGGCACTTGGACTATCTAGGTTAACTAGAGGGCACTTGTACAATGCAGGTTCCCTAGCGGGCACTTTGACTATGTAGGTTCCCTAGAGGGCACTTGGACTATATAAGTTCCCTATGGGCACTTGGACTATCTAGGTGCCCTAATGGGCACTTGGAATACGTAGCTTCCCTTTCGGACACTTGGACTATGTAGGTTCCGCAGCGGGCACTTGGACTATGTAGGTTAACTAGCGGGCACTTGGACTATCTAGGTTACCTAGCGGGCACTTGGACTATGTAGGTTCCCTAGCGGGCACTTGGACTATGTTCGTACCTTAGCGGACACTTGGACTATGTAGGTTCCCTTTCGGGCAGTTGGACTATGTAGGTTAACTAGCGGGCCCTTAGACTATCTAGGTTACCTAGCGTGCACTTGGACTATGTACGTCCCCTAGCGGGCACTTGGACTATGTAGGTTAAATAGAGGGCCCTTGGACTATGTAGGTTAACTAGCGGGCACTTGGAATATCTAGGTTAACTAGCCGACCTTGGACTATGTAGGTTAACTAGCGGGCACTTGGACGATCTAGGTTAACTAGCGGCCACTTGGACTATCTAGCTTAACTAGCGGGCACTTGGACTATCTAGATTAACTAGCGGGCACTTGGACGATGCAGGTTCCCTAGCGGGCACTTGGACTATATAGGTTTATTAGCGGGCACTTGGACTATGGAGGTAACCTAGCGGGCACTTGGACAGTATAGGTTACCTAGCGGGCACTTGGACTGTCTAGGTTAACGAATGGGCACTTGGACTATGTAGGTTACCTAGCGGGCACTTGGACTATCTAGGTTAGTAAACTGGAACTTGGAATATCTAGGTTACCTAGCGGGCACTTGGACTATGTAGATTACCTTGCGGGCACTTGGCCTATCTAGGTTACCTAACGGGAACTTGGACTATGTAGGTTTACTAGCGGACACTTGGACAATCTTGGTTAACTAGCGGGCACTTGGACAATGCAGGTTCCCTAGGGGGCACTATGAATATGTAGCTTCCCTAGAGGGCACTTGGACCATATAGGTTCCCTATGGGCACTTGGACTATCTGGTTTCCCTAACGGGCACTTGGAATATGAAAGTTCCCTATCGGGCACGTGGACTATATAGGTTCCTCATTGGGCACTTGAACTATGTAGGTTACCTATCAGGCACTTGGACTATGTAGGTTAACTAGCGGGCCCTTTGACGATCTAGGTTAGCAAACGGGCACTTGGACTATGTAGGTTACCTAGCAGGCACTTGGACTGTCTAGGTTACCTAGCGGGCACTTGAACTATCTAGGTTAACGAACGGGCACTTGGACTATGTAGGTTAGCTAACAGGAACTTGGACTATCTAGGTTAACGAACGGGCACTTGGACTATGGAGGTAACCTAGCGGGCACTTGGACTATGGAGGTTACCTAGCGGGCACTTGGACTATCTAGGTTAGCTAACGGGTACTTGGACTATCTAGGTTACCCAGCGGGCACTTGGACTATGTAGGTTCCCTAGCAGGGCTTTGACTATGTAAGTTCTCTAACGGGCACTTGGACTATGTGGGTTCCCTAGCGGGCATTTGGACTATCTAGGTTACCTAACGGGCACTTGGACTATGTACGTTACTAGCGGGCATTTGGACTATGTAGGTTACCTAGCGGATACTTGGACTATGTAGGTTCCCCATCAGGGACTTGGACAATGTAGGTTAACTAGCGGGCACTTGGACTATCTAGGTTAACTAGCGGGCCCTTGGACTATGTAGGTTAACTAGCGGGCTCTTGTACTATCTAGGTTAACGAACGGGCACGTGGACTATGTAGGTAACCCAGCGGGCACTTGGACAGTCTAGGTTACCAAGAGGGCACTTGGAAAATCTAGGTTAATGAATGGGCACTTGGACAATGTAGGTTACCTCGCGGGCACTTAGACTATGTTGGTACCCTAGCGGGCATTTGGACTATCTAGGTTACCTAACGGGCATTTGGAATATGTAGGTTCCCTAGCGGGAACTTGGATTACGTAGGTTCCCTTCTTGCACTTGGACTATGTAGGTTTCTAGCGGGCATTTGGACTATGTAGGTTACCTAGCGGGCACTTGGGCTATGTAGGTTCCCTAGCGGGCATTTGGACTATCTAGGTTACCTAACGGGCATTTGGACTACGTACGTTACTAGTGGGCATTTGGACTATGTAGGTTACCTAGCGGATACTTGGACTATGTACGTTCCCCATCAGGGACTTGGACAATGTAGGTTAACTAGCGGGCACTTGGACTATCTAGGTTAACTAGAGGGCCCTTGGACTATGTAGGTTAACTAGCGGGCCCTTTGACGATCTAGGTTAGAAAACGGGCACTTGGACTATGTAGGTTACCTAGCAGGCACTTGGACTGTCTAGGTTACCTAGCGGGCACTTGAACTATCTAGGTTAACGAACGGGCACTTGGACTATGTAGGTTAGCTAACAGGAACTTGGACTATCTAGGTTAACGAACGGGCACTTGGACTATGGATGTTACCTAGCGGGCACTTGGACTATGGAGGTTACCTAGCGGGCACTTGGACTATCTAGGTTACCTAACGGGCACTTGGACTATGCAGGTAACCTAGCGGGCACTTGGACTGTTTAAGTTACCTAGAGGGCACTTGGACTATAGGTTAACTAGCGTGCACTTGGACTATATAGGTTACCTAGTGGCCCTTAGACTATGTTGGTTACCTACCGCGACTTGGACTATCTAAGTTAACGAACGTGCACTTGGACTATGTAAGTAACCTAGCGGGCACTTGGACAGTATAGGTTACATAGCGGGCACTTGACTATCTAGGTTAGCAAACCGGAACTTGGAATATCTAGGTTACCTAGCGGGCACTTGGATTATGTAGGATCCCTATTGGACATTTGTACTACTTAGGTTAACTAGCGGGCACTTTGACTATCTAGGTTAACTAGCGGGCACTTGGACTATCTAGGTCAACTAGCGGGCCATTGTACTATGTAGGTTAACTAGCGGGCACTTGGCCTATCTAGGTTACCTAACGGGAACTTGGACTATGTAGGTTTACTAGCGGACCCTTGGACGATCTAGGTTAACTAGCGGTCACTTGGACAATGCAGGTTCCCTAGCGGGCACTATGAATATGTAGCTTCCCTAGAGGGAACTTGGACTATATAGGTTCCCTATGGGCACTTGGACAATCTGGGTTCCCTAACGGGCACTTGGAATATGAAGATTCCCTATCGGGCACTTGGACTATGTAGGTTCCTCATTGGGCACTTGGACTATGTAGGTTAACTAGCGGGCCCTTGGACTATCTAGGTTACCTAGCGGGCACTTGGACTATCTAGGTTAACTAGAGGGCACTTGTACAATGCAGGTTCCCTAGCGGGCACTTTGACTATGTAGGTTCCCTAGAGGGCACTTGGACTATGTAGGTTCCCTATGGGCACTTGGACTATCTAGGTGCCCTAATGGGCACTTGGAATACGTAGGTTCCCTTTCGGACACTTGGACTATGTAGGTTCCTCAGCGGGCACTTGGACTATGTAGGTTAACTAGCGGGCACTTGGACTATGTTCGTACCTTAGCGGACACTTGGACTATGTAGGTTCCCTATCGGGCAGTTGGACTATGTAGGTTAACTAGCGGGCCCTTAGACTATCTAGGTTACCTAGCGGGCACTTGGACTATGTACGTCCCCTAGCGGGCACTTGGACTATCTAGGTTAAATAGAGGGCCCTTGGACTATGTATGTTAACTAGCGGGCACTTGGAATATCTAGGTTAACTAGCGGACCTTGGACTATGTAGGTTAACTAGCGGGCACTTGGACGATCTAGGTTAACTAGCGGCCACTTGGACTATCTAGCTTAACTAGCGGGCACTTGGACTATCTAGATTAACTAGCGGGCACTTGGATGATGCAGGTTCCCTAGCGGGCACTTGGACTATATAGGTTTATTAGCGGGCACTTGGACTATGGAGGTTACCTAGCGGGCACTTGGACTGTCTTGGTTACCTAACGGGCACTTGGACTATGTAGGTTAATTAGCGGGCACTTGGACTATGTAGGTTACCTAGCGGGCACTTGGACTATCTAGGTTAACGAACCGGCACGTGGACTATGTAGATAACCTAACGGGCACTTGGACTATGTAGGTTAGGTAACGGGCACTTGGACTATCTAGGTTACCTAGCGGGAACTTGGAATATGTAGGTTACCTAGCGGGCACTTGGACTATAGTTTAACTAGCGGGCACTTGGACTATATAGGTTACCTAGCAGGCCCTTGGACTATATAGGTTACCTAGCGCGACTTGGACTATCTAAGTTAACGAACGTGCACTTGGACTATGTAGGTTACCTAGCAGGCACTTGGACTGTCTAGGTTACCTAGCGGGCACTTGAACTATCTAGGTTAACGAACGGGCACTTGGACTATGTAGGTTAGCTAAAAGGAACTTGGACTATCTAGGTTAACGAACGGGCACTTGGACTATGGAGGTAACCTAGCGGGCACTTGGACTATGGAGGTTACCTAGCGGGCACTTGGACTATCTAGGTTAGCTAACGGGTACTTGGACTATCTAGGTTACCTAGCGGGCACTTGGACTATGTAGGTTCCCTAGCAGGGCTTTGACTATGTAAGTTCTCTAACGGGCACTTGGACTATGTGGGTTCCCTAGCGGGCATTTGGACTATCTAGGTTACCTAACGGGCACTTGGACTATGTACGTTACTAGCGGGCATTTGGACTATGTAGGTTACCTAGCGGATACTTGGACTATGTAGGTTCCCCATCAGGGACTTGGACAATGTAGGTTAACTAGCGGGCACTTGGACTATCTAGGTTAACTAGCGGGCCCTTGGACTATGTAGGTTAACTAGCGGGCTCTTGTACTATCTAGGTTAACGAACGGGCACGTGGACTATGTAGGTAACCAAGCGGGCACTTGGACAGTCTAGGTTACCTAGAGGGCACTTGGAAAATCTAGGTTAATGAATGGGCACTTGGACAATGTAGGTTACCTCGTGGGCACTTAGACTATGTTGGTACCCTAGCGGGCATTTGGACTATCTAGGTTACCTAACGGGCATTTGGAATATGTAGGTTCCCTAGCGGGAACTTGGATTACGTAGGTTCCCTTCTTGCACTTGGACTATGTAGGTTTCTAGCGGGCATTTGGGCTATGTAGGTTACCTAGCGGGCACTTGGGCTATGTAGGTTCCCTAGCGGGCATTTGGACTATCTAGGTTACCTAACGGGCATTTGGACTACGTACGTTACTAGTGGGCATTTGGACTATGTAGGTTACCTAGCGGATACTTGGACTATGTACGTTCCCCATCAGGGACTTGGACAATGTAGGTTAACTAGCGGGCACTTGGACTATCTAGGTTAACTAGAGGGCCCTTGGACTATGTAGGTTAACTAGCGGGCCCTTTGACGATCTAGGTTAGCAAACGGGCACTTGGACTATGTAGGTTACCTAGCAGGCACTTGGACTGTCTAGGTTACCTAGCGGGCACTTGAACTATCTAGGTTAACGAACGGGCACTTGGACTATGTAGGTTAGCTAACAGGAACTTGGACTATCTAGGTTAACGAACGGGCACTTGGACTATGGATGTTACCTAGCGGGCACTTGGACTATGGAGATTACCTAGCGGGCACTTGGACTATCTAGGTTACCTAACGGGCACTTGGACTATGCAGGTAACCTAGCGGGCACTTGGACTGTTTAAGTTACCTAGAGGGCACTTGGACTATAGGTTAACTAGCGGGCACTTGGACTATATAGGTTACCTAGTGGCCCTTAGACTCTGTTGGTTACCTACCGCGACTTGGACTATCTAAGTTAACGAACGTGCACTTGGACTATGTAAGTAACCTAGCGGGCACTTGGACAGTATAGGTTACATAGCGGGCACTTGGACTATCTAGGTTAGCAAACCGGAACTTGGAATATCTAGGTTACCTAGCGGGCAATTGGATTATGTAGGATCCCTATTGGACATTTGTACTACTTAGGTTAACTAGCGGGCACTTTGACTATCTAGGTTAACTAGCGGGCACTTGGACTATCTAGGTCAACTAGCGGGCCATTGTACTATGTAGGTTAACTAGCGGGCACTTGGCCTATCTAGGTTACCTAACGGGAACTTGGACTATGTAGGTTTACTAGCGGAACCTTGGACGATCTAGGTTAACTAGCGGTCACTTGGACAATGCAGGTTCCCTAGCGGGCACTATGAATATGTAGCTTCCCTAGAGGGAACTTGGACTATATAGGTTCCCTACGGGCACTTGGACAATCTGGGTTCCCTAACGGGCACTTGGAATATGAAGATTCCCTATCGGGCACTTGGACTATGTAGGTTCCTCATTGGGCACTTGGACTATGTAGGTTAACTAGCGGGCCCTTGGACTATCTAGGTTACCTAACGGGCACTTGGACTATCTAGGTTAACTAGAGGGCACTTGTACAATGCAGGTTCCCTAGCGGGCACTTTGACTATGTAGGTTCCCTAGAGGGCACTTGGACTATATAGGTTCCCTATGGGCACTTGGACTATCTAGGTGCCCTAATGAGCACTTGGAATACATAGGTTCCCTTTCGGACACTTGGACTATGTAGGTTCCTCAGCGGGCACTTGGACTATGTAGGTTAACTAGCGGGCACTTGGACTATGTTCGTACCTTAGCGGACACTTGGACTATGTAGGTTCCCTATCGGGCAGTTGGACTATGTAGGTTAACTAGCGGGCCCTTAGACTATCTAGGTTACCTAGCGGGCACTTGGACTATGTACGTCCCCTAGCGGGCACTTGGACTATCTAGGTTAAATAGAGGGCCCTTGGACTATGTAGGTTAACTAGCGGGCACTTGGAATATCTAGGTTAACTAGCGTACCTTGGACTATGTAGGTTAACTAGCGGGCACTTGGACGATCTAGGTTAACTAGCGGCCACTTGGACTATCTAGCTTAACTAGCGGGCACTTGGACTATCTAGATTAACTAGCGGGCACTTGGATGATGCAGGTTCCCTAGCGGGCACTTGGACTATATAGGTTTATTAGCGGGCACTTGGACTATGGAGGTTACCTAGCGGGCACTTGGACTGTCTTGGTTACCTAACGGGCACTTGGACTATGTAGGTTAATTAGCGGGCACTTGGACTATGTAGGTTACCTAGCGGGCACTTGGACTATCTACGTTAACGAACCGGCACGTGGACTATGTAGGTAACCTAACGGGCACTTGGACTATGTAGGTTAGGTAACGGGCACTTGGACTATCTAGGTTACCTAGCGGGAACTTGGAATATGTAGGTTACCTAGCGGGCACTTGGACTATAGTTTAACTAGCGGGCACTTGGACTATATAGGTTACCTAGCGGGCCCTTGGACTATATAGGTTACCTAGCGCGACTTGGACTATCTAAGTTAACGAACGTGCACTTGGACTATGTAGGTTACCTAGCAGGCACTTGGACTGTCTAGGTTACCTAGCGGGCACTTGAACTATCTAGGTTAACGAACGGGCACTTGGACTATGTAGGTTAGCTAATAGGAACTTGGACTATCTAGGTTAACGAACGGGCACTTGGACTATGGAGGTAACCTAGCGGGCACTTGGACTATGGAGGTTACCTAGCGGGCACTTGGACTATCTAGGTTAGCTAACGGGTACTTGGACTATCTAGGTTACCTAGCGGGCACTTGGACTATGTAGGTTCCCTAGCAGGGCTTTGACTATGTAAGTTCTCTAACGGGCACTTGGACTATGTGGGTTCCCTAGCGGGCATTTGGACTATCTAGCTTACCTAACGGGCACTTGGACTATGTACGTTACTAGCGGGCATTTGGACTATGTAGGTTACCTAGCGGATACTTGGACTATGTAGGTTCCCCATCAGGGACTTGGACAATGTAGGTTAACTAGCGGGCACTTGGACTATCTAGGTTAACTAGCGGGCCCTTGGACTATGTAGGTTAACTAGCGGGCTCTTGTACTATCTAGGTTAACGAACGGGCACGTGGACTATGTAGGTAACCAAGCGGGCACTTGGACAGTCTAGGTTACCTAGAGGGCACTTGGAAAATCTAGGTTAATGAATGGGCACTTGGACAATGTAGGTTACCTCGCGGGCACTTAGACTATGTGGGTACCCTAGCGGGCATTTGGACTATCTAGGTTACCTAACGGGCATTTGGAATATGTAGGTTCCCTAGCGGGAACTTGGATTACGTAGGTTCCCTTCTTGCACTTGGACTATGTAGGTTTCTAGCGGGCATTTGGACTATGTAGGTTACCTAGCGGGCACTTGGGCTATGTAGGTTCCCTAGCGGGCATTTGGACTATCTAGGTTACCTAACGGGCATTTGGACTACGTACGTTACTAGTGGGCATTTGGACTATGTAGGTTACCTAGCGGATACTTGGACTATGTAGGTTCCCCATCAGGGACTTGGACAATGTAGGTTAACTAGCGGGCACTTGGACTATCTAGGTTAACTAGAGGGCCCTTGGACTATGTAGGTTAACTAGCGGGCCCTTTGACGATCTAGGTTAGCAAACGGGCACTTGGACTATGTAGGTTACCTAGCAGGCACTTGGACTGTCTAGGTTACCTAGCGGGCACTTGAACTATCTAGGTTAACGAACGGGCACTTGGACTATGTAGGTTAGCTAACAGGAACTTGGACTATCTAGGTTAACGAACGGGCACTTGGACTATGGATGTTACCTAGCGGGCACTTGGACTATGGAGGTTACCTAGCGGGCACTTGGACTATCTAGGTAACCTAACGGGCACTTGGACTATGCAGGTAACCTAGCGGGCACTTGGACTGTTTCAGTTACCTAGAGGGCACTTGGACTATAGGTTAACTAGCGGGCACTTGGACTATATAGGTTACCTAGTGGCCCTTAGACTCTGTTGGTTACCTACCGCGACTTGGACTATCTAAGTTAACGAACGTGCACTTGGACTATGTAAGTAACCTAGCGGGCACTTGGACAGTATAGGTTACATAGCGGGCACTTGGACTATCTAGGTTAGCAAACCGGAACTTGGAATATCTAGGTTACCTAGCGGGCAATTGGATTATGTAGGATCCCTATTGGACATTTGTACTACTTAGGTTAACTAGCGGGCACTTTGACTATCTAGGTTAACTAGCGGGCACTTGGACTATCTAGGTCAACTAGCGGGCCATTGTACTATGTAGGTTAACTAGCGGGCACTTGGCCTATCTAGGTTACCTAACGGGAACTTGGACTATGTAGGTTTACTAGCGGAACCTTGGACGATCTAGGTTAACTAGCGGTCACTTGGACAATGCAGGTTCCCTAGCGGGCACTATGAATATGTAGCTTCCCTAGAGGGAACTTGGACTATATAGGTTCCCTATGGGCACTTGGACAATCTGGGTTCCCTAACGGGCACTTGGAATATGAAGATTCCCTATCGGGCACTTGGACTATGTAGGTTCCTCATTGGGCACTTGGACTATGTAGGTTAACTAGCGGGCCCTTGGACTATCTAGGTTACCTAGCGGGCACTTGGACTATCTAGGTTAACTAGAGGGCACTTGTACAATGCAGGTTCCCTAGCGGGCACTTTGACTATGTAGGTTCCCTAGAGGGCACTTGGACTATATAGGTTCCCTATGGGCACTTGGACTATCTAGGTGCCCTAATGGGCACTTGGAATACATAGGTTCCCTTTCGGACACTTGGACTATGTAGGTTCCTCAGCGGGCACTTGGACTATGTAGGTTAACTAGCGGGCCCTTAGACTATCTAGGTTACCTAGCGGGCACTTGGACTATCTAGGTTAAATAGAGGGCCCTTGGACTATGTAGGTTAACTAGCGGGCACTTGGAATATCTAGGTTAACTAGCGGACCTTGGACTATGTAGGTTATCTAGCGGGCACTTGGACGATCTAGGTTAACTAGCGGCCACTTGGACTATCTAGCTTAACTAGCGGGCACTTGGACTATCTAGATTAACTAGCGGGCACTTGGACGATGCAGGTTCCCTAGCGGGCACTTGGACTATATAGGTTTATTAGCGGGCACTTGGACTATGGAGGTTACCTAGCGGGCACTTAGACTGTCTAGGTTACCTAACGGGCACTTGGACTATGTAGGTTAATTAGCGGGCACTTGGACTATGTAGGTTACCTAGCGGGCACTTGGACTATCTAGGTTAACGAACCGGCACGTAGACTATGTAGGTAACCTAACGGGCACTTGGACTATGTAGGTTAGGTAACGGGCACTTGGACTATCTAGGTTACCTAGCGGGAACTTGGAATATGTAGGTTACCTAGCGGGCACTTGGAGTATAGTTTAACTAGCGGGCACTTGGACTATATAGGTTACCCAGCGGGCCCTTGGACTATATAGGTTAACTAGCGCGACTTGGACTATCTAAGTTAACGAACGTGCACTTGGACTATGTAGGTAACCTAGCGGGCACTTGGACAATATAGGTTACCTAGCGGGCACTTGGATTATCTAGGTTAACGAATGGGCACATGGACTATGTAGGTTACCTAACGGGCACTTGGCCTATCTAGGTTAGTAAACTGGAACTTGGAATATCTAGGTTATCTAGCGGGCACTTGGACTATGTAGGTTACCTTGCGGGAACTTGGCCTATCTAGGTTACCTAACGGGAACTTGGATTATGTAGGTTTACTAGCGGACACTTGGACAATCTTGGTTAACTAGCGGGCACTTGGACAATGCAGGTTCCCTAGCGGGCATTATGAATATGTAGCTTCCCTAGAGGGCACTTGGACCATATAGGTTCCCTATGGGCACTTGGACTATCTGGGTTCCCTAACGGGCACTTGGAATATGAAGTTTCCCTATCGGGCACGTGGACTATGTAGGTTCCTCATTGGGCACTTGGACTATGTAGGTTACCTAGAGGGCCCTTGGACTATGTAGGTTAACTAGCGGGCCCTTTGACGATCTAGGTTAGCAAAAGGGCACTTGGACTATGTAGGTTACCTAGCAGGCACTTGGACTGTCTAGGTTACCTAGCGGGCACTTGAACTATCTAGGTTAACGAATGGGCACTTGGACTATGTAGGTTAGCTAACAGGAACTTGGACTATATAGGTTAAAGAACGGGCACTTGGACTATGGAGGATACCTAGCGGGCACTTGGACTATGGAGGTTACCTAGCGGGCACTTGGACTATCTAGGTTAGCTAACGGGTACGTGGACTATCTAGGTTCCCTAGCGGGCACTTGGACTATGTAGGTTCCCTAGCAGGGCTTTGACTATGTAAGTTCTCTAACGGGCACTTGGACTATGTGTGTTCCCTAACGGGCATTTGGACTATCTAGGTTACCTAACGGGCACTTGGACTATGTACGTTACTAGCGGGCATTTGGACTATGTAGGTTACCTAGCGGATACTTCGACTATGTAGGTTCCCCATCAGGGACTTGGACAATGTAGGTTAACTAGCGGGCACTTGGACTATCTAGGTTAACTAGAGGGCCCTTGGACTATGTAGGTAAACTAGTGGGCCCTTTGACGATCTAGGTTAGCAAACGGGCACTTGGACTATGTAGGTTACCTAGCAGGCACTTGGACTGTCTTGGTTACCTAGCGGGCACTTGAACTATCTAGGTTAACGAAATGGCACTTGGACTATGTAGGTTAGCTAACAGGAACTTGGACTATCTAGGTTAACGAACGGGCACATGGACTATGGAGGTTACCTAGCGGGCACTTGGACTATGGAGGTTACCTAGCGGGCACTTGGACTATCTAGGTTAGCTAACGGGTACTTGGACTATCTAGGTTACCTAGCGGGCACTTGGACTTTGTAGGTTACGTAGAGGGCACTTGGACTATCTAGGTTACCTAACGGGCACGTGGACTATGCAGGTAACCTAGCGGGCACTTGGACTGTTTAAGTTAACCAGGGGGCACTTGGACTATGTAGGTTAACTAGCGGGCACTTGGACTATCTAGGTTACCTAACGTTCACCTGGACTATCTAGATTACCTAGCGGGCACTTGGATTCTAAAGGTTACCTAGCCGGCCCTTGGACTATGTAGGTTACCTAGCGGGCAATTGGACGATCTAGGTTAACGAACGGGCACGTGGACTATGTAGTTAACCTAACGGGCACTTGGACTATCTAGGTTAGGTAACGGGCACTTGGACTATCTAGGTTACCTAGCGGGAACTTGGAATATGTAGGTTACCTAGAGGGCACTTGGACTATAGGTTAATTAGCGGGCACTTGGACTATAAAGGTTACCTAGCGGCCCTTGGACTATGTTGGTTACCTACCGCGACTTGGACTATCTAAGTTAACGAATGGGCACTTGAACTACGTAGGTTACCTAGCGGGCACTTGGACTATCTAGGTTAGCAAAGCGGAACTTGGAATATCTAGGTTACCTAGCGGGCACTTGGACTATGTAGGATCCCTATAGGACATTTGTACTACTTAGGTTAACTAGCGGGCCCTTTGACTATGTAGGTTAACTAGCGGGCACTTGGACTATCTAGGTCAACTAGCGGGCCATTGTACTATGTAGGTTAACTAGCGGGCACTTGGTCTATCTAGGTTACCTAACGGGAACTGGACTACGTAGGTTTACTAGCGGAGACTTGGACGATCTAGGTTAACTAGCGGGCACTTGGACAATGCAGGTTCCCTAGCGGGCACTATGAATATGTAACTTCCCCAGAGGGAACTTGGACTATATAGGTTCCCTATGGGCACTTGGACAATCTGGGTTCCCTAACGGGCACTTGGAATATGAAGATTCCCTATCGGGCACTTGGACTATGTAGGTTCCTCATTGGGCACTTGGACTATGTAGGTTAACTAGCGGGCCCTTGGACTATCTAGGTTACCTAGCGGGCACTTGGACTATCTAGGTTAACTAGAGTGCACTTGTACAATGCAGGTTCCCTAGCGGGCACTTTGACTATGTAGGTTCCCTAGAGGGCACTTGGACTATCTAGGTGCCCTAATGTGCAGTTGGAATACGTAGGTTCCCTTTTGGACACTTGGACTATGTAGGTTCCTCAGTGGGCACTTGGACTATGTAGGTTAACTAGCGGGCACTTGGACTATCTAGCTTACCTAGCAGGCACTTGGACTATGTAGGTTCCCTAGCGGGCCCTTGGACTATGTTCGTACCTTAGCGGGCACTTGGACTATGTAGGTTCCCTATCAGGCAGTTGGACTATGTAGGTTAACTAGCGGGCACTTGGAATATCTAGGTTAACTAGCGGACCTTGGACTATGTAGGTTAACTAGCGGGCACTTGGACGATCTAGGTTAACTAGCGGCCACTTGTACTATCTAGCTTAACTAGCGGGTACTTGGACTATCTAGATTAACTAGCGGGCACTTGGACGATGCAGGTTCCCTAGCGGGCACTTGGACTATATAGGTTTATTAGCGGGCACTTGGACTATGGAGGTTACCTAGCGGGCACATGGACTGTCTAGGTTACCTAACGGGCACTTGGACTATGTAGGTTAATTCGAGGGCACTTGGACTATGTAGGTTACCTAGCGGGCACTTGGACTATCTAGGTTAACGAACCGGCACGTGGACTATGTAGGTAACCTAACGGGCACTTGGACTATCTAGGTTAGGTAACGGGCACTTGGCCTATCTAGGTTACCTAACGGGAACTTGGACTATGTAGGTTTACTAGCGGACAATTGGACAATCTTGGTTAACTAGCGGTCACTTGGACAATGCAGGTTCCCTAGCGGGCACTATGAATATGTAGCTTCCCTAGAGGGCACTTGGACCATATAGGTTCCCTATGGGCACTTGGACTATCTGGGTACCCTAACGGGCACTTGGAATATGAAGATTCCCTATTGGGCACTTGGACTATGTAGGTTCCTCATTGGGCACTTGGACTATGTAGGTTCCCTATCGGGCACTTGGACTATGTAGGTTAACTAGCGGGCCCTTCGACTATCTAGGTTACCTAGCGGGCACTTGGACTATCTAGGTTAACTAGCGGGCACTTGGACTATCTAGGTTAACTAGCGGGAACTTAGACTATCTATGTTAACTGGCGGGCACTTGGACGATGCAGGTTCCCTAGAGCGCACTTGGACTATGTAGGTTCCCTAACGGGCACATGGACTATGTAGGTCCCTTAGCGGGCACTTGGATTATGTTGGTTCCCTACCGGGCAGTTGGACTCTGTGGGTACCCTAGCGGGCATTTGGACTATGTAGGTTACCTAGCGGGCACTTGGACTATGTAGGTCCCTTAGCGGGCACTTGGACTATGTTGGTTCCCTATCGGGTAGTTGGACTATGTTGGTACCCTAGCGGGCATTTGGACTATCTAGGTTACCTAGCAGGCACTTTGACTATCTAGGTTAACTAACGGGCACTTGGACTATGTAGGTTACCTAGCGGGCACTTGGACTATGTAGGTTCCCTAGCGGGCACTTGGACTATGTAGGTTACCTAGCAGGCACTTGGACTGTCTAGGTTACCTAGCGGGCACTTGAACTATCTAGGTTAACGAACGGGCACTTGGACTATGTAGTTTAGCTAACAGGAACTTAGACTATCTAGGTTAACGAACGGGCACTTGGACTATGGAGGTTACCTAGCGGGCACTTGGACTATGGAGGTTACCTAGCGGGCACTTGGACTATCTAGGTTAGCTAACGGGTTCTTGGACTATCTAGGTTCCCTAGCGGGCACTTGGACTATGTAGGTTCCTTAGCAGGGCTTTGACTATGTAAGTTCTCTAACGGGCACTTGCACAATGTGTGTTCCCTAGCGGGCATTTGGACTATCTAGGTTACCTAACGGGCACTTGGACTATGTACGTTACTAGAGGGCATTTGGACTATGTAGGTTACCTAGCGGATACTTGGACTATGTAGGTTCCCCATCAGGTACTTGCACAATGTAGGTTAACTAGCGGGCACTTGGACTATGTAGGTTAACTAGCGGGCCCTTTGACGATCTAGGTTAGCAAACGGGCACTTGGACTATGTAGGTTACCTAGCAGGCACTTGGACTGTCTAGGTTACCTGGCGGGCACTTGAACTATCTAGGTTAACGAACGGGCACTTGGACTATGTAGGTTAGCCAACAGGAACTTGGACTATCTAGGTTAACGAATGGGCACTTCGACTATGGCGGTTACCTAGCGGGCACTTGGACTATGGAGGTTACCTAGCGGGCACTTGGACTATCTAGGTTAGCTAACGGGTACTTGGACTATCTAGGTTACCTAGCAGGCACTTGGACTATGTAGGTTACCTAGCGGGCACTTGGAATATCTAGGTTACCTAACGGGCACTTGGACTATGCAGGTAACCCAGCGGGCACTTGGACTGTTTAAGTTAATCAGCGGGCACTTGGACTATGTAGGTTAACTAGCGGGCACTTGGACTATCTAGGTTACCTAACGGGCATTTGGACTATGTAGGTTCCCTAGCGGGCACTTGGATTATGTAGGTTCCCTTCTTGCACTTGGACTATGTAGGGTTCTAGCGGGCATTTGGACTATGTAGTTTACCTAGCGGGCACTTGGGCTATGTAGGTTCCCTATGGGCATTTGGATTATCTAGGTTACCTAACGGGCATTTGGACTATGTACGTTACTAGTGGGCATTTGGACTATGTAGGTTACCTAGCGGATACTTGGACTATGTAGGTTCCCCATCAGGGACTTGGACAATGTAGGTTAACTATCGGGCACTTGGACTATCTAGGTTAACTAGAGGGCCCTTGGACTATGTAGGTTAACTAGCGGGCCCTTTGACGATCTAGGTTAGCAAACGGGCACTTGGACTATGTAGGTTACCTAGCAGGCACTTGGACTGTCTAGGTTACCTAGCGGGCACTTGAACTATCTAGGTTAACGAACGGGCACTTGGACTATGTAGGTTAGCTAACAGGAACTTGGACTCTCTAGGTTAACGAACGGGCACTTGGACTATGGATGTTACCTAGCGGGCACTTGGACTATGGAGGTTACCTAGCGGGCACTTGGACTATCTAGGTTACCTAACGGGCACTTGGACTATGCAGGTAACCTAGCGGGCACTTGGACTGTTTAAGTTACCTAGAGGGCACTTGGACTATAGGTTAACTAGCGGGCACTTGGACTATATAGGTTACCTAGCGGCCCTTAGACTATGTTGGTTACCTACCGCGACTTGGACTATCTAAGTTAACGAACGTGCACTTGGACTATGTAAGTAACCTAGCGAGCACTTGGACAGTATAGGTTACATAGCGGGCACATGGACTATCTAGGTTAGCAAACCGGAACTTGGAATATCTAGGTTACCTAGCGGGCACTTGGATTATGTAGGATCCCTATTGGACATTTGTACTACTTAGGTTAACTAGCGGGCACTTTGACTATCTAGGTTAACTAGCGGGCACTTGGACTATCTAGGTCAACTAGCGGGCCATTGTACTATGTAGGTTAACTAGCGGGCACTTGGCCTATCTAGGTTACCTAACGGGAACTTGGACTATGTAGGTTTACTAGCGGACACTTGGACGATCTAGGTTAACTAGCGGGCACTTGGACAATGCAGGTTCCCTAGCGGGCACTATGAATATGTAGTTTCCCTAGAGGGAACTTGGACTATATAGGTTCCCTATGGGCACTTGGACAATCTGGGTTCCCTAACGGGCACTTGGAATATGAAGATTCCCTATCGGGCACTTGGACTATGTAGGTTCCTCATTGGGCACTTGGACTATGTTGGTTCCCTATCGGGCAGTTGGACTATGTGGGTACCCTAGCAGGCATTTGGACTATCTAGGTTACCTAGCAGGCACTTTGACTATCTAGGTTAACTAACGGGCACTTGGACTATGTAGGTTACCTAGCGGGCACTTGGACTATGTAGGTTCCTTAGCGGGCACTTGGACTATGTAGGTTACCTAGCAGGCACTTGGACTTTCTAGGTTACCTAGCGGGCACTTGAACTATCTAGGTTAACGAACGGGCACTTGGACTATGTAGTTTAGCTAACAGGAACTTAGACTATCTAGGTTAACGAACGGGCACTTGGACTATGGAGGTTACCTAGCGGGCACTTGGACTATGGAGGTTACCTAGCGGGCACTTGGACTATCTAGGTTAGCTAACGGGTTCTTGGACTATCTAGGTTCCCTAGCGGGCACTTGGACTATGTAGGTTCCCTAGCAGGGCTTTGACTATGTAAGTTCTCTAACGGGCACTTGGACTATGTGTGTTCCCTAGCGGGCATTTGGACTATGTACGTTACTAGCGGGCATTTGGACTATGTAGGTTACCTAGCGGATACTTGGACTATGTAGGTTCCCCATCAGGTACTTGCACAATGTAGGTTAACTAGCGGGCACTTGGACTATGTAGGTTAACTAGCGGGCCCTTTGACGATCTAGGTTAGCAAACGGGCACTTGGACTATGTAGGTTACCTAGCAGGCACTTGGACTGTCTAGGTTACCTGGCGGGCACTTGAACAATCTCGGTTAACGAACGGGCACTTGGACTATGTAGGTTAGCTAACAAGAACTTGGACTATCTAGGTTAACGAAAGGGCACTTGGCCTATGGCAGTTACCTAGCGGGCACTTGGACTATGGAGGTTACCTAACGGGCACTTGGACTATCTAGGTTAGCTAACGGGTACTTGGACTATCTAGGTTACCTAGCGGGCACTTGGACTATGTAGGTTACCTAGCGGGCACTTGGACTATCTAGGTTACCTAACGGGCACTTGGATTATGCAGGTAACCTAGCGGGCACTTGGACTGTTTATGTTAACCAGCGGGCACTTGGACTATGTAGGTTAACTAGCGGGCACTTGGACTATCTAGGTTACCTAACGGGCATTTGGACTATGTAGGTTCCCTAGCGGGCAATTGGATTATGTAGGTTCCCTTCTTGCACTTGGACTATGTAGGTTTCTAGCGGGCATTTGGACTATGTAGGTTACCTAGCGGGCACTTGGGCTATGTAGGTTCCCTAGCGGGCATTTGGACTATCTAGGTTACCTAACGGGCATTTGGACTACGTACGTTACTAGTGGGCATTTGGACTATGTAGGTTACCTAGCGGATACTTGGACTATGTAGGTTCCCCATCAGGGACTTGGACAATGTAGGTTAACTAGCGGGCACTTGGACTATCTAGGTTAACTAGAGGGCCCTTGGACTATGTAGGTTAACTAGCGGGCCCTTTGACGATCTAGGTTAGCAAACGGGCACTTGGAATATGTAGGTTACCTAGCAGGCACTTGGACTGTCTAGGTTACCTAGCGGGCACTTGAACTATCTAGGTTAACGAACGGGCACTTGGACTATGTAGGTTAGCTAACAGGAACTTGGACTCTCTAGGTTAACGAACGGGCACTTGGACTATGGATGTTACCTAGCGGGCACTTGGACTATGGAGGTTACCTAGCGGGCACTTGGACTATCTAGGTTACCTAACGGGCACATGGACTATGCAGGTAACCTAGCGGGCACTTGGACTGTTTAAGTTACCTAGAGGGCACTTGGACTATAGGTTAACTAGCGGGCACTTGGACTATATATGTTACCTAGCGGCCCTTAGACTATGTTGGTTACCTACCGCGACTTGGACTATCTAAGTTAACGAACGTGCACTTGGACTATGTAAGTAACCTAGCGCGCACTTGGACAGTATAGGTTACATAGCGGGCACATGGACTATCTAGGTTAGCAAACCGGAACTTGGAATATCTAGGTTACCTAGCGGGCACTTGGATTATGTAGGATCCCTATTGGACATTTGTACTACTTAGGTTAACTAGCGGGCACTTTGACTATCTAGGTTAACTAGCGGGCACTTGGACTATCTAGGTCAACTAGCGGGCCATTGTACTATGTAGGTTAACTAGCGGGCACTTGGCCTATCTAGGTTACCTAACGGGAACTTGGACTATGTAGGTTTACTAGCGGACACTTGGACGATCTAGGTTAACTAGCGGGCACTTGGACAATGCAGGTTCCCTAGCGGGCACTATGAATATGTAGCTTCCCTAGAGGGAACTTGGACTATATAGGTTCCCTATGGGCACTTGGAAAATCTGGGTTCCCTAACGGGCACTTGGAATATGAAGATTCCCTATCGGGCACTTGGACTATGTAGGTTCCTCATTGGGCACTTGGACTATGTTGGTTCCCTATTGGGCAGTTGGACTATGTGGGTACCCTAGCAGGCATTTGGACTATCTAGGTTACCTAGCAGGCACTTTGACTATCTAGGTTAACTAACGGGCACTTGGACTATGTAGGTTACCTAGCGGGCACTTGGACTATGTAGGTTCCCTAGCGGGCACTTGGACTATGTAGGTTACCTAGCAGGCACTTGGACTTTCTAGGTTACCTAGCGGGCACTTGAACTATCTAGGTTAACAAACGGGCACTTGGACTATGTAGTTGAGCTAACAGGAACTTAGACTATCTAGGTTAACGAACGGGCACTTGGACTATGGAGGTTACCTAGCGGGCACTTGGACTATGGAGGTTACCTAGCGGGCACTTGGACTATCTAGGTTAGCTAACGGGTTCTTGGACTATCTAGGTTCCCTAGCGGGCACTTGGACTATGTAGGTTCCCTAGCACGGCTTTGACTATGTAAGTTCTCTAACGGGCACTTGGACTATATGTGTTCCCTAGCGGGCATTTGGACTATGTACGTTACTAGCGGGCATTTGGACTATGTAGGCTACCTAGCGGATACTTGGACTATGTAGGTTCCCCATCAGGTACTTGCACAATGTAGGTTAACTAGCGGGCACTTGGACTATGTAGGTTAACTAGCGGGCCCTTTGACGATCTAGGTTAGCAAACGGGCACTTGGACTATGTAGGTTACCTAGCAGGCAATTGGACTGTCTAGGTTACCTGGCGGGCACTTGAACAATCTAGGTTAACGAACGGGCACTTGGACTATGTAGGTTAGCTAACAAGAACTTGGACTATCTAGGTTAACGAAAGGGCACTTGGACTATGGCGGTTACCTAGCGGGCACTTGGACTATGGAGGTTACCTAGCGGGCACTTGGACTATCTAGGTTAGCTAACGGGTACTTGGACTATCTAGGTTACCTAGCGGGCACTTGGACTATGTAGGTTACCTAGCGGGCACTTGGACTATCTAGGTTACCTAACGGGCACTTGGACTATGCAGGTAACCTAGCGGGCACTTGGACTGTTTAAGTTAACCAGCGGGCAATTGGACTATGTAGGTTAACTAGCGGGCACTTGGACTATCTAGGTTACCTAACGGGCATTTGGACTATGTAGGTTCCCTAGCGGGCAATTGGATTATGTAGGTTCCCTTCTTGCACTTGGACTATGTAGGTTTCTAGCGGGCATTTGGACTATGTAGGTTACCTAGCGGGCACTTGGGCTATGTAGGTTCCCTAGCGGGCATTTGGACTATCTAGGTTACCTAACGGGCATTTGGACTACGTACGTTACTAGTGGGCATTTGGACTATGTAGGTTACCTAGCGGATACTTGGACTATGTAGGTTCCCCATCAGGGACTTGGACAATGTAGGTTAACTATCGGGCACTTGGACTATCTCGGTTAACTAGAGGGCCCTTGGACTATGTAGGTTAACTAGCGGGCCCTTTGACGATCTAGGTTAGCAAACGGGCACTTGGACTATGTAGGTTACCTAGCAGGCACTTGGACTGTCTAGGTTACCTAGCGGGCACTTGAACTATCTAGGTTAACGAACGGGCACTTGGACTATGGATGTTACCTAGCGGGCACTTGGACTATGGAGGTTACCTAGCGGGCACTTGGACTATCTAGGTTACCTAACGGGCACTTGGACTATGCAGGTAACCTAGCGGGCACTTGGACTGTTTAAGTTACCTAGAGGGCACTTGGACTATAGGTTAACTAGCGGGCACTTGGACTATATAGGTTACCTAGCGGCCCTTAGACTATGTTGGTTACCTACCGCGACTTGGACTATCTAAGTTAACGAACGTGCACTTGGACTATGTAAGTAACCTAGCGGGCACTTGGACAGTACAGGTTACATAGCGGGCACTTGGACTATCTAGGTTAGCAAACCGGAACATGGAATATCTAGGTTACCTAGAGGGCACTTGGATTATGTAGGATCCCTATTGGACATTTGTACTACTGAGGTTAACTAGCGGGCACTTTGACTATCTAGGTTAACTAGCGGGCACTTGGACTATCTAGGTCAACTAGCGGGCCATTGTACTATGTAGGTTAACTAGCGGGCACTTGGCCTATCTAGGTTACCTAACGGGAACTTGGACTATGTAGGTTTACTAGCGGACACTTGGACGATCTAGGTTACCTAGCGGGCACTTGGACAATGCAGGTTCCCTAGCGGGCACTATGAATATGTAGTTTCCCTAGAGGGAACTTGGACTATATAGGTTCCCTATGGGCACTTGGACAATCTGGGTTCCCTAACGGGCACTTGGAATATGAAGATTCCCTATCGGGCACTTGGACTATGTAGGTTCCTCATTGGGCACTTGGACTATGTTGGTTCCCTATCGGGCAGTTGGACTATGTGGGTACCCTAGCAGGCATTTGGACTATCTAGGTTACCTAGCAGGCACTTTGACTATCTAGGTTAACTAACGGGCACTTGGACTATGTAGGTTACCTAGCGGGCACTTGGACTATGTAGGTTCCTTAGCGGGCACTTGGACTATGTAGGTTACCTAGCAGGCACTTGGACTTTCTAGGTTACCTAGCGGGCACTTGAACTATCTAGGTTAACGAACGGGCACTTGGACTATGTAGTTTAGCTAACAGGAACTTAGACTATCTAGGTTAACGAACGGGCACTTGGACTATGGAGGTTACCTAGCGGGCACTTGGACTATGGAGGTTACCTAGCGGGCACTTGGACTATCTAGGTTAGCTAACGGGTTCTTGGACTATCTAGGTTCCCTAGCGGGCACTTGGACTATGTAGGTTCCCTAGCAGGGCTTTGACTATGTAAGTTCTCTAACGGGCACTTGGACTATGTGTGTTCCCTAGCGGGCATTTGGACTATGTACGTTACTAGCGGGCATTTGGACTATGTAGGTTACCTAGCGGATACTTGGACTATGTAGGTTCCCCATCAGGTACTTGCACAATGTAGGTTAACTAGCGGGCACTTGGACTATGTAGGTTAACTAGCGGGCCCTTTGACGATCTAGGTTAGCAAACGGGCACTTGGACTATGTAGGTTACCTAGCAGGCACTTGGACTGTCTAGGTTACCTGGCGGGCACTTGAACAATCTCGGTTAACGAACGGGCACTTGGACTATGTAGGTTAGCTAACAAGAACTTGGACTATCTAGGTTAACGAAAGGGCACTTGGACTATGGCGGTTACCTAGCGGGCACTTGGACTATGGAGGTTACCTAGCGGGCACTTGGACTATCTAGGTTAGCTAACGGGTACTTGGACTATCTAGGTTACCTAGCGGGCACTTGGACTATGTAGGTTACCTAGCGGGCACTTGGACTATCTAGGTTACCTAACGGGCACTTGGATTATGCAGGTAACCTAGCGGGCACTTGGACTGTTTATGTTAACCAGCGGGCACTTGGACTATGTAGGTTAACTAGCGGGCACTTGGACTATCTAGGTTACCTAACGGGCATTTGGACTATGTAGGTTCCCTAGCGGGCAATTGGATTATGTAGGTTCCCTTCTTGCACTTGGACTATGTAGGTTTCTAGCGGGCATTTGGACTATGTAGGTTACCTAGCGGGCACTTGGGCTATGTAGGTTCCCTAGCGGGCATTTGGACTATCTAGGTTACCTAACGGGCATTTGGACTACGTACGTTACTAGTGGGCATTTGGACTATGTAGGTTACCTAGCGGATACTTGGACTATGTAGGTTCCCCATCAGGGACTTGGACAATGTAGGTTAACTAGCGGGCACTTGGACTATCTAGGTTAACTAGAGGGCCCTTGGACTATGTAGGTTAACTAGCGGGCCCTTTGACGATCTAGGTTAGCAAACGGGCACTTGGACTATGTAGGTTACCTAGCAGGCACTTGGACTGTCTAGGTTACCTAGCGGGCACTTGAACTATCTAGGTTAACGAACGGGCACTTGGACTATGTAGGTTAGCTAACAGGAATTTGGACTCTCTAGGTTAACGAACGGGCACTTGGACTATGGATGTTACCTAGCGGGCACTTGGACTATGGAGGTTACCTAGCGGGCACTTGGACTATCTAGGTTACATAACGGGCACTTGGACTATGCAGGTAACCTAGCGGGCACTTGGACTGTTTAAGTTACCTAGAGGGCACTTGGACTATAGGTTAACTAGCGGGCACTTGGACTATATATGTTACCTAGCGGCCCTTAGACTATGTTGGTTACCTACCGCGACTTGGACTATCTAAGTTAACGAACGTGCACTTGGACTATGTAAGTAACCTAGCGCGCACTTGGACAGTATAGGTTACATAGCGGGCACATGGACTATCTAGGTTAGCAAACCGGAACTTGGAATATCTAGGTTACCTAGCGGGCACTTGGATTATGTAGGATCCCTATTGGACATTTGTACTACTTAGGTTAACTAGCGGGCACTTTGACTATCTAGGTTAACTAGCGGGCACTTGGACTATCTAGGTCAACTAGCGGGCCATTGTACTATGTAGGTTAACTAGCGGGCACTTGGCCTATCTAGGTTACCTAACGGGAACTTGGACTATGTAGGTTTACTAGCGGACACTTGGACGATCTAGGTTAACTAGCGGGCACTTGGACAATGCAGGTTCCCTAGCGGGCACTATGAATATGTAGCTTCCCTAGAGGGAACTTGGACTATATAGGTTCCCTATAGGCACTTGGACAATCTGGGTTCCCTAACGGGCACTTGGAATATGAAGATTCCCTATCGGGCACTTGGACTATGTAGGTTCCTCATTGGGCACTTGGACTATGTTGGTTCCCTATTGGGCAGTTGGACTATGTGGGTACCCTAGCAGGCATTTGGACTATCTAGGTTACCTAGCAGGCACTTTGACTATCTAGGTTAACTAACGGGCACTTGGACTATGTAGGTTACCTAGCGGGCACTTGGACTATGTAGGTTCCCTAGCGGGCACTTGGACTATGTAGGTTACCTAGCAGGCACTTGGACTTTCTAGGTTACCTAGCGGGCACTTGAACTATCTAGGTTAACGAACGGGCACTTGGACTATGTAGTTTAGCTAACAGGAACTTAGACTATCTAGGTTAACGAACGGGCACTTGGACTATGGAGGTTACCTAGCGGGCACTTGGACTATGGAGGTTACCTAGCGGGCACTTGGACTATCTAGGTTAGCTAACGGGTTCTTGGACTATCTAGGTTCCCTAGCGGGCACTTGGACTATGTAGGTTCCCTAGCACGGCTTTGACTATGTAAGTTCTCTAACGGGCACTTGGACTATATGTGTTCCCTAGCGGGCATTTGGACTATGTACGTTACTAGCGGGCATTTGGACTATGTAGGCTACCTAGCGGATACTTGGACTATGTAGGTTCCCCATCAGGTACTTGCACAATGTAGGTTAACTAGCGGGCACTTGGACTATGTAGGTTAACTAGCGGGCCCTTTGACGATCTAGGTTAGCAAACGGGCACTTGGACTATGTAGGTTACCTAGCAGGCAATTGGACTGTCTAGGTTACCTGGCGGGCACTTGAACAATCTAGGTTAACGAACGGGCACTTGGACTATGTAGGTTAGCTAACAAGAACTTGGACTATCTAGGTTAACGAAAGGGCACTTGGACTATGGCGGTTACCTAGCGGGCACTTGGACTATGGAGGTTACCTAGCGGGCACTTGGACTATCTAGGTTAGCTAACGGGTACTTGGACTATCTAGGTTACCTAGCGGGCACTTGGACTATGTAGGTTACCTAGCGGGCACTTGGACTATCTAGGTTACCTAACGGGCACTTGGACTATGCAGGTAACCTAGCGGGCACTTGGACTGTTTAAGTTAACCAGCGGGCAATTGGACTATGTAGGTTAACTAGCGGGCACTTGGACTATCTAGGTTACCTAACGGGCATTTGGACTATGTAGGTTCCCTAGCGGGCAATTGGATTATGTAGGTTCCCTTCTTGCACTTGGACTATGTAGGTTTCTAGCGGGCATTTGGACTATGTAGGTTACCTAGCGGGCACTTGGGCTATGTAGGTTCCCTAGCGGGCATTTGGACTATCTAGGTTACCTAACGGGCATTTGGACTACGTACGTTACTAGTGGGCATTTGGACTATGTAGGTTACCTAGCGGATACTTGGACTATGTAGGTTCCCCATCAGGGACTTGGACAATGTAGGTTAACTATCGGGCACTTGGACTATCTCGGTTAACTAGAGGGCCCTTGGACTATGTAGGTTAACTAGCGGGCCCTTTGACGATCTAGGTTAGCAAACGGGCACTTGGACTATGTAGGTTACCTAGCAGGCACTTGGACTGTCTAGGTTACCTAGCGGGCACTTGAACTATCTAGGTTAACGAACGGGCACTTGGACTATGGATGTTACCTAGCGGGCACTTGGACTATGGAGGTTACCTAGCGGGCACTTGGACTATCTAGGTTACCTAACGGGCACTTGGACTATGCAGGTAACCTAGCGGGCACTTGGACTGTTTAAGTTACCTAGAGGGCACTTGGACTATAGGTTAACTAGCGGGCACTTGGACTATATAGGTTACCTAGCGGCCCTTAGACTATGTTGGTTACCTACCGCGACTTGGACTATCTAAGTTAACGAACGTGCACTTGGACTATGTAAGTAACCTAGCGGGCACTTGGACAGTACAGGTTACATAGCGGGCACTTGGACTATCTAGGTTAGCAAACCGGAACATGGAATATCTAGGTTACCTAGAGGGCACTTGGATTATGTAGGATCCCTATTGGACATTTGTACTACTGAGGTTAACTAGCGGGCACTTTGACTATCTAGGTTAACTAGCGGGCACTTGGACTATCTAGGTCAACTAGCGGGCCATTGTACTATGTAGGTTAACTAGCGGGCACTTGGCCTATCTAGGTTACCTAACGGGAACTTGGACTATGTAGGTTTACTAGCGGACACTTGGACGATCTAGGTTACCTAGCGGGCACTTGGACAATGCAGGTTCCCTAGCGGGCACTATGAATATGTAGCTTCCCTAGAGGGAACTTGGACTATATAGGTTCCCTATGGGCACTTGGACAATCTGGGTTCCCTAACGGGCACTTGGAATATGAAGATTCCCTATCGGGCACTTGGACTATGTAGGTTCCTCATTGGGCACTTGGACTATGTAGGTTCCCTATCGGGCACTTGGACTATGTAGGTTAACTAGCGGGCCCTTGGACTACCTAGGTTACCTAGCGGGCACTTGGAAGATCTAGGTTAACTAGAGGGCACTTGTACAATGCAGGTTCCCTAGCGGGCACTTTGACTATGTAAGTTCCCTAGAGGGTACTTGGACTATATAGGTTCCCTATGGGCACTTGGACTGTCTAGGTGCCCTAATGGGCACTTGGAATACGTAGGTTCCCTTTCGGACACTTGGACTATGTAGGTTCCTCAGCGGGCACTTGGACTATGTAGGTTAACTAGCGGGCACTTGGACGATCTAGGTTACCTAGCGGGCACTTGGACTATGTAGGTTCCCTAGCGGGCACTTGGACTATGTTCGTCCCTTAGCGGGATCTTGGACTATGTAATTTCCATATCGGGCAGTTGGACTATGTAGGTTAACTAGCGGCCCTTAGACTATCTAGGTTACCTAGCGGGCACTTGGACTATGTACGTCCCCTAGCGGGCACTTGGACTATCTAGTTTAAATAGAGGGCCCTTGGACTATTTAGGTTAACTAGCGGGCACTTGGACTATCTAGATTAACTAGCGGGCACTTGGCCGATGCAGGTTCCCTAGCGGGCACTTGGACTATATAGGTTAATTAGCGGGCACTTGGACTATGGAGGTTACCTAGCGGGCACTTGGACTGTCTAGGTTACCTAACGGGCACTTGGACTATGTAGGTTAATTAGCAGGCACTTGGACTATGTAGGTTACCTAGCGGGCACTTGGACTATCTAGGTTAACGAACCGGCACGTGGACTATGTAGGTAACCTAATGGGCACTTGGACTATCTAGGTTAGGTAACGGGCACTTGGACTATCTAGGTTACCTAGCGGGAACTTGGAATATGTAGGTTACCTAGCGGGCACTTGGACTATAGTTTAACTAGCGGGCACTTGGACTATATAGGTTACCTAGCGGGCCCTTGGACTATGTATGTTACCTAGCGCAACTTGGACTATCTAAGTTAACGAACGTGCACTTGGACTATGTAGGTAACCTAGCGGGCACTTGGACTATCTAGGTTAACGAATGGGCACTTGGACTATGTAGGTTACCTAGCGGGCACTTGGACTATCTAGGTTAGTAAACCGGAACTTGGAATATCTAGGTTACCTAGCGGGCACTTGGACTATGTAGGTTATCTTGCGGGCACTTGGCCTATCTAGGTTACCTAACGGGGACTTGGACTATGTAGGTTTACTAGCGGACACTTGGACAATCTTGGTTAACTAGCGGGCACTTGGAAAATGCAGGTTCCCTAGCGGGCACTATGAATATGTAGCTTCCCTAGAGGGCACTTGGACCATATAGGTTCCCCTGGGCACTTGGACTATCTGGGTTCCCTAAAGGGCACTTGGAATATGAAGATTCCCTATCGGGCACTTGGACTATGTACGTTCCTCATTGGGCACTTGGACTATGTAGGTTCCCTATCGGGCACTTGGACTATGTAGGTTAACTAGGGGTACCTTCGACTATCTAGGTTACCTAGCGGGCACTTGGACTATCTAGGTTAACTAGCGGGCACTTGTACAATGCAGGTTCCCTAGCGGGCACTTTGACTATGTAGCTTCCCTAGAGGGCACTTGGACTATATAGGTTCAATATGGTTACTTGGACTATCTAGGTGCCCTAACGGGCACTTGGAATACGTAGGTTCCCTTTCGGACACTTGGACTATGTAGGTTAACAAGCGGGCACTTGGACTATGTAGGTCAACTAGCGGGCACTTGGACTATCTAGGTTGTCCAGCGGGCACTTGGACTATGTACGTCCCCTAGCGGGCACTTGGACTATCGAGGTTAACTAGAGGGCCCTTGGACTATGTACGTTATCTAGAGGGCACTTGGACTCTCTAGGTTAACTAACGGACCTTGGACTATGTAGGTTAACTAGCGGACACTTGGATGATCTCGGTTAACTAGCGGGCACTTGGACTATCTAGGTTAACTAGCGGGAACTTAGACTCTCTATGTTAACTGGCGGGCACTTGGACAATGCAGGTTCCCTAGAGGGCACTTGGACTATGTAGGTTCCCTAACGGGCACTTGGAATATGTAGGTCCCTTAGCGGGCACTTGGACTATGTTGGTTCCCTTTCGGGCAGTTGGACTCTGTGGGTACCCTAACGGTATTTGGACTATGTAGGTTCCCTAGCGGTCACTTGGACTATGTCGGTCCCTTACCGGGCACTTGGACTATCTAGGTTAGCAAACCGGAACATGGAATATCTAGGTTACCTAGCGGGCACTTGGATTATGTAGGATCCCTATTGGACATTTGTACTACTGAGGTAAACTAGCGGGCACTTTGACTATCTAGGTTAACTAGCGGGCACTTGGACTATCTAGGTCAACTAGCGGGCCATTGTACTATGTAGGTTAACTAGCGGGCACTTGGCCTATCTAGGTTACCTAACGGGAACTTGGACTATGTAGGTTTACTAGCGGACACTTGGACGATCTAGGTTAACTAGCGGGCACTTGGACAATGCAGGTTCCCTAGCGGGCACTATGAATATGTAGCTTCCCTAGAGCGAACTTGGACTATAAAGGTTCCCTATGGGCACTTGGACAATCTGGGTTCCCTAACGGGCACTTGGAATATGAAGATTCCCTATCGGGCACTTGGACTATGTAGGTTCCTCATTGGGCACTTGGACTATGTAGGTTCCCTATCGGGCACTTGGACTATGTAGGTTAACTAGCGGGCCCTTGGACTACCTAGGTTACCTAGAGGGCACTTGGAAGATCTAGGTTAACTAGAGGGCACTTGTACAATGCAGGTTCCCTAGCGGGCACTTTGACTATGTAAGTTCCCTAGAGGGCACTTGGACTATATAGGTTCCCTATGGGCACTTGGACTGTCTAGGTGCCCTAATGGGCACTTGGAATACGTAGGTTCCCTTTCGGACACTTGGACTATGTAGGTTCCTCAGCGGGCACTTGGACTATGTAGGTTAACTAGCGGGCACTTGGACGATCTAGGTTACCTAGCGGGCACTTGGACTATGTAGGTTCCCTAGCGGGCACTTGGACTATGTTCGTCCCTTAGCGGGATCTTGGACTATGTAAGTTCCATATCGGGCAGTTGGACTATGTAGGTTAACTAGCGGGCCCTTAGACTATCTAGGTTACCTAGCGGGCACTTGGACTATGTACGTCCCCTAGCGGGCACTTGGACTATCTAGTTTAAATAGAGGGCCCTTGGACTATTTAGGTTAACTAGCGGGCACTTGGACTATCTAGATTAACTAGCGGGCACTTGGCCGATGCAGGTTCCCTAGCGGGCACTTGGACTATATAGGTTAATTAGCGGGCACTTGGACTATGGAGGTTACCTAGCGGGCACTTGGACTCTCTAGGTTACCTAACGGGCACTTGGACTATGTAGGTTAATTAGCGGGCACTTGGACTATGTAGGTTACCTAGCGGGCACTAGGACTATCTAGGTTAACGAACCGGCACGTGGACTATGTAGGTAACCTAATGGGCACTTGGACTATCTAGGTTAGGTAACGGGCACTTGGACTATCTACTTTACCTAGCGGGAACTTGGAATATGTAGGTTACCTAGCGGGCACTTGGACTATAGTTTAACTAGCGGGCACTTGGACTATATAGGTTACCTAGCGGGCCCTTGGACTATGTATGTTACCTAGCGCAACTTGGACTATCTAAGTTAACGAACGTGCACTTGGACTATGTAGGTAACCTAGCGGGCACTTGGACAGTATAGGTTACCTAGCGGGCACTTGGACTATCTAGGTTAACGAATGGGCACTTGGACTATGTAGGTTACCTAGCGGGCACTTGGACTATCTAGGTTAGTAAACCGGAACTTGGAATATCTAGGTTACCTAGCGGGCACTTGGACTATGTAGGTTATCTTGCGGGCACTTGGCCTATCTAGGTTACCTAACGGGGACTTGGACTATGTAGGTTTACTAGCGGACACTTGGACAATCTTGGTTAACTAGCGGGCACTTGGAAAATGCAGGTTCCCTAGCGGGCACTATGAATATGTAGCTTCCCTAGAGGGCACTTGGACCATATAGGTTCCCTATGGGCACTTGGACTATCTGGGTTCCCTAACGGGCACTTGGAATATGAAGATTCCCTATCGGGCACTTGGACTATGTACGTTCCTCATTGGGCACTTGGACTATGTAGGTTCCCTATCGGGCACTTGGACTATGTAGGTTAACTAGGGGTACCTTCGACTATCTAGGTTACCTAGCGGGCACTTGGACTATCTAGGTTAACTAGCGGGCACTTGTACAATGCAGGTTCCCTAGCGGGCACTTTGACTATGTAGCTTCCCTAGAGGGCACTTGGACTATATAGGTTCACTATGGTTACTTGGACTATCTAGGTGCCCTAACGGGCACTTGGAATACGTAGGTTCCCTTTCGGACACTTGGACTATGTAGGTTAACAAGCGGGCACTTGGACTATGTAGGTCAACTAGCGGGCACTTGGACTATCTAGGTTGTCCAGCGGGCACTTGGACTATGTACGTCCCCTAGCGGGCACTTGGACTATCGAGGTTAACTAGTGGGCCCTTGGACTATGTACGTTATCTAGAGGGCACTTGGACTCTCTAGGTTAACTAACGGACCTTGGACTATGTAGGTTAACTAGCGGGCACTTGGATGATCTAGGTTAACTAGCGGGCACTTGGACTATCTAGGTTAACTAGCGGGAACTTAGACTCTCTATGTTAACTGGCGGGCACTTGGACAATGCAGGTTCCCTAGAGGGCACTTGGACTATGTAGGTTCCCTAACGGGCACTTGGACTATGTAGGTCCCTTAGCGGGCACTTGGACTATGTTGGTTCCCTTTCGGGCAGTTGGACTCTGTGGGTACCCTAACGGTATTTGGACTATGTAGGTTCCCTAGCGGTCACTTGGACTATGTCGGTCCCTTACCGGGCACTTGGACTATGTTGGTTCCCTATCGGGCAGTTGGACTATGTGGGTACCCTAGCAGGCATTTGGACTATCTAGGTTACCTAGCAGGCACTTTGACTATCTAGGTTAACTAACGGGCACTTGGACTATGTAGGTTACCTAGCGGGCACTTGGACTATGTAGGTCCCTAGCGGGCACTTAGACTATGTAGGTTACCTAGCAGGCACTTGGACTGTCTAGGTTACCTAGCGGGCACTTGAACTATCTAGGTTAACGAACGGACACTTGGATTATGTAGGTTAGCTAACAGGAACTTGGACTATCTAGGTTAACGAACGGGCACTTGGACTATGGAGGTTACCTAGCGGGCACTTGGACTATGGAGGTTACCTAGCGGGCACTTGGACTATCTAGGTTAGCTAACGGGTACTTGGACTATCTAGGTTCCCTAGCGGGCACTTGGACTATGTAGGTTCCCTAGCAGGGCTTTGATTATGTAAGTTCTCTAATGGGCACTTGGGCTATGTGGGTTCCCTAGCGGGCATTTGGACTATCTAGGTTACCTAACGGGCATTTGGACTATGTACGTTACTAGCGGGCATTTGGACTATGTAGGTTACCTAGCGGATACTTCGACTATGTAGGTTCCCCATCAGGGACTTGGACAATGAAGGTTAACTAGCGGGCACTTGGACTATATAGGTTAACTAGCGGGCCCTTGGACTATGTAGGTTAACTAGAGGGCCCTTTGACGATCTAGGTTAGCAAAAGGGCACTTGGACTATGTAGGTTACCTAGCAGGCACTTGGACTGTCTAGGTTACCTAGCGGGGACTTGAACTATCTAGGTTAACGAACGGGCACTTGGACAATGTAGGTTAGCTAACAGGAACTTGGACTATCTAGGTTAACGAACGGGCACTTGGACTATGGAGGTTACCTAGTGGGCACTTGGACTATGGAGGTTACCTAGCGGGCACTTGGACTATCTGGGTTCCCTAACGGGCACTTGGAATATGAAGATTCCCTATCGGGCACTTGGACTATGTAGGTTCCTCATTGGGCACTTGGACTATGTAGGTTAACTAGCGGGCCCTTGGACTATCTAGGTTACCTAGCGGGCACTTGGACTATCTAGGTTAACTAGAGGGCACTTGCGCAATGCAGGTTCCCTAGTGGGCACTTTGACTATATAGGTTCCCTAGAGGGCACTTGGACGATATAGGTTCCCTATGGGCACTTGGACTATCTAGGTGCCCTAATGGGCACTTGGAATACATAGGTTCCCTTTCGGACACTTGGATTATGTAGGTTCCTCAGCGGGCACTTGGACTATGTAGGTTAACTAGCGGGCACTTGGACTATCTAGGTTACCTAGCGGGCACTTGGACTATGCAGGTTCCCTAGCGGGCACTTGGACTATTTTCGTCCCTTAGCGGACACTTGGACTATGGAGGTTCCCTATGGGGCAGTTGGACAATGTAGGTTAACTAGCGGGCCCTTAGACTATCTAGGTTACCTAGCGGGCACTTGGACTATGTACGTCTTCTAGCGGTCACTTGGACTATCTAGGTTAACTAGAGGGCCCTTGGACTATGTAGGTTAACTAGCGGGCACTTGGAATATCTAGGTTAACTAGCGGACCTTGGACTATGTAGGTTAGCTAGCGGGCACTTGGACAATATAGGTAACCTAACGGGCACTTGGACTATCTAGGTTAGGTAACGGGCACTTGGACTATAGGTTACCTAGCGGGAACTTGGAATATGTAGGTTACCTAGAGGGCACTTCGACTATAGGTTAACTAGCGGGCACTTGGACTCTATAGGTTACCTAGCGGCCCTTGGACTATGTTGGTTACCTACCACGACTTGGACTATCTAAGTTACCGAACGTGCACTTGGTCTATGTAAGTAACCTAGCGGGCACTTGGACAGTATAGGTTACCTAGCGGGCACTTGGACTATCTAGGTTAACGAATGGGCACTTGGACTATGTAGGTTACCTAGCGGGCACTTGGACTATCTAGGTTAGCAAACCGGAACTTGGAATATCTAGGTTACCTAGCGGGCACTTGGACTATGTAGGATCCCTATTGGACATTTGTACTACTTAGGTTAACTAGCGGGCACTTTGACTATCTAGGTTAGGTAACGGGCACTTGGCCTATCTAGGTTACCTAACGGGAACTTGGACTATGTAGGTTTACTAGCGGACACTTGGACGATCTAGGTTAACTAGCGTGCACTTGGACAATGCAGGTTCCCTAGCGGGCAGTATGAATATGTAGCTTCCCTAGAGGGCACTTGGACTATGTAGGTTCCCTATGGGCACTTGGACTATCTTGGTTCCCTAACGGGCACTTGGAATATGAAGATTCCCTATCGGGCACTTGGACTATGTAGGTTCCTCATTGGGCACTTGGACTATGTAGGTTCCCTATCGGGCACTTGGACTTTGTAGGTTAACTAGCGGGCCCTTGGACTATCTAGGTTACCTAGCGGGCACTTGGACTATCTAGGTTAACTAGAGGGCACTTGTACAATGCAGGTTCCCTAGCGGGCACTTTGACTATGTAGGTTCCCTAGAGGGCACTTGGATGATATAGGTTCCCTATGGGCACTTGGACTATCTAGGTGCCCTAATGGGCACTTGGAATACGTAGGTTCCCTTTCGGACACTTGGACTATGTAGGTTCCTCAGCGGGTACTTGGACTATGTAGGTTAACTAGCGGGCACTTGGACTATCTAGGTTACCTAGCGGGCACTTGGACTATGTAGGTTCCCTAGCGGGCACTTGGACTATGTTCGTCCCTTAGCGGGCACTTGGACTATGTAGGTTCCCTATCGGGCAATTGGACTATGTAGGTTATCTAGCAGGCCCTTAGACTATCTAGGTTACATAGCGGGCACTTGGACTATGTATGTCCCCTAGTGGGCACTTGGACTATCTAGGTTAACTAGAGGGCCCTTTGACTATATAGGTTAACTAAGGGGCACTTGGAATATCTAGGTTAACTAGCGGACCTTGGACTATGTAGGTTAACTAGCGGGCACTTGGAAGATCTAGGTTAAGTAGCAGGCACTTGGACTATCTAGGTTAACTAGCGGGCACTTGGACTATCTAGATTAACTAGCGGGCACTTCAACGATGCAGTTTCCCTAGCGGGCACTTGGACTATATAGGTAAATTAGTGGGCACTTGGACTATGGAGGTTACCTAGAGGGCAATTGGACTACGGAGGTTACCTAGCGGGCACTAGGACTATCTAGGTTAGCTAACGGGTACTTGGACTATCTAGGTTACCTAGCGGGCACTTGGACTATGTAGGTTACCTATCGGGCACTTGGACTATCTAGGTTACCTAACGGGCACTTGGACTATGCAGGTAACCTAGCGGGCACTTGAACTGTCTAAGTTACCTGCCGGCTCTTGGACTATGTAGGTTACCTAGCGGGCAATTGGACTATCTAGGTTGACGAACGGGCACGTGGACTATGTAGGTAACCTAACGGACACTTGGACGATCTAGGTCAGGTAACGGGCACTTTGACTATCTAGCTTACCTAGCGGGAACTTTGAATATGTAGGTTACCAAGAGGGCACTTGGACTATAGGTTACCTAGTGGCCCTTGGACTATGTAGGTTACCTAGCGCGACTTGGACTATCTAAGTTAACGAACGTGCACTTGGACTATGTAGGTAACCTAGCAGGCACTTGGACAGTATAGGTTACCTAGCGGGCATTTGGACTATCTAGGTTAACGAATGGGCACTTGGACTATGTAGGTTACCTAGCGGGCACTTGGACTATCTAGGTTAGCAAACCGGAACTTGGAATATCTAGGTTACCTAGCGGGCACTTGGACTATGTAGGATCCCTACCGGACATTTGTACTACTTAGGTTAACTAGCGGGCACTTTGACTATCTAGGTTAACTAGCGGGCACTTGGACTATCTATGTCAACTAGCGGGCCATTGTACTATGTAGGTTAACTAGCGGGCACTTGGCCTATCTAGGTTACCTAACGGGAACTTGGACTATGTAGGTTTACTAGCGGACACTAGGACGATCTAGGTTAACTAGCGGGCACTTGGACAATGCAGGTTCCCTAGCGGGCACTATGAATATGTAGCTTCCCTAGAGGGCACTTGGACTATGTAGGTTCCCTATGGGCACTTGGACTATCTGGGTTCCCTAACGGGCACTTGGAATATGAAGATTCCCTATCTGGCACTTGGACTATATAGGTTCCTCATTGGGCACTTGGACTACGTAGGTTCCCTATCGGGCACTTGGACTTTGTAGGTTCACTAGCGGGCCCTTGGACTATCTAGGTTACCTAGCGGGCACTTGGACTATCTAGGTTAAGTAGCGGGCACTTGTACAATGCAGGTTCCCTAGCGGGCACTTTGACTACGTAGGTTCCCTTTCGGACACTTGGACTATGCAGGTTCCTCAGTGGGCACCTGAACTATGTAGGTTTACTAGCGGGCACTTGGACTATCTAGGTTACCTATCGGGCATTTTGACTATGCAGGTTCCCTAGCGGGCACATGGACTATGCTCGTCCCTTAGCGGGCACTTGGACTATGTAGGTTTCCTATCGGGCAGTTGGACTATGTAGGTTAACTAGCGGCCCGTAGACTATCTAGGTTACCTAGCGGTCACTTGGACTATCTAGGTTAACTAGAGGGCCGTTGGACTATGTAGGTTAACTAGCAGGCCCTTGGACTATCTAGGTTACCTAGCGCGACTTGGACTATCTAATTTAACGAACGTGCACTTGGACTATGTAGGTAACCTAGCGGGCACTTGAACTATCTTGGTTAACGAATGGGCACTTGGACTATGTAGGTTACCTAGCGGGCACTTGGACTATGTAGGTTAACTAGCGGGCCCTTTGACGATCTAGGTTAGCAAACGGGCACTTGGACTATGTAGGTTACCTAGCAGGCACTTGGACTGTCTAGGTTACCTGGCGGGCACTTGAACAATGTAGGTTAACGAACGGGCACTTGGACTATGTAGGTTAGCTAACAAGAACTTGGACTATCTAGGTTAACGAAAGGGCACTTGGACTATGGCGGTTACCTAGCGGGCACTTGGACTATGGAGGTTACCTAGGGGGCACTTGGACTATCTAGGTTAGCTAACGGGTACTTGGACTATCTAGGTTACCTAGCGGGCACTTGGACTATGTAGGTTACCTAGCGGGCACTTGGACTATCTAGGTTACCTAACGGGCACTTGGACTATGCAGGTAACCTAGCGGGCACTTGGACTGTTTAAGTTAACCAGCGTGCACTTGGACTATGTAGGTTAACTAGCGGGCACTTGGACTATCTAGGTTACCTAACGGGCATTTGGACTATGTAGGTTCCCTAGCGGGCAATTGGATTATGTAGGTTCCCTTCTTGCACTTGGACTATGTAGGTTTCTAGCGGGCATTTGGACTATGCAGGTTACCTAGCGGGCACTTGGGCTATGTAGGTCCCTAGCGGGCATTTGGACTATCTAGGTTACCTAACGGGCATTTGGACTACGTACGTTACTAGTGGGCATTTGGACTATGTAGGTTACCTAGCGGATACTTGGACTATGTAGGTTCCCCATCAGGGACTTGGACAATGTAGGTTAACTATCGGGCACTTGGACTATCTAGGTTAACTAGAGGGCCCTTGGACTATGTAGGTTAACTAGCGGGCCCTTTGACGATCTAGGTTAGCAAACGGGCACTTGGACTATGTAGGTTACCTAGCAGGCACTTGGACTGTCTAGGTTACCTAGCGGGCACTTGAACTATCTAGGTTAACGAACGGGCACTTGGACTATGTAGGTTAGCTAACAGGAACTTGGACTCTCTAGGTTAACGAACGGGCACTTGGACTATGGATGTTACCTAGCGGGCACTTGGACTATGGAGGTTACCTAGCAGCACTTGGACTATCTAGGTTATCTAACGGGCACTTGGACTATGCAGGTAACCTAGCGGGCACTTGGACTGTTTAAGTTACCTAGAGGGCACTTGGACTATAGAATAACTAGCGGGCACTTGGACTATATAGGTTACCTAGCGGCCCTTAGACTATGTTGGTTACCTACCGCGACTTGGACTATCTAAGTTAACGATCGTGCACTTTGACTATGTAAGTAACCTAGCGGGCACTTGGACAGTACAGGTTACATAGCGGGCACTTGGACTATCTAGGTTAGCAAACCGGAACATGGAATATCTAGGTTACCTAGCGGGCACTTGGATTATGTAGGATCCCTATTGGACATTTGTACTACTGAGGTTAACTAGCGGGCACTTTGACTATCTAGGTTAACTAGCGGGCACTTGGACTATCTAGGTCAACTAGCGGGCCATTGTACTATGTAGGTTAACTAGCGGGCACTTGGCCTATCTAGGTTACCTAACGGGAACTTGGACTATGTAGGTTTACTAGCGGACACTTGGACGATCTAGGTTACCTAGCGGGCACTTGGACAATGCAGGTTCCCTAGCGGGCACTATGAATATGTAGCTTCCCTAGAGGGAACTTGGACTATATAGGTTCCCTATGGGCACTTGGACAATCTGGGTTCCCTAACGGGCACTTGGAATATGAAGATTCCCTATCGGGCACTTGGACTATGTAGGTTCCGCATTGGGCACTTGGACTATGTAGGTTCCCTATCGGGCACTTGGACTATGTAGGTTAACTAGCGGGCCCTTGGACTACCTAGGTTACCTAGCGGGCACTTGGAAGATCTAGGTTAACTAGAGGGCACTTGTACAATGCAGGTTCCCTAGCGGGCACTTTGACTATGTAAGTTCCCTAGAGGGCACTTGGACTATATAGGTTCCCTATGGGCACTTGGACTGTCTAGGTGCCCTAATGGGCACTTGGAATACGTAGGTTCCCTTTCGGACACTTGGACTATGTAGGTTCCTCAGCGGGCACTTGGACTATGTAGGTTAACTAGCGGGCACTTGGACGATCTAGGTTACCTAGCGGGCACTTGGACTATGTAGGTTCCCTAGCGGGCACTTGGACTATGTTCGTCCCTTAGCGGGATCTTGGACTATGTAAGTTCCATATCGGGCAGTTGGACTATGTAGGTTAACTAGCGGGCCCTTAGACTATCTAGGTTACCTAGCGGGCACTTGGACTATGTACGTCCCCTAGCGGGCACTTGGACTATCTAGTTTAAATAGAGGGCCCTTGGACTATTTAGGTTAACTAGCGGGCACTTGGACTATCTAGATTAACTAGCGGGCACTTGGCCGATGCAGGTTCCCTAGCGGGCACTTGGACTATATAGGTTAATTAGCGGGCACTTGGACTATGGAGGTTACCTAGCGGGCACTTGGACTGTCTAGGTTACCTAACGGGCACTTGGACTATGTAGGTTAATTAGCGGGCACTTGGACTATGTAGGTTACCTAGCGGGCACTTGGACTATCTAGGTTAACGAACCGGCACGTGGACTATGTAGGTAACCTAATGGGCACTTGGACTATCTAGGTTAGGTAACGGGCACTTGGACTATCTACTTTACCTAGCGGGAACTTGGAATATGTATGTTACCTAGCGGGCACTTGGACTATAGTTTAACTAGCGGGCACTTGGACTATATAGGTTACCTAGCGGGCCCTTGGACTATGTATGTTACCTAGCGCAACTTGGACTATCTAAGTTAACGAACGTGCACTTGGACTATGTAGGTAACCTAGCGGGCACTTGGACAGTATAGGTTACCTAGCGGGCACTTGGACTATCTAGGTTAACGAATGGGCACTTGGACTATGTAGGTTACCTAGCGGGCACTTGGACTATCTAGGTTAGTAAACCGGAACTTGGAATATCTAGGTTACCTAGCGGGCACTTGGACTATTTAGGTTATCTTGCGGGCACTTGGCCTATCTAGGTTACCTAACGGGGACTTGGACTATGTAGGTTTACTAGCGGACACTTGGACAATCTTGGTTAACTAGCGGGCACTTGGAAAATGCAGGTTCCCTAGCGGGCACTATGAATATGTAGCTTCCCTAGAGGGCACTTGGACCATATAGGTTCCCTATGGGCACTTGGACTATCTGGGTTCCCTAACGGGCACTTGGAATATGAAGATTCCCTATCGGGCACTTGGACTATGTACGTTCCTCATTGGGCACTTGGACTATGTAGGTTCCCTATCGGGCACTTGGACTATGTAGGTTAACTAGGGGTACCTTCGACTATCTAGGTTACCTAGCGGGCACTTGGACTATCTAGGTTAACTAGCGGGCACTTGTACAATGCAGGTTCCCTAGCGGGCACTTTGACTATGTAGCTTCCCTAGAGGGCACTTGGACTATATAGGTTCACTATGGTTACTTGGACTATCTAGGTGCCCTAACGGGCACTTGGAATACGTAGGTTCCCTTTCGGACACTTGGACTATGTAGGTTAACAAGCGGGCACTTGGACTATGTAGGTCAACTAGCGGGCACTTGGACTATCTAGGTTGTCCAGCGGGCACTTGGACTATGTACGTCCCCTAGCGGGCACTTGGACTATCAAGGTTAACTAGAGGGCCCTTGGACTATGTAGGTTATCTAGAGGGCACTTGGACTCTCTAGGTTAACTAACGGACCTTGGACTATGTAGGTTAACTAGCGGGCACTTGGATGATCTAGGTTAACTAGCGGGCACTTGGACTATCTAGGTTAACTAGCGGGAACTTAGACTCTCTATGTTAACTGGCGGGCACTTGGACAATGCAGGTTCCCTAGAGGGCACTTGGACTATGTAGGTTCCCTAACGGGCACTTGGACTATGTAGGTCCCTTAGCGGGCACTTGGACTATGTTGGTTCCCTTTCGGGCAGTTGGACTCTGTGGGTACCCTAACGGGCATTTGGACTATGTAGGTTCACTAGCGGTCACTTGGACTATGTCGGTCCCTTAGCGGGCACTTGGACTATGTTGGTTCCCTATCGGGCAGTTGGACTATGTGGGTACCCTAGCAGGCATTTGGACTATCTAGGTTACCTAGCAGGCACTTTGACTATCTAGGATAACTAACGGGCACTTGGACTATGTAGGTTACCTAGCGGGCACTTGGACTATGTAGGTCCCTAGCGGGCACTTAGACTATGTAGGTTACCTAGCAGGCACTTGGACTGTCTAGGTTACCTAGCGGGCACTTGAAATATCTAGGTTAACGAACGGACACTTGGATTATGTAGGTTAGCTAACAGGAACTTGGACTATCTAGGTTAACGAACGGGCACTTGGACTATGGAGGTTACCTAGCGGGCACTTGGACTATGGAGGTTACCTAGCGGGCACTTGGATTATCTAGGTTAGCTAACGGGTACTTGGACTATCTAGGTTCCCTAGCGGGCACTTGGACTATGTAGGTTCCCTAGCAGGGCTTTGATTATGTAAGTTCTCTAATGGGCACTTGGGCTATGTGGGTTCCCTAGCGGGCATTTGGACTATCTAGGTTACCTAACGGGCACTTGGACTATGTACGTTACTAGCGGGCATTTGGACTATGTAGGTTACCTAGCGGATACTTCGACTATGTAGGTTCCCCATCAGGGACTTGGACAATGAAGGTTAACTAGCGGGCACTTGGACTATATAGGTTAACTAGCGGGCCCTTGGACTATGTAGGTTAACTAGCGGGCCCTTTGACGATCTAGGTTAGCAAACGGGCACTTGGACTATGTAGGTTACCTAGCAGGCACTTGGACTGTATAGGTTACCTAGAGGGCACTTGAACTATCTAGGTTAACGAACGGGCACTTGGACTATGTAGGTTAGCTAACAGGAACTTGGACTATCTAGGTTAACGAACGGGCACTTGGACTATGGAGGTTACCTAGCGGGCACTTGGACTATGGAGGTTACCTAGCGGGCACTTGGACTATCTGGGTTCCCTAACGGGCACTTGGAATATGAAGATTCCCTATCGGGCACTTGGACTATGTAGGTTCCTCATTGGGCACTTGGACTATGTAGATTAACCAGCGGGCCCTTGGACTATCTAGGTTACCTAGCGGGCACTTGGACTATCTAGGTTAACTAGAGGGCACTTGCGCAATGCAAGTTCCCTAGCGGGCACTTTGACTATATAGGTTCCCTAGAGGGCACTTGGACGATATAGGTTCCCTATGGGCACTTGGACTATCTAGGTGCCCTAATGGGCACTTGGAATACATAGGTTCCCTTTCGGACACTTGGACTATGTAGGTTCCTCAGCGGGCACGTGGACTATGTAGGTTAACTAGCGGGCACTTGGACTATCTAGGTTACCTAGCGGGCACTTGGATTATGCAGGTTCCCTAGCGGGCACTTGGACTATTTTCGTCCCTTAGCGGGCACTTGGACTATGGAGGTTCCCTATGGGGCAGTTGGACTATGTAGGTTAACTAGCGGGCCCTTAGACTATCTAGGTTACCTAGCGGGCACTTGGACTATGTACGTCTTCTAGCGGTCACTTGGACTATCTAGGTTAACTAGAGGGCCCTTGGACTCTGTAGGTTAACTAAGGGGCACTTGGAATATCTAGGTTAACTAGCGGACCTTGGAATATGTAGGTTAACTAGCGGGCACTTGGACAATATAGGTAACCTAACGGGCACTTGGACTATCTAGGTTAGGTAACGGGCACTTGGACTATAGGTTACCTAGCGGGAACTTGGAATATGTAGGTTACCTAGAGGGCACTTCGACTATAGGTTAACTAGCGGCCACTTGGACTATATAGGTTACCTAGCGGCCCTTGGACTATGTTGGTTACCTACCACGACTTGGACTATCTAAGTTAACGAACGTGCACTTGGTCTATGTAAGTAACCTAGCGGGCACTTGGACAGTATAGGTTACCTAGCGGGCACTTGGACTATCTAGGTTAACGAATGGGCACTTGGACTATGTAGGTTACCTAGCGGGCACTTGGACTATCTAGGTTAGCAAACCGGAACTTGGAATATCTAGGTTACCTAGCGGGCACTTGGACTATGTAGGATCCCTATTGGACATTTGTACTACTTAGGTTAACTAGCGGGCACTTTGACTATCTAGGTTAGGTAACGGGCACTTGGCCTATCTAAGTTACCTAACTGGAACTTGGACTATGTAGGTTTACTAGCGGACACTTGGACGATCTAGGTTAACTAGCGGGCACTTGGACAATGCAGGTTCCCTAGCGGGCACTATGAATATGTAGCTTCCCTAGAGGGCACTTGGACCATATAAGTTCCCTATGGGCACTTGGACTATCTTGGTTCCCTAACGGGCACTTGGAATATGAAGATTCCCTATCGGGCACTTGGACTATGTAGGATCCTCATTGGGCACTTTGACTATGTAGGTTCCCTATCGGGCACTTGGACTTTGTAGGTTAACTAGCGGGCCCTTGGACTATCTAGGTTACCTAGCGGGCACTTGGACTATCTAGGTTAACTAGAGGGCACTTGTACAATGCAGGTTCCCTAGCGGGCACTTTGACTATGTAGGTTCCCTAGAGGGCACTTGGACGATATAGGTTCCCTATGGGCACTTGGACTATCTAGGTGCCCTAATGGGCACTTGGTATACGTAGGTTCCCTTTCGGACACTTGGACTATGTAGGTTCCTCAGCGGGTACTTTGACTATGTAGGTTAACTAGCGGGCACTTGGACTATCTAGGTTACCTAGCGGGCACTTGGACTATGTAGGTTCCCTAGCGGGCACTTGGACTATGTTCGTCCCTTAGCGGGCACTTGGACTATGTAGGTTCCCTATCGGGCAATTGGACTATGTAGGTTATCTAGCAGGCCCTTAGACTATCTAGGTTACATAGCGGGCACTTGGACTATGTATGTCCCCTAGTGGGCACTTGGACTATCTAGGTTAACTAGAGGGCCCTTTGACTATGTAGGTTAACTAAGGGGCACTTGGAATATCTAGGTTAACTAGCGGACCTTGGACTATGTAGGTTAACTAGCGGGCACTTGGACGATCTAGGTTAAGTAGCAGGCACTTGGACTATCTAGGTTAACTAGCGGGCACTTGGACTATCTAGATTAACTAGCGGGCACTTCAACGATGCAGTTTCCCTAGCGGGCACTTGGACTATATAGGTAAATTAGTGGGCACTTGGACTATGGAGGTTACCTAGAGGGCAATTGGACTACGGAGGTTACCTAGCGGGCACTAGGACTATCTAGGTTAGCTAACGGGTACTTGGATATCTAGGTTACCTAGCGGGCACTTGGACTATGTAGGTTACCTAGCGGGCACTTGGACTATCTAGGTTACCTAACGGGCACTTGGACTATGCAGGTAACCTAGCGGGCACTTGAACTGTCTAAGTTACCTGCCGGCTCTTGGACTATGTAGGTTACCTAGCGGGCAATTGGACTATCTAGGTTGACGAACGGGCACGTGGACTATGTAGGTAACCTAACGGACACTTGGACTATCTAGGTCAGGTAACGGGCACTTTGACTATCTAGCTTACCTAGCGGGAACTTGGAATATGTAGGTTACCAAGAGGGCACTTGGACTATAGGTTACCTAGTGGCCCTTGGACTATGTAGGTTACCTAGCGCGACTTGGACTATCTAAGTTAACGAACGTGCACTTGGACTATGTAGGTAACCTAGCAGGCACTTGGACAGTATAGGTTACCTAGCGGGCATTTGGACTATCTAGGTTAACGAATGGGCACTTGGACTATGTAGGTTACCTAGCGGGCACTTGGACTATCTAGGTTAGCAAACCGGAACTTGGAATATCTAGGTTACCTAGCGGGCACTTGGACTATGTAGGATCCCTATCGGACATTTGTACTACTTAGGTTAACTAGCGGGCACTTTGACTATCTAGGTTAACTAGCGGGCACTTGGACTATCTATGTCAACTAGCGGGCCATTGTACTATGTAGGTTAACTAGCGTGCACTTGGCCTATCTAGGTTACCTAACGGGAACTTGGACTATGTAGGTTTACTAGCGGACACTTGGACGATCTAGGTTAACTAGCGGGCACTTGGACAATGCAGGTTCCCTAGCGGGCACTATGAATATGTAGCTTCCCTAGAGGGCACTTGGACTATGTAGGTTCCCTATGGGCACTTGGACTATCTGGGTTCCATAACGGGCACTTGGAATATGAAGATTCCCTATCTGGCACTTGGACTATATAGGTTCCTCATTGGGCACTTGGACTATGTAGGTTCCCTATCGGGTACTTGGACTTTGAAGGTTAACTAGCGGGCCCTTGGACTATCTAGGTTACCTAGCGGGCACTTGGACTATCTAGGTTAACTAGCGGGCACTTGTACAATGCAGGTTCCCTAGCAGGCACTTTGACTACGTAGGTTCCCTTTCGGACACTTGGACTATGCAGGTTCCTCAGTGGGCACCTGGACTATGTAGGTTTACTAGCGGGCACTTGGACTATCTAGGTTACCTATCGGGCATTTTGACTATGCAGGTTCCCTAGCGGGCACATGGACTATATTCGTCCCTTAGCGGGCACTTGGACTATGTAGGTTCCCTATCGGGCAGTTGGACTATGTAGGTTAACTAGCGGCCCGTAGACTATCTAGGTTACCTAGCGGGCACTTGGACTGTGTACGTCCTCCAGCGGGCACTTGGACTATCTAGGTTAACTAGAGGGCCGTTGGACTATGTAGGTTAACTAGCAGGCCCTTGGACTATCTAGGTTACCTAGCGCGACTTGGACTATCTAATTTAACGAACGTGCACTTGGACTATGTAGGTAACCTAGCGGGCACTTGGACAGTATAGGTTACCTAGCGGGCACTTGGACTATCTAGGTTAACGAATGGGCACTTGGATTATGTTGGTTACCTAGCGGGCACTTGGACTATCTAGATTAGTAAACCGGAACTTGGAATATCTAGGTTACCTAGCGGGCACTTGGACTATGTAGGTTACCTTGCGGGCACTTGGCCTATCTAGGTTACCTAACGGGAACTTGGACTATGTAGGTTTACTAGCGGACACTTGGACGATCTTGGTTAACTAGCGGGCACTTGTACAATGCAGGTTCCCTAGCAGGCACTATGAATATATAGCTTCCCTAGAGGGCACTTGGACCATATAGGTTCCCTATGGGCACTTGGACTATCTGGGTTCCCTAACGGGCACTTGGAATATGAAGATTCCCTATCGGGCACATGGACTATTTAGGTTAACTAGCGGGCCCTTCGACTATCTAGGTTACCTAGCGGGCACTTGGACTATCTAGGTTAACTAGCGGGCACTTGTACAATGCAGGTTCCCTAGCGGGCACTTTGACTATGTAGCTTCCCTAGAGGGCACTTGGACCATATAGGTTCCCTATGGTTACTTGGACTATCTAGGTGCCCTAACGGGCACTTGGAATACGTAGGTTCCCTTTCGGACACTTGGACTATGTAGGTTCCTCAGCGGGCACTTGGACTATGTAGGTTATCTAGCGGGCACTTGGACTATCTAGGTTGCCCAGCGGGCACTTGGACTACGTACGTCCCCTAGCGGGCACTTGGACTATCTAGGTTAACTAGAGGGCCCTTGGACTATGTAGGTTAACTAGAGGGCACTTGGACTATCTAGGTTAACTAACGGACCTTGGACTATGTAGGTTAACTAGCGGGCACTTGGACGATCTATGTTAACTAGCGGGCACTTGGACTATCTATGTTAACTAGCGGGAACTTGGACTATCTATTTTAACTGGCGGGCACTTGGACGATGCATGTTCCCTAGAGGGCGCTTGGACTATGTAGGTTCCCTAACGGGCACTTGGACTATATAGGTCCATTAGCGGGCACTTGGACTATGTTGGCTCCCTATCGGGCAGTTGGACTATGTGGGTATCCTAGCGGGCATTTGGACTATCTAGGTTACCTAGCAGGCACTTTGACTATCTAGGTTAACTAACGGGCACTTGGACTATGTAGGTTACCTAGCGGGCACTTGGACTATGTAGGTTACTTTGCGGGCACTTGGCCTATCTAGGTTACCTAACGGGAACTTGGACTATGTAGGTTCCTCAGCGGGCACTTGGACTATGTAGGTTAACTAGCGGGCACTTGGACGATCTAGGTTAAGTAGCAGGCACTTGGACTATCTAGGTTAACTAGCGGGCACTTGGACTATCTAGATTAACTAGCGGGCACTTCAACGATGCAGTTTCCCTAGCGGGCACTTGGACTATATAGGTAAATTAGCGGGCACTTGGACTATCTAGGTTACCTAACGGGCACTTGGACTATGCAGGTAACCTAGCGGGCACTTGAACTGTCTAAGTTACCTGCCGGCTCTTGGACTATGTAGGTTACCTAGCGGGCAATTGGACTATCTAGGTTGACGAACGGGCACGTGGACTATGTAGGTAACCTAACGGACACTTGGACTATCTAGGTCAGGTAACGGGCACTTTGACTATCTAGCTTACCTAGCGGGAACTTGGAATATGTAGGTTACCAAGAGGGCACTTGGACTATAGGTTACCTAGTGGCCCTTGGACTATGTAGGTTACCTAGCGCGACTTGGACTATCTAAGTTAACGAACGTGCACTTGGACTATGTAGGTAACCTAGCAGGCACTTGGACAGTATAGGTTACCTAGCGGGCATTTGGACTATCTAGGTTAACGAATGGGCACTTGGACTATGTAGGTTACCTAGCGGGCACTTGGACTATCTAGGTTAGCAAACCGGAACTTGGAATATCTAGGTTACCTAGCGGGCACTTGGACTATGTAGGATCCCTATCGGACATTTGTACTACTTAGGTTAACTAGCGGGCACTTTGACTATCTAGGTTAACTAGCGGGCACTTGGACTATCTATGTCAACTAGCGGGCCATTGTACTATGTAGGTTAACTAGCGTGCACTTGGCCTATCTAGGTTACCTAACGGGAACTTGGACTATGTAGGTTTACTAGCGGACACTTGGACGATCTAGGTTAACTAGCGGGCACTTGGACAATGCAGGTTCCCTAGCGGGCACTATGAATATGTAGCTTCCCTAGAGGGCACTTGGACTATGTAGGTTCCCTATGGGCACTTGGACTATCTGGGTTCCATAACGGGCACTTGGAATATGAAGATTCCCTATCTGGCACTTGGACTATATAGGTTCCTCATTGGGCACTTGGACTATGTAGGTTCCCTATCGGGTACTTGGACTTTGAAGGTTAACTAGCGGGCCCTTGGACTATCTAGGTTACCTAGCGGGCACTTGGACTATCTAGGTTAACTAGCGGGCACTTGTACAATGCAGGTTCCCTAGCAGGCACTTTGACTACGTAGGTTCCCTTTCGGACACTTGGACTATGCAGGTTCCTCAGTGGGCACCTGGACTATGTAGGTTTACTAGCGGGCACTTGGACTATCTAGGTTACCTATCGGGCATTTTGACTATGCAGGTTCCCTAGCGGGCACATGGACTATATTCGTCCCTTAGCGGGCACTTGGACTATGTAGGTTCCCTATCGGGCAGTTGGACTATGTAGGTTAACTAGCGGCCCGTAGACTATCTAGGTTACCTAGCGGGCACTTGGACTGTGTACGTCCTCCAGCGGGCACTTGGACTATCTAGGTTAACTAGAGGGCCGTTGGACTATGTAGGTTAACTAGCAGGCCCTTGGACTATCTAGGTTACCTAGCGCGACTTGGACTATCTAATTTAACGAACGTGCACTTGGACTATGTAGGTAACCTAGCGGGCACTTGGACAGTATAGGTTACCTAGCGGGCACTTGGACTATCTAGGTTAACGAATGGGCACTTGGATTATGTTGGTTACCTAGCGGGCACTTGGACTATCTAGATTAGTAAACCGGAACTTGGAATATCTAGGTTACCTAGCGGGCACTTGGACTATGTAGGTTACCTTGCGGGCACTTGGCCTATCTAGGTTACCTAACGGGAACTTGGACTATGTAGGTTTACTAGCGGACACTTGGACGATCTTGGTTAACTAGCGGGCACTTGTACAATGCAGGTTCCCTAGCAGGCACTATGAATATATAGCTTCCCTAGAGGGCACTTGGACCATATAGGTTCCCTATGGGCACTTGGACTATCTGGGTTCCCTAACGGGCACTTGGAATATGAAGATTCCCTATCGGGCACATGGACTATTTAGGTTAACTAGCGGGCCCTTCGACTATCTAGGTTACCTAGCGGGCACTTGGACTATCTAGGTTAACTAGCGGGCACTTGTACAATGCAGGTTCCCTAGCGGGCACTTTGACTATGTAGCTTCCCTAGAGGGCACTTGGACCATATAGGTTCCCTATGGTTACTTGGACTATCTAGGTGCCCTAACGGGCACTTGGAATACGTAGGTTCCCTTTCGGACACTTGGACTATGTAGGTTCCTCAGCGGGCACTTGGACTATGTAGGTTATCTAGCGGGCACTTGGACTATCTAGGTTGCCCAGCGGGCACTTGGACTACGTACGTCCCCTAGCGGGCACTTGGACTATCTAGGTTAACTAGAGGGCCCTTGGACTATGTAGGTTAACTAGAGGGCACTTGGACTATCTAGGTTAACTAACGGACCTTGGACTATGTAGGTTAACTAGCGGGCACTTGGACGATCTATGTTAACTAGCGGGCACTTGGACTATCTATGTTAACTAGCGGGAACTTGGACTATCTATTTTAACTGGCGGGCACTTGGACGATGCATGTTCCCTAGAGGGCGCTTGGACTATGTAGGTTCCCTAACGGGCACTTGGACTATATAGGTCCATTAGCGGGCACTTGGACTATGTTGGCTCCCTATCGGGCAGTTGGACTATGTGGGTATCCTAGCGGGCATTTGGACTATCTAGGTTACCTAGCAGGCACTTTGACTATCTAGGTTAACTAACGGGCACTTGGACTATGTAGGTTACCTAGCGGGCACTTGGACTATGTAGGTTACTTTGAGGGCACTTGGCCTATCTAGGTTACCTAACGGGAACTTGGACTATGTAGGTTCCTCAGTGGGCACTTGGACTATGTAGGTTATCTAGCGGGCACTTGGACTATCTAGGTTGCCCAGCGGGCACTTGGACTACGTACGTCCCCTAGCGGGCACTTGGACTATCTAGGTTAACTAGAGGGCCCTTGGACTATGTAGGTTAACTAGAGGGCACTTGGACTATCTAGGTTAACTAACGGGCACTTGGACTATGTAGGTTCCCTAGCGGGCACTTGGACTATGTAGGTTACCTAGCAGGCACTTGGACTGTCTGGGTTACCTAGCGGGCACTTGAACTATCTAGGTTAACGAATGGGCACTTGGACTATGTAGGTTCCCTAGCGGGCACTTGGATTATGTAGGTTCCCTTCTTGCACTTGGACTATGTAGGTTTCTAGCGGGCATTTGGACTATGTAGGTTACCTAGCGGGCACTTGGGCTATGTAGGTTCCCTAGCGGGCATTTGGACTATCTAGGTTACCTAACGGGCATTTGGACTACGTACGTTACTAGTGGGCATTTGGACTATGTAGGTTACCTAGCGGATACTTGGACTATGTAGGTTCCCCATCAGGGACTTGGACAATGTAGGTTAACTAGCGGGCACTTGGACTATCTAGGTTAACTAGCGGGCCCTTGGACTATGTAGGTTAACTAGCGGGCCCTTTGACGATCTAGGTTAGCAAACGGGCACTTGGACTATGTAGGTTACCTATCAGGCACTTGGACTGTCTAGGTTACCTAACGGGCACTTGAACTATCTAGGTTAACGAACGGGCACTTGGACTATGTAGGTTAGCTAACAGGAACTTGGACTATCTAGGTTAACGAACGGGCACTTGGACTATGGATGTTACCTAGCGGGCACTTGGACTATGGAGGTTACCCAGCGGGCACTTGGACTATCTAGGTTACCTAACGGGCACTTGAACTATGCAGGTAACCTAGCGGGCACTTGGACTGTTTAAGTTACCTAGAGGGCACATGGACTATAGGTTAACTAGCGGGCACTTGGACTATATAGGTTACCTAGCGGCCCTTAGACTATGTTGGTTACCTACCGCAACTTGGACTATCTAAGTTAACGAACGTGCACTTGGACTATGTAAGTAACCTAGCGGGCACTTGGACAGTATAGGTTACCTAGCGGGCACTTGGACTATCTAGGTTAGCAAACCGGAACTTGGAATATCTAGATTACCAAGCGGGCACTTGGATTATGTAGGATCCCTATTGGACATTTGTACTACTTAGGTTAACTAGCGGGCACTTTGACTATCTAGGTTAACTAGCGGGCACTTGGACTATCTAGGTCAACTAGCGGGCCATTGTACTATGTAGGTTAACTAGCGGGCACTTGGCCTATCTAGGTTACCTAACGGGAACTTGGACTATGTAGGTTTACTAGCGGACCCTTGGACTATCTAGATTAACTAGCGGGCACTTGAACGATGTAGGTTCCCTAGCGGGCACTTGGACTATATAGGTTAATTAGCAGGCACTTGGACTATGGAGGTTACCTAGCGGGCACTTGGACTGTCTAGGTTACCTAACGGGCACTTGGACTATGTAGGTTAATTAGCGGGCACTTGGACTATGTAGGTTACTTAGCGGGCACTTGGACTATCTAGGTTAACGAACAGGGACGTGGACTATGTAGGTAACCTAATGGGCACTTGGAATATCTAGGTTAGGTAAAGGGCACTTGGACTATCTAGGTTACCTAGCGGGAACTTGGAATATGTAGGTTACCTAGCGGCACTTGGACTATAGTTTAACTAGCGGGCACTTGGACTATATAGGTTACCTAGCGGGCCCTTGGTCTATGTATGTTACCTAGCGCAACTTGGACTATCTAAGTTAACGAACGTGCACTTGGACTATGTAGGTAACCTAGCGGGCACTTGGACAGTATAGGTTACCTAGCGGGCACTTGGACTATCTAGTTTAACGAATGGGCACTTGGACTATGTAGGTTACCTAGCGGGCACTTGGACTATCTAGGTTAGTAAACCGGAACTTGGAATATCTAGGTTACCTAGCGGGCACTTGGACTATGTAGGTTACTTTGCGGGCACTTGGCCTATCTAGGTTACCTAACGGGAACTTGGACTATGTAGGTTTACTAGCGGACACTTGGACAATCTTGGTTAACTAGCGGGCACTTGGACAATGCAGGTTCCCTAGCGGGCAATATGAATATGTAGCTTCCCTAGAGGGCACTTGGACCATATAAGTTCCCTATGGGCACTTGGACTATCTGGGTTCCCTAACGGGCACTTGGAATATGAAGATTCCCTATCGGGCACTTGGACTATGTAGGTTCCTCATTGGGCACTTGGACTATGTAGGTTCCCTATCGGGCACTTGGACTATGTAGGTTAACTAGCGGGCCCTTCGACTATCTAGGTTACCTAGCGGGCACTTGGACTATCTAGGTTAACTAGCGGGCACTTGTACAATGCAGGTTCCCTAGAGGGCACTTTGACTATGAAGGTTCCATAGAGGGCACTTGGACTATATAGGTTCCCTATGGTTACTTGGACTATCTAGGTGCCCTAACGGGCACTTGGAATACGTAGGTTCCCTTTCGCACACTTGGACTATGTAGGTTCCTCAGCGGGCACTTGGACTATGTAGGTTAACTAGCGGGCACTTGGACTATCTAGGTTGTCCAGCGGGCACTTGGACTATGTACGTCCCCTAGCGGGCACTTGGACTATGTAGGTTAACTAGCGGGCACTTGGACGATCTAGGTTTTCTAGAGGGCACTTGGACTATCTAGGTTAACTAACGGACCTTGGACTATGTAGGTTAACTAGCGGGCACTTGGACGATCTAGGTTAACTAGCAGGCACTTGGACTATCTAGGTTAACTAGCGGGAACTTAGACTCTCTATGTTAACTGGCGGGCACTTGGACGATGCAGGTTCCCTAGAGGGCACTTGGACTATGTAGGTTCCCTAACGGGCACTTGGACTATGTAGGTCCCTTAGCGGGCACGTGGACTATGTTGGTTCCCTATCGGGCAGTTGGACTCTGTGGGTACCCTAACGGGCATTTGGACTATGTAGGTTCCCTAGCGGTCACTTGGACTATGTCGGTCCCTTAGCGAGCACTTGGACTATGTTGGTTCCCTCTCGGGCAGTTGGACTATGTGGGTACCCTAGCAGGCATTTGGACTATCTAGGTTACCCTGCAGGCACTTTGACTATCTAGGTTAACTAACGGGCACTTGGACTATGTAGGTTACCTAGCGGGCACTTGGACTATGTAGGTCCCTAGCGGGCACTTAGACTATGTAGGTTACCTAGCAGGCACTTGGACTGTCTAGGTTACCTAGCGGGCACTTGAACTATCTAGGTTAACGAACGGACACTTGGACTATGTAGGTTAGCTAACAGGAACTTGGACTATATAGGTTAACGAACGGGCACTTGGACTATGGAGGTTACCTAGCGGGCACTTGGACTATGGAGGTTACCTACCGGGCACTTGGACTATCTAGGTTAGCTAACGGGTACTTGGACTATCTAGGTTCCCTAGCGGGCACTTGGACTATGTAGGTTCCCTAGCAGGGCTTTGATTATGTAAGTTCTCTAATGGGCACTTGGGCTATGTGGGTTCCCTAGCGGGCATTTGGACTATCTAGCTTACCTAACGGGCACTTGGACTATGTACGTTACTAGCGGGCATTTGGACTATGTAGGTTACCTAGCGGATACTTGGACTATGTAGGTTCCCCATCAGGGACTTGGACAATGTAGGTTAACTAGCGGGCACTTGGACTATCTAGGTTAACTAGCGGGCCCTTGGACTATGTAGGTTAACTAGCGGGCCTTTTGACGATCTAGGTTAGCAAACGGACACTTGGATTATGTAGGTTACCTAGCAGGCACTTGGACTGTATAGGTTACCTAGAGGGCACTTGAACTATCTAGGTTAACGAACGGGCACTTGGACTATGTAGGTTAGCTAACAGGAACTTGGACTATCTAGGTTAATGAACGGGCACTTGGACTATGGAGGTTACCTAGCGGGCACTTGGACTATCTAGGTTAGCTAACGGGTACTTGGACTATCTAGGTTACCTAGCGGGCACTTGGACTATGTAGGTCCCCTATCGGGCAGTTGGACTCTGTGGGTACCCTAACGGGCATTTGGACTATGTAGGTTCCCTAGCGGTCACTTGGACTATGTCGTTCCCTTAGCGGGCACTTGGACTATGTTGGTTCCCTATCGGGCAGTTGGACTATGTGGGTACCCTAGCAGGCATTTGGACTATCTAGGTTACCTAGCAGGCACTTTGACTATCTAGGTTAACTAACGGGCACTTGGACTATGTAGGTTACCTAGCGGGCACTTGGACTATGTAGGTTACTTTGCGGGCACTTGGCCTATCTAGGTTACCTAACGGGAACTTGGACTATGTAGGTTTACTAGCGGACACTTGGACAATCTTGGTTAACGAGCGGGCACTTGGACAATGCAGGTTCCCTAGCGGGCACTATGAATATGTAGCTTCCCTAGAGGGCACTTGGGCCATATAAGTTCCCTATGGGCACTTGGACTATCTGGGTTCCCTAACGGGCCCTTGGAATATGAAGATTCCCTATCGGGCACTTGGACTATGTAGGTTCCTCATTGGGCACTTGGACTATGTAGGTTCCCTATCGGGCACTTGGACTATGTAGGTTAACTAGCGGGCCCTTCGACTATCTAGGTTACCTAGCGGGCACTTGGACTATCTAGGTTAACTAGCGGGCACTTGTACAATGCAGGTTCCCTAGCGGGCACTTTGACTATGAAGGTTCCATAGAGGGCACTTGGACTATATAGGTTCCCTATGGTTACTTGGACTATCTAGTTGCCCTAACGGGCACTTGGAATACGTAGGTTCCCTTTCGCACACTTGGACTATGTAGGTTCCTCAGCGGGCACTTGGACTATGTAGGTTAACTAGCGGGCACTTGGACTATCTAGGTTGTCCAGCGGGCACTTGGACTATGTACGTCCCCTAGCGGGCACTTGGACTATGTAGGTTAACTAGCGGGCACTTGGACGATCTAGGTTATCTAGAGGGCACTTGGACTATCTAGGTTAACTAACGGACCTTGGACTATGTAGGTTAACTAGCGGGCACTTGGACGATCTAGGTTAACTAGCAGGCACTTGGACTATCTAGGTTAACTAGCGGGAACTTAGACTCTCTATGTTAACTGGCGGGCACTTGGACGATGCAGGTTCCCTAGAGGGCACTTGGACTATGTAGGTTCCCTAACGGGCACTTGGACTATGTAGGTCCCTTAGCGGGCACTTGGATTATGTTGGTTCCCTATCGGGCAGTTGGACTCTGTGGGTACCCTAACGGGCATTTGGACTATGTAGGTTCCCTAGCGGTCACTTGGACTATGTCGGTCCCTTAGCGGGCACTTGGACTATGTTGGTTCCCTATCGGGCAGTTGGACTATGTGGGTACCCTAGCAGGCATTTGGACTATCTAGGTTACCCTGCAGGCACTTTGACTATCTAGGTTAACTAACGGGCACTTGGACTATGTAGGTTACCTAGCGGGCACTTGGACTATGTAGGTCCCTAGCGGGCACTTAGACTATGTAGGTTACCTAGCAGGCACTTGGACTGTCTAGGTTACCTAGCGGGCACTTGAACTATCTAGGTTAACGAACGGACACTTGGACTATGTAGGTTAGCTAACAGGAACTTGGACTATATAGGTTAACGAACGGGCACTTGGACTATGGAGGTTACCTAGCGGGCACTTGGACTATGGAGGTTACCTAGCGGGCACTTGGACTATCTAGGTTAGCTAACGGGTACTTGGACTATCTAGGTTCCCTAGCGGGCACTTGGACTATGGAGGTTCCCTAGCAGGGCTTTGATTATGTAAGTTCTCTAATGGGCACTTGGGCTATGTGGGTTCCCTAGCGGGCATTTGGACTATCTAGCTTACCTAACGGGCACTTGGACTATGTACGTTACTAGCGGGCATTTGGACTATGTAGGTTACCTAGCGGATACTTGGACTATGTAGGTTCCCCATCAGGGACTTGGACAATATAGGTTAACTAGCGGGCACTTGGACTATCTAGGTTAACTAGCGGGCCCTTGGACTATGTAGGTTAACTAGCGGGCCCTTTGACGATCTAGGTTAGCAAACGGGCACTTGGACTATGTAGGTTACCTAGCAGGCACTTGGACTGTATAGGTTACCTAGAGGGCACTTGAACTATCTAGGATAACGAACGGGCACTTGGACTATGTAGGTTAGCGAACAGGAACTTGGACTATCTAGGTTAATGAACGGGCACTTGGACTATGGAGGTTACCTAGCGGGCACTTGGACTATGGAGGTTACCTAGCGGGCACTTGGACTATCTAGGTTAGCTAACGGGTACTTGGACTATCTAGGTTACCTAGCGGGCACTTGGACTATGTAGGTCCCCTATCGGGCAGTTGGACTCTGTGGGTACCCTAACGGGCATTTGGACTATGTAGGTTCCCTAGCGGTCACTTGGACTATGTCGGTCCCTTAGCGGGCACTTGGATGGACTATGTTGGTTCCCTATCGGGCAGTTGGATTATGTGGGTACCCTAGCAGGCATTTGGACTATCTAGGTTACCTAGCAGGCACTTTGACTATCTAGGTTAACTAACGGGCACATGGACTATGTAGGTTACCTAGCGGGCACTTGGACTATGTAGGTTACTTTGCGGGCACTTGGCCTATCTAGGTTACCTAACGGGAACTTGGACTATGTAGGTTTACTAGCGGACACTTGGACAATCTTGGTTAACTAGCGGGCACTTGGACAATGCAGGTTCCCTAGCGGGCACTATGAATATGTAGCTTCCCTAGAGGGCACTTGGACCATATAAGTTCCCTATGGGCACTTGGACTATCTGGGTTCCCTAACGGGCACTTGGAATATGAAGATTCCCTATCGGGCACTTGGACTATGTAGGTTCCTCATTGGGCACTTGGACTATGTAGGTTCCCTATCGGGCACTTGGACTATGTAGGTTAACTAGCGGGCCCTTCGACTATCTAGGTTACCTAGCGTGCACTTGGACTATCTAGGTTAACTAGCGGGCACTTGTACAATGCAGGTTCCCTAGCGGGCACTTTGACTATGTAGCTTCCCTAGAGGGCACTTGGACTATATAGGTTCACTATGGTTACTTGGACTATCTAGGTGCCCTAATGGGCACTTGGTATACGTAGGTTCCCTTTCGCACACTTGGACTATGTAGGTTCCTCAGCGGGCACTTGGACTATGTAGGTTAACTAGCGGGCACTTGGACTATCTAGGTTGTCCAGCGGGCACTTGGACTATGTACGTCCCCTAGCGGGCACTTGGACTATGTAGGTTAACTAGCGGGCACTTGGACGATCTAGGTTATCTAGAGGGCACTTGGACTATCTAGGTTAACTAACGGACCTTGGACTATGTAGGTTAACTAGCGGGCACTTGGACGATCTAGGTTAACTAGCAGGCACTTGGACTATCTAGGTTAACTAGCGGGAACTTAGACTCTCTATGTTAACTGGCGGGCACTTGGACGATGCAGGTTCCCTAGAGGGCACTTGGACTATGTAGGTTCCCTAACGGGCACTTGGACTATGTAGGTCCCTTAGCGGGCACTTGGATTATGTTGGTTCCCTATCGGGCAGTTGGACTCTGTGGGTACCCTAACGGGCATTTGGACTATGTAGGTTCCCTAGCGGTCACTTGGACTATGTCGGTCCCTTAGCGGGCACTTGGACTATGTTGGTTCCCTATCGGGCAGTTGGACTATGTGGGTACCCTAGCAGGCATTTGGACTATCTAGGTTACCTAGCAGGCACTTTGACTATCTAGGTTAACTAACGGGCACTTGGACTATGTAGGTTACCTAGCGGGCACTTGGACTATGTAGGTCCCTAGCGGGCACTTAAACTATGTAGGTTACCTAGCAGGCCCTTGGACTGTCTAGGTTACCTAGCGGGCACTTGAACTATCTAGGTTAACGAACGGACACTTGGACTATGTAGGTTAGCTAACAGAAACTTGGACTATATAGGTTAACGAACGGGCACTTGGACTATGGAGGTTACCTAGCGGGCAATTGGACGATCTAGGTTAACTAGCAGGCACTTGGACTATCTAGGTTAGCTAACGGGTACTTGGACTATCTAGGTTCCCTAGCGGGCACTTGGACTATGGAGGTTCCCTAGCAGGGCTTTGATTATGTAAGTTCTCTAATGGGCACTTGGGCTATGTGGGTTCCCTAGCGGGCATTTGGACTATCTAGGTTACCTAACGGGCACTTGGACTATGTACGTTACTAGCGGGCATTTGGACTATGTAGGTTACCTAGCGGATACTTGGACTATGTAGGTTCCCCATCAGGGACTTGGACAATGTAGGTTAACTAGCGGGCACCAGGACTATCTAGGTTAACTAGCGGGCCCTTGGACTATGTAGGTTAACTAGCGGGCCCTTTGACGATCTAGGTTAGCAAACGGGCACTTGGACTATGTAGGTTACCTAGCAGGCACTTGGACTGTCTAGGTTACCTAGAGGGCACTTGAACTATCTAGGTTAACGAACGGGCACTTGGACTATGTAGGTTAGCTAACAGGAACTTGGACTATCTAGGTTAATGAACGGGCACTTGGACTATGGAGGTTACCTAGCGGGCACTTGGACTATGGAGGTTACCTAGCGGGCACTTGGACTATCTAGGTTAGCTAACGGGTACTTGGACTATCTAGGTTACCTAGCGGGCACTTGGACTATGTAGGTTACCTAGCGGGCACTTGTACTATCTAGGTTACCTAACGGGCACTTGGACTATGCAGGTAACTTAGCGGGCACTTGGACTATGTAGGTTAACTAGCGGGCACTTGGACTATCTAGGTTACCTAACGGGCACCTGGACTATCTAGATTACCTAGTGGGCACTTGGATTCTAAAGGTTACCTAGCCGGCCCTTGGACTATGTAGGTTACCTAGCGGGCAATTGGACTATCTAGGTTAACGAACGGGCACGTGGACGATGTAGGTAACCTAACGGGCACTTGGACTATCAAGGTTAGGTAACGGGCACTTGGACTATCTAGGTTACCTAGCGGAAACATGGAATATGTAGGTTACCTAGAGGGCACTTGGACTATAGGCTAACTAGCGGGCACTTGGACTTATAGGTTACCTAGCGGCCCTTGGACTATGTTGGTTACCTACCGCGACTTGGACTATCTAAGTTAACGAAAGTGCACTTGGACTATGTAAGTAACCTAGTGGGCACTTGGACAGTATAGGTTACCTAGCAGGCACTTGGACTATCTAGGTTAACGAATGGGCACTTGGACTACGTAGGTTACCTAGCGGGCACTTGGACTATCTAGGTCAACTAGCGGGCCATTGTACTATGTAGGTTAACTAGCGGGCACTTGGCCTATCTAGGTTACCTAACGGGAACTTGGACTATGTAGGTTTACTAGCGGACCCTTGGACGATCTAGGTTAACTAGCGGGCACTTGGACAATGCAGGTTCCCTAGCGGGCACTATGAATATGTAGCTTCCCTAGAGGGAATTTGGAGTATAAAGGTTCCCTATGGGCACTTGGACAATCTGGGTTCCCTAACGGGCACTTGGAATATGAAGATTCCCTATCGGGCACTTGGACTATATAGGTTAATTAGCGGGCACTTGGACTATGGAGGTTACCTAGCGGGCACTTGGACTATGGAAGTTAACTAGCGGGCACTTGGCCTATCTAGGTTACCTAACGGGAACTTGGACTATGTAGGTTTACTAGCGGACCCTTGGACTATCTAGATTAACTAGCGGGCACTTGGACGATGCAGGTTCCCTAGCGGGCACTTGGACTATATAGGTTAATTAGCGGGCACTTGGACTATGGAGGTTACCTAGCGGGCACTTGGACTGTCTAGGTTACCTAACGGGCACTTGGACTATGTAGGTTAATTAGCGGGCACTTGGACTATGTAGGTTACCTAGCGGGCATTTGGACTATCTAGGTTAACGAACCGGCACGTGGACTATGTAGGTAACCTAACGGGCACTTGGACTATGTAGGTTAGGTAACGGGCACTTGGACTATCTAGGTTACCTAGCGGGAACTTGGAATATGTAGGTTACCTAGCGGGCACTTGGACTATAGTTTAACTAGCGGGCACTTGGACTATATAGGTTACCTAGCGGGCCCTTGGACTATATAGGTTACCTAGCGCGACTTGGACTATCTAAGTTAACGAACGTGCACTTGGACTATGTAAGTATCCTAGCGGGCACTTGGACAGTATAGGTTACCTAGCGGGCACTTGGACTATCTAGGTTAACGAATGGGCACTTGGACTATGTAGGTTACCTAGCGGGCACATGGACTATCTAGGTTAGTAAACCGGAACCTGGAATATCTAGGTTACCTAGCGGGCAATTGGACTATGTAGGTTACCTTGCGGGCACTTGGCCTATCTAGGTTACCTAACGGGAACTTGGACTATGTAGGTTTACTAGCGGACACTTGGACAATCTTGGTTAACTAGCGGGCACTTGGACAATGCAGGTTCCCTAGCGGGCACTATGAATATGTAGCTTCCCTAGAGGGCACTTGGACCATATAGGTTCCCTATGGGCACTTGGACTATCTGGGTTCCCTAACGGGCACTTGGAATATGAAGTTTCCCTATCGGGCACGTGGACTATGTAGGTTCCTCATTGGGCACTTGGACTATGTAGGTTACCTAGCAGGCACTTGGACTGTCTAGGTTACCTAGCGGGCACTTGGACTGTCTAGGTTACCTAGCGGGCACATGAACTATCTAGGTTAACGAACGGGCACTTGGACTATGTAGGTTAGCTAACAGGAACTTGGACTATATAGGTTAAAGAACGGGCACTTGGACTATGGAGGTTACCTAGCGGGCACTTGGACTATGGAGGTTAACTAGCGGGCACTTGGACTATCTAGGTTAGCTAACGGGTACTTGGACTATCTAGGTTCCCTAGCGGGCACTTGAACCATGTAGGTTCCCTAGCAGGGCTTTGAATATGTAAGTTCTCTAACGGGCACTTGGACTATGTGTGTTCCCTAGCGGGCATTTGGACTATCTAGGTTACCTAACGGGCACTTGGACTATGTACGTTACTAGCGGGCATTTGGACTATGTAGGTTACTTAGCGGATACTTGGACTATGTAGGTACCCCATCAGGGACTTGGACAATGTAGGTTAACTAGCGGGTACTTGGACTATCTAGGTTAACTAGAGGGCCCTTGGACTATGTAGGTTAACTAGCGGGCCCTTTGACGATCTAGGTTAGCAAACGGGCACTTGGACTATGTAGGTTACCTAGCAGGCACTTGGACTGTCTAGGTTACCTAGCGGGCACTTGAACTATCTAGGTTAACGAACGGGCACTTGGACTATGTAGGTTAGCTAACAGGAACTTGGACTATCTAGGTTAACGAACGGGCACTTGGACTATGGAGGTTACCTAGCGGGCACTTGGACTATGGAGGTTACCTAGCGGGCACTTGGACTATCTAGGTTAGCTAACGGGTACTTGGACTATCTAGGTTACCTAGCGGGCACTTGGACTATGTAGGTTACGTAGCGGGCACTTGGACTATCTAGGTTACCTAACGGGCACTTGGACTATGCAGGTAACCTAGCGGGCACTTGGACTGTTTAAGTTAACCAGGGGGCACTTGGACTATGTAGGTTAACTAGCGGGCACTTGGACTATCTAGGTTACCTAACGGGCACCTGGACTATCTAGATTACCTAGCGGGCACTTGGATTCTAAAGGTTACCTAGCCGGCCCTTGGACTATGTAGGTTACCTAGCGGGCAATTGGACGATCTAGGTTAACGAACGGGCACGTGGACTATGTAGTTAACCTAACGGGCACTTGGACTATCTAGGTTAGGTAACGGGCACTTGGACTATCTAGGTTACCTAGCGAGAACTTGGAATATGTAGGTTACCTAGAGGGCACTTGGACTATAGGTTAATTAGCGGGCACTTGGACTATAGAGGTTACCTAGCAGCCCTTGGACTATGTTGGTTACCTACCGCGACTTGGACTATCTAAGTTAACGAATGGGCACTTGAACTACGTAGGTTACCTAACGGGTACTTGGACTATCTAGGTTCCCTAGCGGGCACTTGGACTATGTAGGTTCCCTAGCAGGGCTTTGACTATGTAAGTTCTCTAACGGGCACTTGGACTATGTGTGTTCCATAGCGGGCATTTGGACTATCTAGGTTACCTAACGGGCACTTGGACTATGTACGTTACTAGCGGGCATTTGGACTATGTAGGTTACCTAGCGGATACTTGGACTATGTAGGTTCCCCATCAGGGACTTGGACAATGTAGGTTAACTAGCGGGCACTTGGACTATCTAGGTTAACTAGCGGGCCCTTGGACTATGTAGGTTAACTAGCGGGCCCTTTGACGATCTAGGTTAGCAAACGGGCACTTGGACTATGTAGGTTACCTAGCAGGCACTTGGACTGTCTAGGTTACCTAGCGGGCACTTGAACTATCTAGGTTAACGAACGGGCACTTGGACTATGTAGGTTAGCTAACAGGAACTTGGACTCTCTAGGTTAACTAGCGGGCACTTGGCCTATCTAGGTTACCTAACGGGAACTTGGACTATGTAGGTTTACTAGCGGACACTTGGACGATCTAGGTTAACTAGCGGGCACTTGGACAATGCAGGTTCCCTAGCGGGCACTATGAATATGTAGCTTCCCTAGAGGGAACTTGGACTATATAGGTTCCCTATGGGCACTTGGACAATCTGGGTTCCCTAACGGCACTTGGAATATGAAGATTCCCTATCGGGCAGTTGGACTATGTGGGTACCCTAGCAGGCATTTGGACTATCTAGGTTACCTAGCAGGCACTTTGACTATCTAGGTTAACTAACGGGCACTTGGACTATGTAGGTTACCTAGCGGGCACTTGGATTATGTAGGTTCCCTAGCGGGCACTTGGACTATGTAGGTTACCTAGCAGGCACTTGGACTTTCTAGGTTACCTAGCGGGCACTTGAACTATCTAGGTTAACGAACGGGCACTTGGACTATGTAGTTTAGCTAACAGGAACTTAGACTATTTAGGTTAACGAACGGGCACTTGGACTATGGAGGTTACCTAGCGGGCACTTGGACTATGGACGTTACCTAGCGGGCACTTGGACTATCTAGGTTAGCTAACGGGTTCTTGGACTATCTAGGTTCCCTAGCGGGCACTTGGACTATGTAGGTTCCCTAGCAGGGCTTTGACAATGTAAGTTCTCTAACGGGCACTGGGACTATGTGTGTTCCCTAGCGGGCATTTGGACTATGTACGTTACTAGCGGGCATTTGGACTATGTAGGTTACCTAGCGGATACTTGGACTATGTAGCTTCCCCATCAGGTACTTGCACAATGTAGGTTAACTAGCGGGCACTTGGACTATGTAGGTTAACTAGCAGGCCCTTTGACGATCTAGGTTAGCAAACGGGCACTTGGACTATGTAGGTTACCTAGCAGGCACTTGGACTGTCTAGGTTACCTGGCGGGCACTTGAACAATCTAGGTTAACGAACGGGCACTTGGACTATGTAGGTTAGCTAACAAGAACTTGGACTATCTAGGTTAACGAAAGGGCACCTGGACTATGGCGGTTACCTAGCGGGCACTTGGACTATGGAGGTTACCTAGCGGGCACTTGGACTATCTAGGTTAGCTAACGGGCACTTGGACTATGTAGGTTACCTAGCAGGCACTTGGACTGTCTAGGTTACCTAGCGGGCACTTGGACTGTCTAGGTTACCTAGCGGGCACATGAACTATCTAGGTTAACGAACGGGCACTTGGACTATGTAGGTTAGCTAACAGGAACTTGGACTATATAGGTTAAAGAACGGGCACTTGGACTATGGAGGTTACCTAGCGGGCACTTGGACTATGGAGGTTAACTAGCGGGCACTTGGACTATCTAGGTTAGCTAACGGGTACTTGGACTATCTAGGTTCCCTAGCGGGCACTTGGACTATGTAGGTTCCCTAGCAGGGCTTTGAATATGTAAGTTCTCTAACGGGCACTTGGACTATGTGTGTTCCCTAGCGGGCATTTGGACTATCTAGGTTACCTAACGGGCACTTGGACTATGTACGTTACTAGCGGGCATTTGGACTATGTAGGTTACTTAGCGGATACTTGGACTATGTAGGTTCCCCATCAGGGACTTGGACAATGTAGGTTAACTAGCGGGTACTTGGACTATCTAGGTTAACTAGAGGGCCCTTGGATTATGTAGGTTAACTAGCGGGCCCTTTGACGATCTAGGTTAGCAAATGGGCACTTGGACTATGTAGGTTACCTAGCAGGCACTTGGACTGTCTAGGTTACCTAGCGGGCACTTGAACTATCTAGATTAACGAACGGGCACTTGGACTATGTAGGTTAGCTAACAGGAACTTGGACTATCTAGGTTAACGAACGGGCACTTGGACTATGGAGGTTACCTAGCGGGCACTTGGACTATGGAGGTTACCTAGCGGGCACTTGGACTATCTAGGTTAGCTAACGGGTACTTGGACTATCTAGGTTACCTAGCGGGCACTTGGACTATGTAGGTTACGTAGCGGGCACTTGGACTATCTAGGTTACCTAACGGGCACTTGGACTATGCAGGTAACCTAGCGGGCACTTGGACTGTTTAAGTTAACCAGGGGGCACTTGGACTATGTAGGTTAACTAGCGGGCACTTGGACTATCTAGGTTACCTAACGGGCACCTGGACTATCTAGATTACCTAGCGGGCACTTGGATTCTAAAGGTTACCTAGCCGGCCCTTGGACTATGTAGGTTACCTAGCGGGCAATTGGACGATCTAGGTTAACGAACGGGCACGTGGACTATGTAGTTAACCTAACGGGCACTTGGACTATCTAGGTTAGGTAACGGGCACTTGGACTATCTAGGTTACCTAGCGAGAACTTGGAATATGTAGGTTACCTAGAGGGCACTTGGACTATAGGTTAATTAGCGGGCACTTGGACTATAGAGGTTACCTAGCAGCCCTTGGACTATGTTGGTTACCTACCGCGACTTGGACTATCTAAGTTAACGAATGGGCACTTGAACTACGTAGGTTACCTAACGGGTACTTGGACTATCTAGGTTCCCTAGCGGGCACTTGGACTATGTAGGTTCCCTAGCAGGGCTTTGACTATGTAAGTTCTCTAACGGGCACTTGGACTATGTGTGTTCCATAGCGGGCATTTGGACTATCTAGGTTACCTAACGGGCACTTGGACTATGTACGTTACTAGCGGGCATTTGGACTATGTAGGTTACCTAGCGGATACTTGGACTATGTAGGTTCCCCATCATGGACTTGGACAATGTAGGTTAACTAGCGGGCACTTGGACTATCTAGGTTAACTAGCGGGCCCTTGGACTATGTAGGTTAACTAGCGGGCCCTTTGACGATCTAGGTTAGCAAACGGGCACTTGGACTATGTAGGTTACCTAGCAGGCACTTGGACTGTCTAGGTTACCTAGCGGGCACTTGAACTATCTAGGTTAACGAACGGGCACTTGGACTATGTAGGTTAGCTAACAGGAACTTGGACTCTCTAGGTTAACTAGCGGGCACTTGGCCTATCTAGGTTACCTAACGGGAACTTGGACTATGTAGGTTTACTAGCGGACACTTGGACGATCTAGGTTAACTAGCGGGCACTTGGACAATGCAGGTTCCCTAGCGGGCACTATGAATATGTAGCTTCCCTAGAGGGAACTTGGACTATATAGGTTCCCTATGGGCACTTGGACAATCTGGGTTCCCTAACGGCACTTGGAATATGAAGATTCCCTATCGGGCAGTTGGACTATGTGGGTACCCTAGCAGGCATTTGGACTATCTAGGTTACCTAGCAGGCACATTGACTATCTAGGTTAACTAACGGGCACTTGGACTATGTAGGTTACCTAGCGGGCACTTGGATTATGTAGGTTCCCTAGCGGGCACTTGGACTATGTAGGTTACCTAGCAGGCACTTGGACTTTCTAGGTTACCTAGCGGGCACTTGAACTATCTAGGTTAACGAACGGGCACTTGGACTATGTAGTTTAGCTAACAGGAACTTAGACTATTTAGGTTAACGAACGGGCACTTGGACTATGGAGGTTACCTAGCGGGCACTTGGACTATGGACGTTACCTAGCGGGCACTTGGACTATCTAGGTTAGCTAACGGGTTCTTGGACTATCTAGGTTCCCTAGCGGGCACTTGGACTATGTAGGTTCCCTAGCAGGGCTTTGACAATGTAAGTTCTCTAACGGGCACTGGGACTATGTGTGTTCCCTAGCGGGCATTTGGACTATGTACGTTACTAGCGGGCATTTGGACTATGTAGGTTACCTAGCGGATACTTGGACTATGTAGGTTCCCCATCAGGTACTTGCACAATGTAGGTTAACTAGCGGGCACTTGGACTATGTAGGTTAACTAGCAGGCCCTTTGACGATCTAGGTTAGCAAACGGGCACTTGGACTATGTAGGTTACCTAGCAGGCACTTGGACTGTCTAGGTTACCTGGCGGGCACTTGAACAATCTAGGTTAACGAACGGGCACTTGGACTATGTAGGTTAGCTAACAAGAACTTGGACTATCTAGGTTAACGAAAGGGCACCTGGACTATGGCGGTTACCTAGCGGGCACTTGGACTATGGAGGTTACCTAGCGGGCACTTGGACTATCTAGGTTAGCTAACGGGCACTTGGACTATGTAGGTTACCTAGCAGGCACTTTGACTGTCTAGGTTACCTAGCGGGCACTTGGACTGTCTAGGTTACCTAGCGGGCACATGAACTATCTAGGTTAACGAACGGGCACTTGGACTATGTAGGTTAGCTAACAGGAACTTGGACTATATAGGTTAAAGAACGGGCACTTGGACTATGGAGGTTACCTAGCGGGCACTTGGACTATGGAGGTTAACTAGTGGGCACTTGGACTATCTAGGTTAGCTAACGGGTACTTGGACTATCTAGGTTCCCTAGCGGGCACTTGGACTATGTAGGTTCCCTAGCAGGGCTTTGAATATGTAAGTTCTCTAACGGGCACTTGGACTATGTGTGTTCCCTAGCGGGCATTTGGACTATCTAGGTTACCTAACGGGCACTTGGACTATGTACGTTACTAGCGGGCATTTGGACTATGTAGGTTACTTAGCGGATACTTGGACTATGTAGGTTCCCCATCAGGGACTTGGACAATGTAGGTTAACTAGCGGGTACTTGGACTATCTAGGTTAACTAGAGGGCCCTTGGACTATGTAGGTTAACTAGCGGGCCCTTTGACGATCTAGGTTAGCAAACGGGCACTTGGACTATGTAGGTTACCTAGCAGGCACTTGGACTGTCTAGGTTACCTAGCGGGCACTTGAACTATCTAGGTTAACGAACGGGCACTTGGACTATGTAGGTTAGCTAACAGGAACTTGGACTATCTAGGTTAACGAACGGGCACTTGGACTATGGAGGTTACCTAGCGGGCACTTGGACTATGGAGGTTACCTAGCGGGCACTTGGACTATCTAGGTTAGCTAACGGGTACTTGGACTATCTAGGTTACCTAGCGGGCACTTGGACTATGTAGGTTACGTAGCGGGCACTTGGACTATCTAGGTTACCTAACGGGCACTTGGACTATGCAGGTAACCTAGCGGGCACTTGGACTGTTTAAGTTAACCAGGGGGCACTTGGACTATGTAGGTTAACTAGCGGGCACTTGGACTATCTAGGTTACCTAACGGGCACCTGGACTATCTAGGTTACCTAGCGGGCAATTGGACGATCTAGGTTAACGAACGGGCACGTGGACTATGTAGTTAGCCTAACGGGCACTTGGACTATCTAGGTTAGGTAACGGGCACTTGGACTATCTAGGTTACCTAGCGAGAACTTGGAATATGTAGGTTACCTAGAGGGCACTTGGACTATAGGTTAATTAGCGGGCACTTGGACTATATAGGTTACCTAGCAGCCCTTGGACTATGTTGGATACCTACCGCGACTTGGACTATCTAAGTTAACGAATGGGCACTTGAACTACGTAGGTTACTTAACGGGTACTTGGACTATCTAGGTTCCCTAGCGGGCACTTGGACTATGTAGGTTCCCTAGCAGGGCTTTGACTATGTAAGTTCTCTAACGGGCACTTGGACTATGTGTGTTCCCTAGCGGGCATTTGGACTATCTAGGTTACCTAACGGGCACTTGGACTATGTACGTTACTAGCGGGCATTTGGACTATGTAGGTTACCTAGCGGATACTTGGACTATGTAGGTTCCCCATCATGGACTTGGACAATGTAGGTTAACTAGCGGGCACTTGGACTATCTAGGTTAACTAGCGGGCCCTTGGACTATGTAGGTTAACTAGCGGGCCCTTTGACGATCTAGGTTAGCAAACGGGCACTTGGACTATGTAGGTTACCTAGCAGGCACTTGGACTGTCTAGGTTACCTAGCGGGCACTTGAACTATCTAGGTTAACGAACGGGCACTTGGACTATGTAGGTTAGCTAACAGGAACTTGGACTCTCTAGGTTAACTAGCGGGCACTTGGCCTATCTAGGTTACCTAACGGGAACTTGGACTATGTAGGTTTACTAGCGGACACTTGGACGATCTAGGTTAACTAGCGGGCACTTGGACAATGCAGGTTCCCTAGCGGGCACTATGAATATGTAGCTTCCCTAGAGGGAACTTGGACTATATAGGTTCCCTATGGGCACTTGGACAATCTGGGTTCCCTAACGGGCACTTGGAATATGAAGATTCCCTATCGGGCACTTGGACTATGTAGGTTCCTCATTGGGCACTTGGACTATGTTGGTTCCCTATCGGGCAGTTGGACTATGTGGGTACCCTAGCAGGCATTTGGACTATCTAGGTTACCTAGCAGGCACTTTGACTATCTAGGTTAACTAACGGGCACTTGGACTATGTAGGTTACCTAGCGGGCACTTGGACTATGTAGGTTCCCTAGCGGGCACTTGGACTATGTAGGTTACCTAGCAGGCACTTGGACTTTCTAGGTTACCTAGCGGGCACTTGAACTATCTAGGTTAACGAACGGGCACTTGGACTATGTAGTTTAGCTAACAGGAACTTAGACTATCTAGGTTAACGAACGGGCACTTGGACTATGGAGGTTACCTAGCGGGCACTTGGACTATGGAGGTTACCTAGCGGGCACTTGGACTATCTAGGTTAGCTAACGGGTTCTTGGACTATCTAGGTTCCCTAGCGGGCACTTGGACTATGTAGGTTCCCTAGCAGGGCTTTGACAATGTAAGTTCTCTAACGGGCACTGGGACTATGTGTGTTCCCTAGCGGGCATTTGGACTATGTACGTTACTAGCGTGCATTTGGACTATGTAGGTTACCTAGCGGATACTTGGACTATGTAGGTTCCCCATCAGGTACTTGCACAATGTAGGTTAACTAGCGGGCACTTGGACTATGTAGGTTAACTAGCAGGCCCTTTGACGATCTAGGTTAGCAAACGGGCACTTGGACTATGTAGGTTACCTAGCAGGCACTTGGACTGTCTAGGTTACCTGGCGGACACTTGAACAATCTAGGTTAACGAACGGGCACTTGGACTATGTAGGTTAGCTAACAAGAACTTGGACTATCTAGGTTAACGAAAGGGCACTTGGACTATGGCGGTTACCTAGTGGGCACTTGGACTATGGAGGTTACCTAGCGGGCACTTGGACTATCTAGGTTAGCTAACGGGTACTTGGACTATCTAGGTTACCTAGCGGGCACTTGGACTATGTAGGTTACCTACCGGGCACTTGGACTATCTAGGTTACCTAACGGGCACTTGGACTATGCAGGTAACCTAGCGGGCACTTGGACTGTTTAAGTTAACCAGCGGGCACTTGGACTATGTAGGTTAACTAGCGGGCACTTGGACTATCTAGGTTACCTATCGGGCATTTGGACTATGTAGGTTCCCTAGCGGGCAATTGGATTATGTAGGTTCCCTTCTTGCACTTGGACTATGTAGGTTTCTAGCGGGCATTTGGACTATGTAGGTTACCTAGCGGGCACTTGGGCTATGTAGGTTCCCTAGCGGGCATTTGGACTATCTAGGTTACCTAACGGGCATTTGGACTACGTACGTTACTAGTGGGCATTTGGACTATGTAGGTTACCTAGCGGATACTTGGACTATGTAGGTTCCCCATCAGGGACTTGGACAATGTAGGTTAACTATCGGGCACTTGGACTATCTAGGTTAACTAGAGGGCCCTTGGACTATGTAGGTTAACTAGCGGGCCCTTTGACGATCTAGGTTAGCAAAAGGGCACTTGGACTATGTAGGTTACCTAGCAGGCACTTGGACTGTCTAGGTTACCTAGCGGGCACTTGAACTATCTAGGTTAACGAACGGGCACTTGGACTATGTAGGTTAGCTAACAGGAACGTGGACTCTCTAGGTTAACGAACGGGCACTTGGACTATGGATGTTACCTAGCGGGCACTTGGACTATGGAGGTTACCTAGCGGGCACTTGGACTATCTAGGTTACCTAACGGGCACTTGGACTATGCAGGTAACCTAGCGGGCACTTGGACTGTTTAAGTTACCTAGAGGGCACTTGGACTATAGGTTAACTAGCGGGCACTTGGACTATATAGGTTACCTAGTGGCCCTTAGACTATGTTGGTTACCTACCGCGACTTGGACTATCTAAGTTAACGAACGTGCACTTGGACTATGTAAGTAACCTAGCGGGCACTTGGACAGTATAGGTTACATAGCGGGCACTTGGACTATCTAGGTTAGCAAACCGGAACTAGGAATATCTAGGTTACCTAGCGGGCAATTGGATTATGTAGGATCCCTATTGGACATTTGTACTACTTAGGTTAACTAGCGGGCACTTTGACTATCTAGGTTAACTAGCGGGCACTTGGACTATCTAGGTCAACTAGAGGGCCATTGTACTATGTAGGTTAACTAGCGGGCACTTGGCCTTTCTAGGTTACCTAACGGGAACTTGGACTATGTAGGTTTACTAGCGGACTCTTGGACGATCTAGGTTAACTAGCGGTCACTTGGACAATCTTGGTTAACTAGCGGGCACTTGGACAATGCAGGTTCCCTAGCGGGCACTATGAATATGTAGCTTCCCTAGAGGGAACTTGGACTATATAGGTTCCCTATGGGCACTTGGACAATCTGGGTTCCCTAACGGGCACTTGGAATATGAAGATTCCCTATCGGGCACTTGGACTATGTAGGTTCCTCATTGGGCACTTGGACTATGTAGGTTAACTAGCGGGCCCTTGGACTATCTAGGTTACCTAGCGGGCACTTGGACTATCTAGGTTAACTAGAGGGCACTTGTACAATGCAGGTTCCCTAGCGGGCACTTTGACTATGTAGGTTCCCTAGAGGGCATTTAGACTATATAGGTTCCCTATGGGCACTTGGACTATCTAGGTGCCCTAATGGGCACTTGGAATACGTAGGTTCCCTTTCGGACACTTGGACTATGTAGGTTCCTCAGCGGGCACTTGGACTATGTAGGTTAACTAGCGGGCACTTGGACTATGTTCGTACCTTAGCGGACACTTGGACTATGTAGGTTCCCTATCGGGCAGTTGGACTATGTAGGTTAACTAGCGGGCCCTTAGACTATCTAGGTTACCTAGCGGGCACTTGGACTATGTACGTCCCCTAGCGGGCACTTGGACTATCTAGGTTAAATAGAGGGCCCTTGGACTATGTAGGTTAACTAGCGGACACTTGGAATATCTAGGTTAACTAGCGGACCTTGGACTATGTAGGTTAACTAGCGGGCACTTGGACGATCTAGGTTAACTAGCGGCCACATGGACTATCTAGCTTAACTAGCGGGCACTTGGACTATCTAGATTAACTAGCGGGCACTTGGACGATGCAGGTTCCCTAGCGGACACTTGGACTATATAGGTTTATTAGCGGGCACTTGGACTATGGAGGTTACCTAGCGGGCACTTGGACTGTCTAGGTTACCTAACGGGCACTTGGACTATGTAGGTTAATTAGCGGGCACTTGGACTATGTAGGTTACCTAGCGGGCACTTGGACTATCTAGGTTAACGAACCGGCACGTGGACTATGTAGGTAACCTAACGGGCACTTGGACTATGTAGGTTAGGTAACGGGCACTTGGACTATCTAGGTTACCTAGCGGGAACTTGAAATATGTAGGTTACCTAGCGGGCACTTGGACTATAGTTTAACTAGCGGGCACTTGGACTATATAGGTTACCTAGCGGGCCCTTGGACTATATAGGTTACCTAGCGCGACTTGGACTATCTAAGTTAACGAACGTGCACTTGGACTATGTAGGTAACCTAGCGGGCACTTGGACAGTATAGGTTACCTAGCCGGCACTTGGATTATCTAGGTTAACGAATGGGCACTTGGACTATGTAGGTTACCTAACGGGCACTTGGCCTATCTAGGTTAGTAAACTGGAACTTGGAATATCTAGGTTACCTAGCGGGCACTTGGACTATGTAGGTTACCTTGCGGGCACTTGGCCTATCTAGGTTACCTAACGGGAACTTGGACTATGTAGGTTTACTAGCGGACACTTGGACAATCTTGGTTAACTAGCGGGCACTTGGACAATGCAGGTTCCCTAGCGGGCACTATGAATATGTAGCTTCCCTAGAGGGCACTTGGACCATATAGGTTCCCTATGGGCACTTGGACTATCTGGGTTCCCTAACGGGCACTTGGAATATGAAGTTTCCCTATCGGGCACGTGGACTATGTAGGTTCCTCATTGGGCACTTGGACTATGTAGGTTACCTAGCAGGCACTTGGACTGTCTAGGTTACCTAGCGGGCACTTGAACTATCTAGGTTAACGAACGGGCACTTGGACTATGTAGGTTAGCTAACAGGAACTTGGACTATATAGGTTAAAGAACGGGCACTTGGACTATGGAGGTTACCTAGCGGGCACTTGGACTATGGAGGTTACCTAGCGGGCACTTGGACTATCTAGGTTAGCTAACGGGTACGTGGACTATCTAGGTTCCCTAGCGGGCACTTGGACTATGTAGGTTCCCTAGCAGGGCTTTGACTATGTAAGTTCTCTAATGGGCACTTGGACTATGTGTGTTCCCTAGCGGGCATTTGGACTATCTAGGTTACCTAACGGGCACTTGGACTATGTACGTTACTAGTGGGCATTTGGACTATGTAGGTTACCTAGCGGATACTTGGACTATGTAGGTTCCCCATCAGGGACTTGGACAATGTAGGTTAACTAGCGGGCACTTGGACTATCTAGGTTAACTAGAGGGCCCTTGGACTATGTAGGTTAACTAGTGGGCCCTTTGACGATCTAGGTTAGCAAACGGGCACTTGGACTATGTAGGTTACCTAGCAGGCACTTGGACTGTCTTGGTTACCTAGCGGGCACTTGAACTATCTAGGTTAACGAAATGGCACTTGGACTATGTAGGTTAGCTAACAGGAACTTGGACTATCTAGGTTAACGAACGGGCACTTGGACTATGGAGGTTACCTAGCGGGCACTTGGACTATGGAGGTTACCTAGCGGGCACTTGGACTATCTAGGTTAGCTAACGGGTACTTGGACTATCTAGGTTACCTAGCAGGCACTTGGACTATGTAGGTTACGTAGCGGGCACTTGGACTATCTAGGTTACCTAACGGGCACTTGGACTATGCAGGTAACCTAGTGGGCACTTGGACTGTTTAAGTTAACCTGGGGGCACTTGGACTATGTAGGTTAACTAGCGGGCACTTGGACTATCTAGGTTACCTAACGGGCACCTGGACTATCTAGATTACCTAGCGGGCACTTGGATTCTAAAGGTTACCTAGCCGGCCCTTGGACTATGTAGGTTACCTAGCGGGCAATTGGACGATCTAGGTTAACGAACGGGCACGTGGACTATGTAGTTAACCTAACGGGCACTTGGACTATCTAGGTTAAGTAACGGGCACTTGGACTATCTAGGTTACCTAGCGGGAACTTGGAATATGTAGGTTACCTAGAGGGCACTTGGACTATAGGTTAATTAGCGGGCACTTGGTCTATATAGGTTACCTAGCGGCCCTTGGACTATGTTGGTTACCTACCGCGACTTGGATTATCTAAGTTAACGAATTGGCACTTGAACTACGTAGGTTACCTAGCGGGCACTTGGACTATCTAGGTTAGCAAACCGGAACATGGAATATCCAGGTTACCTAGCGGGCACTTGGACTATGTAGGATCCCTATCGGACATTTGTACTACTTAGGTTAACTAGCGGGCCCTTTGACTATGTAGGTTAACTAGCGGGCACTTGGACTATCTAGGTCAACTAGCGGGCCATTGTACTATGTAGGTTAACTAGCGGGCACTTGGCCTATCTAGGTTACCTAACGGGAACTTGGACTACGTAGGTTTACTAGCGGACACTTGGACGATCTAGGTTAACTAGCGGGCACTTGGACAATGCAGGTTCCCTAGCGGGCACTATGAATATGTAGCTTCCCCAGAGGGAACTTGGACTATATAGGTTCCCTATGGGCACTTGGACAATCTGGGTTCCCTAACGGGCACTTGGAATATGAAGATTCCCTATCGGGCACTTGGACTATGTAGGTTCCTCATTGGGCACTTGGACTATGTAGGTTAACTAGCGGGCACTTGGACTATCTAGGTTACCTAGCGGGCACTTGGACTATCTAGGTTAACTAGAGGGCACTTGTACAATGCAGGTTCCCTAGCGGGCACTTTGACTATGTAGGTTCCCTAGAGGGCACTTGGACTATCTAGGTGCCCTAATGGGCAGTTGGAATACGTATATTCCCTTTTGGACACTTGGACTATGTAGGTTCCTCATCGGGCACTTGGACTATGTAGGTTAACTAGCGGGCACTTGGACTATCTAACTTACCTAGCGGGCACTTGGACTATGTAGATTCCCTAGCGGGCACTTGGACTATCTAGGTTACCTAGCAGGCACTTGGACTATGTAGGTTCCCTAGCGGGCCCTTGGACTATGTTCGTACCTTAGCGGGCACTTGGACTATGTAGGTTCCCTATCAGGCAGTTGGACTATGTAGGTTAACTAGCGGGCCCTTAGACTATCTAGGTTACCTAGCGGGCACTTGGACTATGTACGTCCCCTAGCGGGCACTCGGACTATCTAGGTTAAATAGAGGGCCGTTGGACTATGTAGGTTAACTAGCGGGCACTTGGAATATCTAGGTTAACTAGCGGACCTTGGACTATGTAGGTTAACTAGCGGGCACTTGGACGATCTAGGTTAACTAGCGGCCACTTGTACTATCTAGCTTAACTAGCGGGCACTTGGACTATCTAGATTAACTAGCGGGCACTTGGACGATGCAGGTTCCCTAGCGGGCACTTGGACTATATAGGTTTATTAGCGGGCACTTGGACTATGGAGGTTACCTAGCGAGCACATGGACTGTCTAGGTTACCTAACGGGCACTTGGACTATGTAGGTTAATTAGCGGGCACTTGGACTATGTAGGTTGCCTAGCGGGCACTTGGACTATCTAGGTTAACGAACCGGCACGTGGACTATGTAGGTAACCTAACGCGCACTTGGACTATCTAGGTTAGGTAACGGGCACTTGGCCTATCTAGGTTACCTAACGGGAACTTGGACTATGTAGGTTTACTAGCGGACACTTGGACGATCTTGGTTAACTAGCGGGCACTTGGACAATGCAGGTTCCCTAGCGGGCACTATGAATATGTAGCTTCCCTAGAGGGCACTTGGACCATATAGGTTCCCTATGGGCACTTGGACTATCTGGGTACCCTAACGGGCACTTGGAATATGAAGATTCCCTATCGGGCACTTGGACTATGTAGGTTCCTCATTGGGCACTTGGACTATGTAGGTTCCCTATCGGGCACTTGGACTATGTAGGTTAACTAGCGGGCCCTTCGACTATCTAGGTTACCTAGCGGGCACTTGGACTATCTAGGTTAACTAGCGGGCACTTGGACTATCTAGGTTAACTAGCGGGAACTTAGACTATCTATGTTAACTGGCGGGCACTTGGACGATGCAGGTTCCCTAGAGCGCACTTGGACTATGTAGGTTCCCTAACGGGCACATGGACTATGTAGGTCCCTTAGCGGGCACTTGGATTATGTTGGTTCCCTACCGGGCAGTTGGACTCTGTGGGTACCCTAGCGGGCATTTGGACTATGTAGGTTACCTAGCGGGCACTTGGACTATGTAGGTCCCTTAGCGGGCACTTGGACTATGTTGGTTCCCTATCGGGCAGTTGGACTATGTGGGTACCCTAGCGGGCATTTGGACTATCTAGGTTACCTAGCAGGCACTTTGACTATCTAGGTTAACTAACGGGCACTTGGACTATGTAGGTTACCTAGCGGGCACTTGGACTATGTAGGTTCCCTAGCGGGCACTTGGACTATGTAGGTTACCTAGCAGGCACTTGGACTGTCTAGGTTACCTAGCGGGCACTTGAACTATCTAGGTTAACGAACGGGCACTTGGACTATGTAGGTTAGCTAACAGGAACTTGGACTCTCTAGGTTAACGAACGGGCACTTGGACTATGGATGTTACCTAGCGGGCACTTGGACTATGGAGGTTACCTAGCGGGCACTTGGACTATCTAGGTTACCTAACGGGCACTTGGACTATGCAGGTAACCTAGCGGGCACTTGGACTGTTTAAGTTACCTAGAGGGCACTTGGACTATAGGTTAACTAGCGGGCACTTGGACTATATAGGTTACCTAGCGGCCCTTAGACTATGTTGGTTACCTACCGCGACTTGGACTATCTAAGTTAACGAACGTGCACTTGGACTATGTAAGTAACCTAGCGCGCACTTGGACAGTATAGGTTACATAGCGGGCACATGGACTATCTAGGTTAGCAAACCGGAACTTGGAATATCTAGGTTACCTAGCGGGCACTTGGATTATGTAGGATCCCTATTGGACATTTGTACTACTTAGGTTAACTAGCGGGCACTTTGACTATCTAGGTTAACTAGCGGGGACTTGGACTATCTAGGTCAACTAGCGGGCCATTGTACTATGTAGGTTAACTAGCGGGCACTTGGCCTATCTAGGTTACCTAACGGGAACTTGGACTATGTAGGTTTACTAGCGGACACTTGGACGATCTAGGTTAACTAGCGGGCACTTGGACAATGCAGGTTCCCTAGCGGGCACTATGAATATGTAGCTTCCCTAGAGGGAACTTGGACTATATAGGTTCCCTATGGGCACTTGGACAATCTGGGTTCCCTAACGGGCACTTGGAATATGAAGATTCCCTATCGGGCACTTGGACTATGTAGGTTCCTCATTGGGCACTTGGACTATGTTGGTTCCCTATCGGGCAGTTGGACTATGTGGGTACCCTAGCAGGCATTTGGACTATCTAGGTTACCTAGCAGGCACTTTGACTATCTAGGTTAACTAACGGGCACTTGGACTATGTAGGTTACCTAGCGGGCACTTGGACTATGTAGGTTCCCTAGCGGGCACTTGCACTATGTAGGTTACCTAGAAGGCACTTGGACTTTCTAGGTTACCTAGCGGGCACTTGAACTATCTAGGTTAACGAACGGGCACTTGGACTGTGTAGTTTAGCTAACAGGAACTTAGACTATCTAGGTTAACGAACGGGTACTTGGACTATGGAGGTTACCTAGCGGGCACTTGGACTATGGAGGTTACCTAGCGGGCACTTGGACTATCTAGGTTAGCTAACGGGTTCTTGGACTATCTAGGTTCCCTAGCGGGCACTTGGACTATGTAGGTTCCCTAGCAGGGCTTTGACTATGTAAGTTCTCTAACGGGCACTTGGACTATGTGTGTTCCCTAGCGGGCATTTGGACTATGTACGTTACTAGCGGGCATTTGGACTATGTAGGTTACCTAGCGGATACTTGGACTATGTAGGTTCCCCATCAGGTACTTGCACAATGTAGGTTAACTAGCGGGCACTTGGACTATGTAGGTTAACTAGCGGGCCCTTTGAAGATCTAGGTTAGCAAGCAGGCACTTGGACTATGGAGGTTACCTAGCAGGCACTTGGACTGTCGAGGTTACCTGGCGGGCACTTGAACAATCTAGGTTAACGAACGGGCACTTGGACTATGTAGGTTAGCTAACAAGAACTTGGACTATCTAGGTTAACGAAAGGGCACTTGGACTATGGCGGTTACCTAGCGGGCACTTGGACTATGGAGGTTACCTAGCGGGCACTTGGACTATCTAGGTTAGCTAACGGGTACTTGGACTATCTAGGTTACCTAGCGGGCACTTGGACTATGTAGGTTACCTAGCGGGCACTTGGACTATCTAGGTTACCTAACGGGCACTTGGACTATGCAGGTAACCTAGCGGGCACTTGGACTGTTTAAGTTAACCAGCGGGCACTTGGACTATGTAGGTTAACTAGCGGGCACTTGGACTATCTAGGTTACCTAACGGGCATTTGGACTATGTAGGTTCCCTAGCGGGCAATTGGATTATGTAGGTTCCCTTCTTGCACTTGGACTATGTAGGGTTCTAGCGGGCATTTGGACTATCTAGGTTACCTAGCGGGCACTTGGGCTATGTAGGTTCCCTAGTGGGCATTTGGACTACCTAGGTTACCTAACGGGCATTTGGACTACGTACGTTACTAGTGGGCATTTGGACTATGTAGGTTACCTAGCGGATACTTGGACTATGTAGGTTCCCCATCAGGGACTTGGACAATGTAGGTTAACTAGCGGGCACTTGGACTATCTAGGTTAACTAGAGGGCCCTTGGACTATGTAGGTTAACTAGCGGGCCCTTTGACGATCTAGGTTAGCAAACGGGCACTTGGACTATGTAGGTTACCTAGCAGGCACTTGGACTGTCTAGGTTCCCTAGCGGGCACTTGGACTATCTAGGTTACCTAGCAGGCACTTGGACTATGTAGGTTCCCTAGCGGGCCCTTGGACTATGTTCGTACCTTAGCGGGCACTTGGACTATGTAGGTTCCCTATCAGGCAGTTGGACTATGTAGGTTAACTAGCGGGCCCTTAGACTATCTAGGTTACCTAGCGGGCACTTGGACTATGTACGTCCCCTAGCGGGCACTTGGACTATCTAGGTTAAATAGAGGGCCCTTGGACTATGTAGGTTAACTAGCGGGCACTTGGAATATCTAGGTTAACGAGCGGACCTTGGACTATGTAGGTTAACTAGCGGGCACTTGGACGATCTAAGTTAACTAGCGGCCACTTGTACTATCTAGCTTAACTAGCCGGCACTTGGACTATCTAGATTAACTAGCGGGCACTTGGACGATGCAGGTTCCCTAGCGGGCACTTGGACTATATAGGTTTATTAGCGGGCACTTGGACTATGGAGGTTACCTAGCGGGCACATGGACTGTCTAGGTTACCTAACGGGCACTTGGACTATGTAGGTTAATTAGCGGGCACTTGGACTATGTAGGTTGCCTAGCGGGCACTTGGACTATCTAGGTTAACGAACCGGCACGTGGACTATGTAGGTAACCTAACGGGCACTTGGACTATCTAGGTTAGGTAACGGGCACTTGGCCTATCTAGGTTACCTAACGGGAACTTGAACTATGTAGGTTTACTAGCGGACACTTGGACAATCTTGGTTAACTAGCGGGCACTTGGACAATGCAGGTTCCCTAGCGGGCACTATGAATATGAAGCTTCCCTAGAGGGCACTTGGACCATATAGGTTCCCTATGGGCACTTGGACTATCTGGGTACCCTAACGGGCACTTGGAATATGAAGATTCCCTATCGGGCACTTGGACTATGTAGGTTCCTCATTGGGCACTTGGACTATGTAGGTTCCCTATCGGGCACTTGGACTATGTAGGTTAACTAGCGGGCCCTTCGACTATCTAGGTTACCTAGCGGGCACTTGGACTATCTAGGTTAACTAGCGGGCACTTGGACTATCTAGGTTAACTAGCGGGAACTTAGACTATCTATGTTAACTGGCGGGCACTTGGACGATGCAGGTTCCCTAGAGCGCACTTGGACTATGTAGGTTCCCTAACGGGCACATGGACTATGTAGGTCCCTTAGCGGGCACTTGGATTATGTTGGTTCCCTACCGGGCAGTTGGACTCTGTGGGTACCCTAGCGGGCATTTGGACTATGTAGGTTACCTAGCGGGCACTTGGACTATGTAGGTCCCTTAGCGGGCACTTGGACTATGTTGGTTCCCTATCGGGCAGTTGGACTATGTGGGTACCCTAGCGGGCATTTGGACTATCTAGGTTACCTAGCAGGCACTTTGACTATCTAGGTTAACTAACGGGCACTTGGACTATGTAGGTTACCTAGCGGGCACTTGGACTATGTAGGTTCCCTAGCGGGCACTTGGACTATGTAGGTTACCTAGCAGGCACTTGGACTGTCTAGGTTACCTAGCGGGCCCTTGAACTATCTAGGTTAACGAATGGGCACTTGGACTATGTAGTTTAGCTAACAGGAACTTAGACTATCTAGGTTAACGAACGGGCACTTGGACTATGGAGGTTACCTAGCGGGCACTTGGACTATGGAGGTTACCTAGCGGGCACTTGGACTATCTAGGTTAGCTAACGGGTTCTTGGACTATCTAGGTTCCCTAGCGGGCACTTGGACTATGTAGGTTCCCTAGCAGGGCTTTGACTATGTAAGTTCTCTAACGGGCACTTGCACTATGTGTGTTCCCTAGCGGGCATTTGGACTATCTAGGTTACCTAACGGGCACTTGGACTATGTACGTTACTAGAGGGCATTTGGACTATGTAGGTTACCTAGCGGATACTTGGACTATGTAGGTTCCCCATCAGGTACTTGCACAATGTAGGTTAACTAGCGGGCACTTGGACTATGTAGGTTAACTAGCGGGCCCTTTGACGATCTAGGTTAGCAAACGGGCACTTGGACTATGTAGGTTACCTAGCAGGCACTTGGACTGTCTAGGTTACCTGGCGGGCAACTGAACTATCTAGGTTAACGAACGGGCACTTGGACTATGTAGGTTAGCTAACAGGAACTTGGACTATCTAGGTTAACGAACAGGCACTTGGACTATGGCGGTTACCTAGCGGGCACTTGAACTATGGAGGTTACCTAGCGGGCACTTGGACTATCTAGGTTAGCTAACGGGTACTTGGACTATGTAGGTTACCTAGCGGGCACTTGGACTATGTAGGTTACCTAGCGGGCACTTGGACTATCTAGGTTACCTAACGGGCACTTGGACTATGCAGGTAACCTAGCGGGCACTTGGACTGTTTAAGTTAATCAGCGGGCACTTGGACTATGTAGGTTAACTAGCGGGCCCTTTGACGATCTAGGTTAGCAAACGGGCACTTGGACTATGTAGGTTCCCTAGCGGGCACTTGGATTATGTAGGTTCCCTTCTTGCACTTGGACTATGTAGGGTTCTAGCGGGCATTTGGACGATGTAGTTTACCTAGCGGGCACTTGGGCTATGTAGGTTCCCTAGCGGGCATTTGGACTATCTAGGTTACCTAACGGGCATTTGGACTATGTACGTTACTAGTGGGCATTTGGACTATGTAGGTTACCTAGCGGATACTTGGATTATGTAGGTTCCCCATCAGGGACTTGGACAATGTAGGTTAACTATCGGGCACTTGGACTATCTAGGTTAACTAGAGGGCCCTTGGACTATGTAGGTTAACTAGCGGGCCCTTTGACGATCTAGGTTAGCAAACGGGCACTTGGACTATGTAGGTTACCTAGCAGGCACTTGGACTGTCTAGGTTACCTAGCGGGCACTTGAACTATCTAGGTTAACGAACGGGCACTTGGACTATGTAGGTTAGCTAACAGGAACTTGGACTCTCTAGGTTAACGAACGGGCACTTGGACTATGGATGTTACCTAGCGGGCACTTGGACTATGGAGGTTACCTAGCGGGCACTTGGACTATCTAGGTTACCTAACGGGCACTTGGACTATGCAGGTAACCTAGCGGGCACTTGGACTGTTTAAGTTACCTAGAGGGCACTTGGACTATAGGTTAACTAGCGGGCACTTGGACTATATAGGTTACCTAGCGGCCCTTAGACTATGTTGGTTACCTACCGCGACTTGGACTATCTAAGTTAACGAACGTGCACTTGGACTATGTAAGTAACCTAGCGCGCACTTGGACAGTATAGGTTACATAGCGGGCACATGGACTATCTAGGTTAGCAAACCGGAACTTGGAATATCTAGGTTACCTAGCGGGCACTTGGATTATGTAGGATCCCTATTGGACATTTGTACTACTTAGGTTAACTAGCGGGCACTTTGACTATCTAGGTTAACTAGCGGGCACTTGGACTATCTAGGTCAACTAGCGGGCCATTGTACTATGTAGGTTAACTAGCGGGCACTTGGCCTATCTAGGTTACCTAACGGGAACTTGGACTATGTAGGTTTACTAGCGGACACTTGGACGATCTAGGTTAACTAGCGGGCACTTGGACAATGCAGGTTCCCTAGCGGGCACTATGAATATGTAGCTTCCCTAGAGGGAACTTGGACTATATAGGTTCCCTATGGGCACTTGGACAATCTGGGTTCCCTAACGGGCACTTGGAATATGAAGATTCCCTATCGGGCACTTGGACTATGTAGGTTCCTCATTGGGCACTTGGACTATGTTGGTTCCCTATCGGGCAGTTGGACTATGTGGGTACCCTAGCAGGCATTTGGACTATCTAGGTTACCTAGCAGGCACTTTGACTATCTAGGTTAACTAACGGGCACTTGGACTATGTAGGTTACCTAGCGGGCACTTGGACTATGTAGGTTCCCTAGCGGGCACTTGCACTATGTAGGTTACCTAGCAGGCACTTGGACTTTCTAGGTTACCTAGCGGGCACTTGAACTATCTAGGTTAACGAATGGGCACTTGGACTATGTAGTTTAGCTAACAGGAACTTAGACTATCTAGGTTAACGAACGGGCACTTGGACTATGGAGGTTACCTAGCGGGCACTTGGACTATGGAGGTTACCTAGCGGGCACTTGGACTATCTAGGTTAGCTAACGGGTTCTTGGACTATCTAGGTTCCCTAGCGGGCACTTGGACTATGTAGGTTCCCTAGCAGGGCTTTGACTATGTAAGTTCTCTAACGGGCACTTGGACTATGTGTGTTCCCTAGCGGGCATTTGGACTATGTACGTTACTAGCGGGCATTTGGACTATGTAGGTTACCTAGCGGATACTTGGACTATGTAGGTTCCCCATCAGGTACTTGCACAATGTAGGTTAACTAGCGGGCACTTGGACTATGTAGGTTAACTAGCGGGCCCTTTGACGATCTAGGTTAGCAAACAGGCACTTGGACTATGGAGGTTACCTAGCAGGCACTTGGACTGTCGAGGTTACCTGGCGGGCACTTGAACAATCTAGGTTAACGAACGGGCACTTGGACTATGTAGGTTAGCTAACAAGAACTTGGACTATCTAGGTTAACGAAAGGGCACTTGGACTATGGCGGTTACCTAGCGGGCACTTGGACTATGGAGGTTACCTAGCGGGCACTTGGACTATCTAGGTTAGCTAACGGGTACTTGGACTATCTAGGTTACCTAGCGGGCACTTGGACTATGTAGGTTACCTAGCGGGCACTTGGACTATCTAGGTTACCTAACGGGCACTTGGACTATGCAGGTAACCTAGCGGGCACTTGGACTGTTTAAGTTAACCAGCGGGCACTTGGACTATGTAGGTTAACTAGCGGGCACTTGGACTATCTAGGTTACCTAACGGGCATTTGGACTATGTAGGTTCCCTAGCGGGCAATTGGATTATGTAGGTTCCCTTCTTGCACTTGGACTATGTAGGTTTCTAGCGGGCATTTGGACTATGTAGGTTACCTAGCGGGCACTTGGGCTATGTAGGTTCCCTAGCGGGCATTTGGACTATCTAGGTTACCTAACGGGCATTTGGACTACGTACGTTACTAGTGGGCATTTGGACTATGTAGGTTACCTAGCGGATACTTGGACTATGTAGGTTCCCCATCAGGGACTTGGACAATGTAGGTTAACTAGCGGGCACTTGGACTATCTAGGTTAACTAGAGGGCCCTTGGACTATGTAGGTTAACTAGCGGGCCCTTTGACGATCTAGGTTAGCAAACGGGCACTTGGACTATGTAGTTTACCTAGCAGGCACTTGGACTGTCTAGGTTCCCTAGCGGGCACTTGGACTATCTAGGTTACCTAGCAGGCACTTGGACTATGTAGGTTCCCTAGCGGGCCCTTGGACTATGTTCGTACCTTAGCGGGCACTTGGACTATGTAGGTTCCCTATCAGGCAGTTGGACTATGTAGGTTAACTAGCGGGCCCTTAGACTATCTAGGTTACCTAGCGGGCACTTGGACTATGTACGTCCCCTAGCGGGCACTTGGACTATCTAGGTTAAATAGAGGGCCCTTGGACTATGTAGGTTAACTAGCGGGCACTTGGAATATCTAGGTTAACTAGCGGACCTTGGACTATGTAGGTTAACTAGCGGGCACTTGGACGATCTAGGTTAACTAGCGGCCACTTGTACTATCTAGCTTAACTAGCCGGCACTTGGACTATCTAGATTAACTAGCGGGCACTTGGACGATGCAGGTTCCCTAGCGGGCACTTGGACTATATAGGTTTATTAGCGGGAACTTGGACTATGGAGGTTACCTAGCGGGCACATGGACTGTCTAGGTTACCTAACGGGCACTTGGACTATGTAGGTTAATTAGCGGGCACTTGGACTATGTAGGTTGCCTAGCGGGCACTTGGACTATCTAGGTTAACGAACCGGCACGTGGACTATGTAGGTAACCTAACGGGCACTTGGACTATCTAGGTTAGGTAACGGGCACTTGGCCTATCTAGGTTACCTAACGGGAACTTGAACTATGTAGGTTTACTAGCGGACACTTGGACAATCTTGGTTAACTAGCGGGCACTTGGACAATGCAGGTTCCCTAGCGGGCACTATGAATATGAAGCTTCCCTAGAGGGCACTTGGACCATATAGGTTCCCTATGGGCACTTGGACTATCTGGGTACCCTAACGGGCACTTGGAATATGAAGATTCCCTATAGGGCACTTGGACTATGTAGGTTCCTCATTGGGCACTTGGACTATGTAGGTTCCCTATCGGGCACTTGGACTATGTAGGTTAACTAGCGGGCCCTTCGACTATCTAGGTTACCTAGCGGGCACTTGGACTATCTAGGTTAACTAGCGGGCACTTGGACTATCTAGGTTAACTAGCGGGAACTTAGACTATCTATGTTAACTGGCGGGCACTTGGACGATGCAGGTTCCCTAGAGCGCACTTGGACTATGTAGGTTCCCTAACGGGCACATGGACTATGTAGGTCCCTTAGCGGGCACTTGGATTATGTTGGTTCCCTACCGGGCAGTTGGACTCTGTGGGTACCCTAGCGGGCATTTGGACTATGTAGGTTACCTAGCGGGCACTTGGACTATGTAGGTCCCTTAGCGGGCACTTGGACTATGTTGGTTCCCTATCGGGCAGTTGGACTATGTGGGTACCCTAGCGGGCATTTGGACTATCTAGGTTACCTAGCAGGCACTTTGACTATCTAGGTTAACTAACGGGCACTTGGACTATGTAGGTTACCTAGCGGGCACTTGGACTATGTAGGTTCCCTAGCGGGCACTTGGACTATGTAGGTTACCTAGCAGGCACTTGGACTGTCTAGGTTACCTAGCGGGCCCTTGAACTATCTAGGTTAACGAATGGGCACTTGGACTATGTAGTTTAGCTAACAGGAACTTAGACTATCTAGGTTAACGAACGGGCACTTGGACTATGGAGGTTACCTAGCGGGCACTTGGACTATGGAGGTTACCTAGCGGGCACTTGGACTATCTAGGTTAGCTAACGGGTTCTTGGACTATCTAGGTTCCCTAGCGGGCACTTGGACTATGTAGGTTCCCTAGCAGGGCTTTGACTATGTAAGTTCTCCAACGGGCACTTGCACTATGTGTGTTCCCTAGCGGGCATTTGGACTATCTAGGTTACCTAACGGGCACTTGGACTATGTACGTTACTAGAGGGCATTTGGACTATGTAGGTTACCTAGCGGATACTTGGACTATGTAGGTTCCCCATCAGGTACTTGCACAATGTAGGTTAACTAGCGGGCACTTGGACTATGTAGGTTAACTAGCGGGCCCTTTGACGATCTAGGTTAGCAAACGGGCACTTGGACTATGTAGGTTACCTAGCAGGCACTTGGACTGTCTAGGTTACCTGGCGGGCAATTGAACTATCTAGGTTAACGAACGGGCACTTGGACTATGTAGGTTAGCTAACAGGAAGTTGGACTATCTAGGTTAACGAACGGGCACTTGGACTATGGCGGTTACCTAGCGGGCACTTGAACTATGGAGGTTACCTAGCGGGCACTTGGACTATCTAGGTTAGCTAACGGGTACTTGGACTATCTAGGTTACCTAGCGGGCACTTGGACTATGTAGGTTACCTAGCGGGCACTTGGACTATCTAGGTTACCTAACGGGCACTTGGACTATGCAGGTAACCTAGCGGGCACTTGGACTGTTTAAGTTAATCAGCGGGCACTTGGACTATGTAGGTTAACTAGCGGGCCCTTTGACGATCTAGGTTAGCAAACGGGCACTTGGACTATGTAGGTTCCCTAGCGGGCACTTGGATTATGTAGGTTCCCTTCTTGCACTTGGACTATGTAGGGTTCTAGCTGGCATTTGGACGATGTAGTTTACCTAGCGGGCACTTGGGCTATGTAGGTTCCTTAGCGGGCATTTGGACTATCTAGGTTACCTAACGGGCATTTGGACTATGTACGTTACTAGTGGGCATTTGGACTATGTAGGTTACCTAGCGGATACTTGGACTATGTAGGTTCCCCATCAGGGACTTGGACAATGTAGGTTAACTATCGGGCACTTGGACTATCTAGGTTAACTAGAGGGCCCTTGGACTATGTAGGTTAACTAGCGGGCCCTTTGACGATCTAGGTTAGCAAACGGGCACTTGGACTATGTAGGTTACCTAGCAGGCACTTGGACTGTCTAGGTTACCTAGCGGGCACTTGAACTATCTAGGTTAACGAACGGGCACTTGGACTATGTAGGTTAGCTAACAGGAACTTGGACTCTCTAGGTTAACGAACGGGCACTTGGACTATGGATGTTACCTAGCGGGCACTTGGACTATGGAGGTTACCTAGCGGGCACTTGGACTATCTAGGTTACCTAACGGGCACTTGGACTATGCAGGTAACCTAGCGGGCACTTGGACTGTTTAAGTTACCTAGAGGGCACTTGGACTATAGGTTAACTAGCGGGCACTTGGACTATATAGGTTACCTAGCGGCCCTTAGACTATGTTGGTTACCTACCGCGACTTGGACTATCTAAGTTAACGAACGTACACTTGGACTATGTAAGTAACCTAGCGCGCACTTGGACAGTATAGGTTACATAGCGGGCACATGGACTATCTAGGTTAGCAAACCGGAACTTGGAATATCTAGGTTACCTAGCGGGCACTTGGATTATGTAGGATCCCTATTGGACATTTGTACTACTTAGGTTAACTAGCGGGCACTTTGACTATCTAGGTTAACTAGCGGGCACTTGGACTATCTAGGTCAACTAGCGGGCCATTGTACTATGTAGGTTAACTAGCGGGCACTTGGCCTATCTAGGTTACCTAACGGGAACTTGGACTATGTAGGTTTACTAGCGGACACTTGGACGATCTAGGTTAACTAGCGGGCACTTGGACAATGCAGGTTCCCTAGCGGGCACTATGAATATGTAGCTTCCCTAGAGGGAACTTGGACTATATAGGTTCCCTATGGGCACTTGGACAATCTGGGTTCCCTAACGGGCACTTGGAATATGAAGATTCCCTATCGGGCACTTGGACTATGTATGTTCCTCTTTGGGCACTTGGACTATGTTGGTTCCCTATCGGGCAGTTGGACTATGTGGGTACCCTAGCAGGCATTTGGACTATCTAGGTTACCTAGCAGGCACTTTGACTATCTAGGTTAACTAACGGGCACTTGGACTATGTAGGTTACCTAGCGGGCACTTGGACTATGTAGGTTCCCTAGCGGGCACTTGGACTATGTAGGTTACCTAGCAGGCACTTGGACTTTCTAGGTTACCTAGCGGGCACTTGAACTATCTAGGTTAACGAACGGGCACTTGGACTATGTAGTTTAGCTAACAGGAACTTAGACTATCTAGGTTAACGAACGGGCACTTGGACTATGGAGGTTACCTAGCGGGCACTTGGACTATGGAGGTTACCTAGCGGGCACTTGGACTATCTAGGTTAGCTAACGGGTTCTTGGACTATCTAGGTTCCCTAGCGGGCACTTGGACTATGTAGGTTCCCTAGCAGGGCTTTGACTATGTAAGTTCTCTAACGGGCACTTGGACTATGTGTGTTCCCTAGCGGGCATTTGGACTATGTACGTTACTAGCGGGCATTTGGACTATGTAGGTTACCTAGCGGATACGTGGACTATGTAGGTTCCCCATCAGGTACTTGCACAATGTAGGTTAACTAGCGGGCACTTGGACTATGTAGGTTAACTAGCGGGCCCTTTGACGATCTAGGTTAGCAAACGGGCACTTGGATTATGTAGGTTACCTAGCAGGCACTTGGACTGTCTAGGTTACCTGGCGGGCACTTGAACAATCTAGGTTAACGAACGGGCACTTGGACTATGTAGGTTAGCTAACAAGAACTTGGACTATCTAGGTTAACGAAAGGGCACTTGGACTATGGCGGTTACCTAGCGGGCACTTGGACTATAGAGGTTACCTAGCGGGCATTTGGACTATCTAGGTTAGCTAACGGGTACTTGGACTATCTAGGTTACCTAGCGGGCACTTGGACTATGTAGGTTACCTAGCGGATATTTGGACTATGTAGGTTCCCCATCAGGTACTTGCACAATGTAGGTTAACTAGCGGGCACTTGGACTATGTAGGTTAACTAGCGGGCCCTTTGACGATCTAGGTTAGCAAACGGGCACTTGGACTATGTAGGTTACCTAGCAGGCACTTGGACTGTCTAGGTTACCTGGCGGGCACTTGAACAATCTAGGTTAACGAACGGGCACTTGGACTATGTAGGTTAGCTAACAAGAACTTGGACTATCTAGGTTAACGAAAGGGCACTTGGACTATGGCGGTTACCTAGCGGGCACTTGGACTATGGAGGTTACCTAGCGGGCACTTGGACTATCTAGGTTAGCTAACGGGTACTTGGACTATCTAGGTTACCTAGCGGGCACTTGGACTATGTAGGTTACCTAGCGGGCACTTGGACTATCTAGGTTACCTAACGGGCACTTGGACTATGCAGGTAACCTAGCGGGCACTTGGACTGTTTAAGTTAACCAGCGGGCACTTGGACTATGTAGGTTAACTAGCGGGCCCTTTGACGATCTAGGTTAGCAAACGGGCACTTGGACTATGTAGGTTACCTAGCAGGCACTTGGACTGTCTAGGTTACCTGGCGGGCACTTGAACAATCTAGGTTAACGAACGGGCACTTGGACTATGTAGGTTAGCTAACAAGAACTTGGACTATCTAGGTTAACGAAAGGGCACTTGGACTATGGCGGTTACCTAGCGGGCACTTGGACTATGGAGGTTACCTAGCGGGCACTTGGACTATCTAGGTTAGCTAACGGGTACTTGGACTATCTAGGTTACCTAGCGGGCACTTGGACTATGTAGGTTACCTAGCGGGCACTTGGACTATCTAGGTTACCTAACGGGCATTTGGACTATGTAGGTTCCCTAGCGGGCAATTGGATTATGTAGGTTCCCTTCTTGCACTTGGACTATGTAGGTTTCTAGCGGGCATTTGGACTATATAGGTTACCTAGCGGGCACTTGGGCTATGTAGGTTCCCTAGCGGGCATTTGGACTATCTAGGTTACCTAACGGGCATTTGGACTACGTACATTACTAGTGGGCATTTGGACTATGTAGGTTACCTAGTGGATACTTGGACTATGTAGGTTCCCCATCAGGGACTTGGACAATGTAGGTTAACTATCGGGCACTTGGACTATGTAGGTTAACTAGCGGGCCCTTTGACGATCTAGGTTAGCAAACGGGCACTTGGACTATGTAGGTTACCTAGCAGGCACTTGGACTGTCTAGGTTACCTAGCGGGCACTTGAACTATCTAGGTTAACGAACGGGCACTTGGACTATGTAGGTTAGCTAACAGGAACTTGGACCCTCTAGGTTAACGAACGGGCACTTGGACTATGGATGTTACCTAGCGGGCACTTGGACTATGGAGGTTACCTAGCGGGCACTTGGACTATCTAGGTTACCTAACGGGCACTTGGACTATGCAGGTAACCTAGCGGGCACTTGGACTGTTTAAGGTACCTAGAGGGCACTTGGACTATAGGTTAACTAGCGGGCACTTGGACTATATAGGTTACCTAGCGGCCCTTAGACTATGTTGGTTACCTACCGCGACTTGGACTATCTAAGTTAACGAACGTGCACTTGGACTATGTAAGTAACCTAGCGCGCACTTGGACAGTATAGGTTACATAGCGGGCACATGGACTATCTAGGTTAGCAAACCGGAACTTGGAATATCTAGGTTACCTAGCGGGCACTTGGATTATGTAGGATCCCTATTGGACATTTGTACTACTTAGGTTAACTAGCGGGCACTTTGACTATCTAGGTTAACTAGCGGGCACTTGGACTATCTAGGTCAACTAGCGGGCCATTGTACTATGTAGGTTAACTAGCGGGCACTTGGCCTATCTAGGTTACCTAACGGGAACTTGGACTATGTAGGTTTACTAGCGGACACTTGGACGATCTAGGTTAACTAGCGGGCACTTGGACAATGCAGGTTCCCTAGCGGGCACTATGAATATGTTGCTTCCCTAGAGGGAACTTGGACTATATAGGTTCCCTATGGGCACTTGGACAATCTGGGTTCCCTAACGGGCACTTGGAATATGAAGATACCCTATCGGGCACTTGGACTATGTAGGTTCCTCATTGGGCACTTGGACTATGTTGGTTCCCTATCGGGCAGTTGGACTATGTGGGTACCCTAGCAGGCATTTGGACTATCTAGGTTACCTAGCAGGCACTTTGACTATCTAGGTTAACTAACGGGCACTTGGACTATGTAGGTTACCTAGCGGGCACTTGGACTATGTAGGTTCCCTAGCGGGCACTTGGACTATGTAGGTTGCCTAGAAGGCACTTGGACTTTCTAGGTTACCTAGCGGGCACTTGAACTATCTAGGTTAAGGAACGGGCACTTGGACTATGTAGTTTAGCTAACAGGAACTTAGACTATCTAGGTTAACGAACGGGCACTTGGACTATGGAGGTTACCTAGCGGGCACTTGGACTATGGAGGTTACCTAGCGGGCACTTGGACTATCTAGGTTAGCTAACGGGTTCTTGGACTATCTAGGTTCCCTAGCGGGCACTTGGACTATGTAGGTTCCCTAGCACGGCTTTGACTATGTAAGTTCTCTAACGGGCACTTGGACTATGTGTGTTCCCTAGCGGGCATTTGGACTATGTACGTTACTAGCGGGCATTTGGACTATGTAGGTTACCTAGCGGATACTTGGACTATGTAGGTTCCCCATCAGGTACTTGCACAATGTAGGTTAACTAGCGGGCAATTGGACTATGTAGGTTAACTAGCGGGCCCTTTGACGATCTAGGTTAGCAAACGGGCACTTGGACTATGTAGGTTACCTAGCAGGCACTTGGACTGTCTAGGTTACCTGGCGGGCACTTGAACAATCTAGGTTAACGAACGGGCACTTGGACTATGTAGGTTAGCTAACAAGAACTTGGACTATCTAGGTTAACGAAAGGGCACTTGGACTATGGCGGTTACCTAGCGGGCACTTGGACTATGGAGGTTACCTAGCGGGCACTTGGACTATCTAGGTTAGCTAACGGGTACTTGGACTATCTAGGTTACCTAGCGGGCACTTGGACTATGTAGGTTACCTAGCGGGCACTTGGACTATCTAGGTTACCTAACGGGCACTTGGACTATGCAGGTAACCTAGCGGGCACTTGGACTGTTTAAGTTAACCAGCGGGCACTTGGACTATGTAGGTTAACTAGCGGTCACTTGGACTATCTAAGTTACCTATCGGGCATTTGGACTATGTAGGTTCCCTAGCGGGCAATTGGATTATGTAGGTTCCCTTCTTGCACTTGGACTATGTAGGTTTCTAGCGGGCATTTGGACTATGTAGGTTACCTAGCGGGCACTTGGGCTATGTAGGTTCCCTAGCGGGCATTTGGACTATCTAGGTTACCTAATGGGCATTTGGACTACGTACGTTACTAGTGGGCATTTGGACTATGTAGGTTACCTAGCGGATACTTGGACTATGTAGGTTCCCCATCAGGGACTTGGACAATGTAGGTTAACTATCGGGCACTTGGACTATCTAGGTTAACTAGAGGGCCCTTGGACTATGTAGGTTAACTAGCGGGCCCTTTGACGATCTAGGTTAGCAAACGGGCACTTGGACTATGTAGGTTACCTAGCAGGCACTTGGACTGTCTAGGTTACCTAGCGGGCACTTGAACTATCTAGGTTAACGAACGGGCACTTGGACTATGTAGGTTAGCTAACAGGAACTTGGACTCTCTAGGTTAACGAACGGGCACTTGGACTATGGATGTTACCTAGCGGGCACTTGGACTATCTAGATTACCTAGCGGGCACTTGGACTATCTAGGTTACCTAACGGGCACTTGGACTGTGCAGGTAACCTAGCGGGCACTTGGACTGTTTAAGTTACCTAGAGGGCACTTGGACTATAGGTTAACTAGCGGGCACTTGGACTATATAGGTTACCTAGCGGCCCTTAGAGTATGTTGGTTACCTACCGCGACTTGGACTATCTAAGTTAACGAACGTGCACTTGGACTATGTAAGTAACCTAGCGGGCACTTGGACAGTACAGGTTACATAGCGGGCACTTGGACTATCTAGGTTAGCAAACCGGAACATGGAATATCTAGGTTACCTAGCGGGCACTTGGATTATGTAGGATCCCTATTGGACATTTGTACTACTGAGGTTAACTAGCGGGCACTTTGACTATCTAGGTTAACTAGCGGGCACTTGGACTATCTAGGTCAACTAGCGGGCCATTGTACTATGTAGGTTAACTAGCGGGCACTTGGCCTATCTAGGTTACCTAACGGGAACTTGGACTATGTAGGTTTACTAGCGGACACTTTGACGATCTAGGTTACCTAGCGGGCACTTGGACAATGCAGGTTCCCTAGCGGGCACTATGAATATGTAGCTTCCCTAGAGGGAACTTGGACTATATAGGTTCCCTATGGGCACTTGGACAATCTGGGTTCCCTAACGGGCACTTGGAATATGAAGATTCCCTATCGGGCACTTGGACTATGTAGGTTCCGCATTGGGCACTTGGACTATGTAGGTTCCCTATCGGGCACTTGGACTATGTAGGTTAACTAGCGGGCCCTTGGACTACCTAGGTTACCTAGCGGGCACTTGGAAGATCTAGGTTAACTAGAGGGCACTTGTACAATGCAGGTTACCTAGCGGGCACTTTGACTATGTAAGTTCCCTAGTGGGCACTTGGACTATATAGGTTCCCTATGGGCACTTGGACTGTCTAGGTGCCCTAATGGGCACTTGGAATATGTAGGTTCCCTTTCGGACACTTGGACTATGTAGGTTCCTCAGCGGGCACTTGGACTATGTAGGTTAACTAGCGGGCACTTGGACGATCTAGGTTACCTAGCGGGCACTTGGACTATGTAGGTTCCCTAGCGGGCACTTGGACTATGTTCGTCCCTTAGCGGGATCTTGGACTATGTAAGTTCCATATCGGGCAGTTGGACTATGTAGGTTAACTAGCGGGCCCTTAGACTATCTATGTTACCTAGCGGGCACTTGGACTATGTACGTCCCCTAGCGGGCACTTGGACTATCTAGTTTAAATAGAGGGCCCTTGGACTATTTAGGTTAACTAGCGGGCACTTGGACTATCTAGATTAACTAGCGGGCACTTGGCCGATGCAGGTTCCCTAGCGGGCACTTGGACTATATAGGTTAATTAGCGGGCACTTGGACTATGGAGGTTACCTAGCGGGCACTTGGACTGTCTAGGTTACCTAACGGGCACTTGGACTATGTAGGTTAATTAGCGGGCACTTGGACTATGTAGGTTACCTAGCGGGCACTTGGACTATCTAGGTTAACGAACCGGCACGTGGACTATGTAGGTAACCTAATGGGCACTTGGAATATCTAGGTTAGGTAACGGGCACTTGGACTATCTAGGTTACCTAGCGGGAACTTGGAATATGTAGGTTACCTAGCGGGCACTTGGACTATAGTTTAACTAGCGGGCACTTGGACTATATAGTTTACCTAGCGGGCCCTTGGACTATGTATGTTACCTAGCGCAACTTGGACTATCTAAGTTAACGAACGTGCACTTGGACTATGTAGGTAACCTAGTGGGCACTTGGACAGTATAGGTTACCTAGCGGGCACTTGGACTATCTAGGTTAACGAATGGGCACTTGGACTATGTAGGTTACCTAGCGGGCACTTGGACTATCTAGGTTAGTAAACCGGAACTTGGAATATCTAGGTTACCTAGCGGGCACTTGGACTATGGAGGTTATCTTGCGGGAACTTGGCCTAACTAGGTTACCTAACGGGGACTTGGACTATGTAGGTTTACTAGCGGACACTTGGACAATCTTGGTTAACTAGCGGGCACTTGGAAAATGCAGGTTCCCTAGCAGGCACTATGAATATGTAGCTTCCCTAGAGGGCACTTGGACCATATAGGTTCCCTATGGGCACTTGGACTATCTGGGTTCCCTAACGGGCACTTGGAATATGAAGATTCCCTATCGGGCACTTGGACTATGTACGTTCCTGTTGGGCACTTGGACTATGTAGGTTCCCTATCGGGCACTTGGACTATGTAGGTTAACTAGGGGGCCCTTCGACTATCTAGGTTACCTAGCGGGCACTTGGACTATCTAGGTTAACTAGCGGGCACTTGTACAATGCAGGTTCCCTAGCGGGCACTTTGACTATGTAGCTTCCCTAGAGGACACTTGGACTATATAGGTTCACTATGGTTACTTAGACTATCTAGGTGCCCTAACGGGCACTTGGAATACGTAGGTTCCCTTTCGGACACTTGGACTATGTAGGTTAACAAGCGGGCACTTGGACTATGTAGGTCAACTAGCGGGCACTTGGACTATCTAGGTTGTCCAGCGGGCACTTGGACTATGTACGTCCCCTAGCGGGCACTTGGACTATCGAGGTTAACTAGAGGGCCCTTGGACTATGTAGGTTATCTAGAGGGCACTTGGACTCTCTAGGTTAACTAACGGAACTTGCACTATGTAGGTTAACTAGCGGGCACTAGGATGATCTAGGTTAACTAGCGGACACTTGGACTATCTAGGTTAACTAGCGGGAACTTAGAGTCTCTATGTTAACTGGCGGGCACTTGGACAATGCAGGTTCCCTAGAGGGCACTTGGACTATGTAGGTTCCCTAACGGGCATTGGACTATGTAGGTCCCTTAGCGGGCACTTGGACTATGTTGGTTCCCTTTCGGGCAGTTGGACTCTGTGGGTACCCTAACGGGCATTTGGACTATGTAGGTTCCCTAGCGGTCACTTGGACTATGTCGGTCCCTTAGCCGGCACTTGGACTATGTTGGTTCCCTATCGGGCAGTTGGACTATGTGGGTACCCTAGCAGGCATTTGGACTATCTAGTTTACCTAGCAGGCACTTTGACTATCTAGGTTAACTAACGGGCACTTGGACTATGTAGGTTACCTAGCGGGCACTTGGACTATGTAGGTCCCTAGCGGGCACTTAGACTATGTAGGTTACCTAGCAGGCACTTGGACTGTCTAGGTTACCTAGCGGGCACTTGAACTATCTAGGTTAACGAACGGACACTTGGATTATGTAGGTTAGCTAACAGGAACTTGGACTATCTAGGTTAACGAACGGGCACTTGGACTATGGAGGTTACCTAGCGGGCACTTGGACTATGGAGGTTACCTAGCGGGCACTTGGACTATCTAGGTTAGCTAACGGGTACTTGGACTATCTAGGTTCCCTAGCGGGCACTTGGACTATGTAGGTTCCCTAGCAGGGCTTTGATTATGTAAGTTCTCTAATGGGCACTTGGGCTATGTGGGTTCCCTAGAGGGCATTTGGACTATCTAGGTTACCTAACGGGCACTTGGACTATGTACGTTACTAGCGGGCATTTGGACTATGTAGGTTACCTAGCGGATACTTGGACTATGTAGGTTCCCCATCAGGGACTTGGACAATGAAGGTTAACTAGCGGGCACTTGGACTATATAGGTTAACTAGCGGGCCCTTGGACTATGTAGGTTAACTAGCGGGCCCTTTGACGATCTAGGTTAGCAAACGGGCACTTGGACTATGTAGGTTACCTAGCAGGCACTTGGCCTGTCTAGGTTACCTAGAGGGCACTTGAACTATCTAGGTTAACGAACGGGCACTTGGACTATGTAGGTTAGCTAACAGGAAATTGGACTATCTAGGTTTACGAACGGGCACTTGGACTATGGAGGTTACCTAGCGGGCACTTGGACTATGGAGGTTACCTAGCGGGCACTTGGACTATCTGGGTTCCCTAACGGGCACTTGGAATATGAAGATTCCCTATCGGGCACTTGGACTATGTAGGTTCCTCATTGGGCACTTGGACTATGTAGGTTAACTAGCGGGCCCTTGGACTATCTAGGTTACCTAGCGGGCACTTGGACTATCTAGGTTAACTAGAGGGCACTTGCGCAATGCAGGTTCCCTAGCGGGCACTTTGACTATATAGGTTCCCTAGAGGGCACTTGGACGATATAGGTTCCCTATGGGCACTTGGACTATCTAGGTGCCCTAATGGGCACTTGGAATACATAGGTTCCCTTTCGGACACTTGGACTATGTAGGTTCCTCAGCGGGCACTTGGACTATGTAGGTTAACTAGCGGGCACTTGGACTATCTAGGTTACCTAGCGGGCACTTGGACTATGCAGGTTCCCTAGCGGGCACTTGGACTATTTTCGTCCCTTAGCGGGCACTTGGACTATGGAGGTTCCCTATGGGGCAGTTGGACTATGTAGGTTAACTAGCGGGCCCTTAGACTATCTAGGTTACCTAGCGGGCACTTGGACTATGTACGTCTTCTAGCGGTCACTTGGACTATCTAGGTTAACTAGAGGGCCCTTGGACTATGTAGGTTAACTAGCGGGCACTTGGAATATCTAGGTTAACTAGCGGACCTTGGACTATGTAGGTTAACTAGCGGGCACTTGGACAATATAGGTAACCTAACGGGCACTTGGACTATCTAGGTTAGGTAACGGGCACTTGGACTATAGGTTACCTAGCGGGAACTTGGAATATGTAGGTTACCTAGAGGGCACTTCGACTATAGGTTAACTAGCGGGCACTTGGACTATATAGGTTACCTAGCGGCCCTTGGACTATGTTGGTTACCTACCACGACTTGGACTATCTAAGTTGACGAACGTGCACTTGGTCTATGTAAGTAACCTAGCGGGCACTTGGACAGTATAGGTTACCTAGCGGGCACTTGGACTATCTAGGTTAACGAATGGGCACTTGGACTATGTAGGTTACCTAGCGGGCACTTGGACTATCTAGGTTAGCAAACCGGAACTTGGAATATCTAGGTTACCTAGCGGGCACTTGGACTATGTAGGATCCCTATTGGACATTTGTACTACTTAGGTTAACTAGCGGGCACTTTGACTATCTAGGTTAGGTAACGGGCACTTGGCCTATCTAGGTTACCTAACGGGAACTTGGAATATGTAGGTTTACTAGTGGACACTTGGACGATCTAGGTTAACTAGCGGGCACTTGGACAATGCAGGTTCCCTAGCGGGCAGTATGAATATGTAGCTTCCCTAGAGGGCACTTGGACTATGTAGGTTCCCTATGGGCACTTGGACTATTTGGTTCCCTAACGGGCACTTGGAATATGAAGATTCCCTATCGGGCACTTGGACAATGTAGGTTCCTCATTGGGCACTTGGACTATGTAGGTTCCCTATCGGGCACTTGGACTTTGTAGGTTAACTAGCGGGCCCTTGGACTATCTAGGTTACCTAGCGGGCACTTGGACTATCTAGGTTAACTAGAGGGCACTTGGATGATATAGGTTCCCTATGGGCACTTGGACTATCTAGGTGCCCTAATGGGCACTTGGAATACGTAGGTTCCCTTTCGGACACTTGGACTATGTAGGTTCCTCAGCGGGTACTTGGACTATGTAGGTTAACTAGCGGGCACTTGGACTATCTAGGTTACCTAGCGGGCACTTGGACTATGTAGGTTCCCTAGCGGGCACTTGGACTATGTTCGTCCCTTAGCGGGCACTTGGACTATGTAGGTTCCCTATCGGGCAATTGGACTATGTAGGTTATCCAGCAGGCCCTTAGACTATCTAGGTTACATAGCGGGCACTTGGACTATGTATGTCCCCTAGTGGGCACTTGAACTATCTAGGTTAACTAGAGGGCCCTTTGACTATGTAGGTTAACTAAGGGGCACTTGGAATATCTAGGTTAACTAGCGGACCTTGGACTATGTAGGTTAACTAGCGGGCACTTGGACGATCTAGGTTAAGTAGCGGGCACTTGGACTATCTAGGTTAACTAGCGGGCACTTGGACTATCTAGATTAACTAGCGGGCACTTGAACGATGCAGTTTCCCTAGCGGGCACTTGGACTATATAGGTAAATTAGTGGGCACTTGGACTATGGAGGTTACCTAGAGGGCAATTGGACTACGGAGGTTACCTAGCGGGCACTAGGACTATCTAGGTTAGCTAACTGGTACTTTGACTATCTAGGTTACCTAGCGGGCACTTGGATTATGTAGGTTACCTAGCGGGCACTTGGACTATCTAGGTTACCTAACGGGCACTTGGACTATGCAGGTAACCTAGCGGGCACTTGAACTGTCTAAGTTACCTGCCGGCTCTTGGACTATGTAGGTTACCTAGCGGGCAATTGGACTATCTAGGTTAACGAACGGGCACGTGGACTATGTAGGTAACCTAACGGACACTTGGACTATCTAGGTCAGGTAACGGGCACTTTGACTATCTAGATTACCTAGCGGGAACTTGGAATATGTAGGTTACCAAGAGGGCACTTGGACTATAGGTTACCTAGTGGCCCTTGGACTATGTAGGTTACCTAGCGCGACTTGGACTATCTAAGTTAACGAACGTGCACTTGGACTATGTAGGTAACCTAGCAGGCACTTGGACAGTATAGGTTACCTAGCGGGCATTTGGACTATCTAGGTTAACGAATGGGCACTTGGACTATGTAGGTTACCTAGCGGGCACTTGGACTATCTAGGTTAGCAAACCGGAACTTGGAATATCTAGGTTACCTAGTGGGCACTTGGACTGTGTAGGATCCCTATCGGACATTTGTACTACTTAGGTTAACTAGCGGGCACTTTGACTATCTAGGTTAACTAGCGGGCACTTGGACTATCTATGTCAACTAGCGGGCCATTGTACTATGTAGGTTAACTAGCGGGCACTTGGCCTATCTAGGTTACCTAACGGGAACTTGGACTATGTAGGTTTACTAGCGGACACTTGGACGATCTAGGTTAACTAGCGGGCACTTGGACAATGCAGGTTCCCTAGCGGGCACTATGAATAGGTAGCTTCCCTAGAGGGCACTTGGACTATGTAGGTTCCCTATGGGCACTTGGACTATCTGGGTTCCCTAACGGGCACTTGGAATATGAAGATTCCCTATCTGGCACTTGGACTATATAGGTTCCTCATTGGGCACTTGGACTATGTAGGTTCCCTATCGGGCACTTGGACTTTGTAGGTTAACTAGCGGGCCCTTGGACTATCTAGGTTACCTAGCGGGCACTTGGACTATCTAGGTTAACTAGAGGGCACTTGTACAATGCAGGTTCCCTAACGGGCACTTTGACTACGTAGGTTCCCTTTCGGACACTTGGACTATGCAGGTTCCTCAGTGGGCACTTGGACTATGTAGGTTTACTAGCGGGCACTTAGACTATCTAGGTTACCTATCGGGCATTTTGACTATGCAGGTTCCCTAGCGGGCACATGGACTATGTTCGTCCCTTAGCGGGCACTTGGACTATGTAGGTTCCCTATCGGGCAGTTGGACTATGTAGGTTAACTAGCGGCCCGTAGACTATCTAGGTTACCTAGCGGGCACTTGGACTGTGTACGTCCTCCAGCGGGCACTTGGACTATCTAGGTTAACTAGAGGGCCGTTGGACTATGTAGGTTAACTAGCAGGCCCTTGGACTATCTAGGTTACCTAGCGCGACTTGGACTATCTAATTTAACGAACGTGCACTTGGACTATGTAGGTAACCTAGCGGGCACTTGGACAGTATAGGTTACCTAGCGGGCACTTGGACTATCTAGGTTAACGAATGGGCACTTGGACTATGTAGGTTACCTAGCGGGCACTTGGACTATCTAGATTAGTAAACCGGACCTTGGAATATCTAGGTTACCTAGCGGGCACTTGGACTATGTAGGTTACCTTGCGGGCACTTGGCCTATCTAGGTTACCTAACGGGAACTTGGACTATGTAGGTTTACTAGCAGACACTTGGACGATCTTGGTTAACTAGCGGGCACTTGGACAATGCAGGTTCCCTAGCGGGCACTATGAATATATAGCTTCCCTAGAGGGCACTTGGACCATATAGGTTCCCTATGGGCACTTGGACTATCTGGGTTCCCTAACGGGCACTTGGAATATGAAGATTCCCTATCGGGCACTTGGACTATGTAGGTTCCTCATTGGGCACTTGGACTATGTAGGTTCCCTATCGGGCACTTGGACTATGTAGGTTAACTAGCGGGCCCTTCGACTATCTAGGTTACCTAGCGGGCACTTGGACTATCTAGGTTAACTAGCGGGCACTTGTACAATGCAGGTTCCCTAGCGGGCACTTTGACTATGTAGCTTCCCTAGAGGGCACTTGGACTATATAGGTTCCCTATGGTTACTTGGACTATCTAGGTGCCCTAACGGGCACTTGGAATACGTAGGTTCCCTTTCGGACACTTGGACTATGTAGGTTCCTCAGCGGGCACTTGGACTATGTAGGTTATCTAGCGGGCACTTGGACTATCTAGGTTGCCCAGCGGGCACTTGGACTACGTACGTCCCCTAGCGGGCACTTGGACTATCTAGGTTAACTAGAGGGCCCATGTACTATGTAGGTTAACTAGAGGGCACTTGGACTATCTAGGTTAACTAACGGACCTTGGACTATGTAGGTTAACTAGCGGGCACTTGGACGATCTATGTTAACTAGCGGGCACTTGGACTATCTATGTTAACTAGCGGGAACTTGGACTATCTATGTTAACTGGCGGGCACTTGGACGATGCAGGTTCCCTAGAGGGCGCTTGGACTATGTAGGTTCCCTAACGGGCACTTGGACTATGTAGGTCCCTTAGCGGGCACTTGGACTATGTTGGTTCCCTATCGGGCAGTTGGACTATGTGGGTATCCTAGCGGGCATTTGGACTATCTAGGTTACCTAGCAGGCACTTTGACTATCTAGGTTAACTAACGGGCACTTGGACTATGTAGGTTCCCTAGCGGGCACTTGGACTATGTAGGTTACCTAGCAGGCACTTGGACTGTCTGGGTTACCTAGCGGGCACTTGAACTATCTAGGTTAACGAACGGGCACTTGGACTATGTAGGTTAGCTAACAGGAACTTGGACTATCTAGGTTAACGAACGGGCACTTGGACTATGGAGGTTACCTAGTGGGCACTTGTTCTATGTAGGTTACCTAGCAGGCACTTGGACTATCTAGGTTAGCTAACGGCTACTTGGACTATCTAGGTTACCTAGCGGGCACTTGGACTATGTAGGTTCCCAAGCAGGGCTTTGACTATGTAAGTTCTCTAACGGGCACTTGGACTATGTGGGTTCCCTAGCGGGCATTTGGACTATCTAGGTTACCTAACGGGCACTTGGACTATGTACGTTACTAGCGGGCATTTGGACTATGTAGGTTACCTAGCGGATACTTGGACTATGTAGGTTCCCCATCAGGGACTTGGACATTGTAGGTTAACTAGCGGGCACTTGGACTATCTAGGTTAATTAGCGGGCCCTTGCACTATGTAGGTTAACTAGCGGGCTCTTGTACTATCTAGGTTAACGAACGGGCACGTGGACTATGTAGGTAACCAAGCGGGCACTTGGACAGTCTAGGTTACCTAGAGGGCACTTGGAAAATCTAGGTTAATGAATCGGCACTTGGACTATGTAGGTTACCTCGCGGGCACTTAGACTATTTGGGTACCCTAGCGGGCATTTGGACTATCTAGGTAACCTAACGGGCATTTGGACTAAGTAGGTTCCCTAGCGGGCACTTGGATTATGTAGGTTCCCTTCTTGCACTTGGACTATGTAGGTTTCTAGCGGGCATTTGGACTATGTAGGTTACCTAGCGGGCACTTGGGCTATGTAGGTTCCCTAGCGGGCATTTGGACTATCTAGGTTACCTAACGGGCATTTGGACTACGTACGTTACTAGTGGGCATTTGGACTATGTAGGTTACCTAGCGGATACTTGGACTATGTAGGTTCCCCATCAGGGACTTGGACAATGTAGGTTAACTAGCGGGCACTTGGACTATCTAGGTTAACTAGCGGGCCCTTTGACGATCTAGGTTAGCAAACGGGCACTTGGACTATGTAGGTTAACTATCAGGCACTTGGACTGTCTAGGTTACCTAGCGGGCACTTGAACTATCTAGGTTAATGAACGTGCACTTGGACTATGTAGGTTAGCTAACAGGAACTTGGACTATCTAGGTTAACGAACGGGCACTTGGACTATCGATGTTACCTAGCGGGCACTTGGACTATGGAGGTTACCCAGCGGGCACTTGGACTATCTAGGTTACCTAACGGGCACTTGGACTATGCAGGTAACCTAGCGGGCACTTGGACTGTTTAAGTTACCTAGAGGGCACATGGACTATAGGTTAACTAGCGGGCACTAGGACTATATAGGTTACCTAGCGGCCCTTAGACTATGTTGGTTACCTACCGCAACTTGGACTGTCTAAGTTAACGAACGTGCACTTGGACTATGTAAGTAACCTAGCGGGCACTTGGACAGTATAGGTTACCTAGCGGGCACTTGGACTATCTAGGTTAGCAAACCGGAACTTGGAATATCTAGGTTACCAAGCGGGCACTTGGATTATGTAGGATCCCTATTGGACATTTGTACTACTTAGGTTAACTAGCGGGCACTTTGACTATCTAGGTTAACTAGCGGGCACTTGGACTATCTAGGTCAACTAGCGGGCCATTGTACTATGTAGGTTAACTAGCGGGCACTTGGCCTATCTAGGTTACCTAACGGGAACTTGGACTATGTAGGTTTACTAGCGGACCCTTGGACTATCTAGATTAACTAGCGGGCACTTGGACGATGCAGGTTCCCTAGCGGGCACTTGGACTATATGGGTTAATTAGCAGGCACTTCGACTATGGAGGTTACCTAGCGGGCACTTGGACTGTCTAGGTTACCTAACGGGCACTTGTACTATATAGGTTAATTAGCGGGCACTTGGACTATGTAGGTTACTTAGCGGGCACTTGGACTATCTAGGTTAACGAACAGGGACGTGGACTATGTAGGTAACCTAATGGGCACTTGGAATATCTAGGTTAGGTAACGGGCACTTGGACTATCTAAGTTACCTAGCGGGAACTTGGAATATGTAGGTTACCTAGCGGGCACTTGGACTATAGTTTAACTAGCGGGCACTTGGACTATATAGGTTACCTAGCGGGCCCTTGGTCTATGTATGTTACCTAGCGCAACTTGGACTATGTAAGTTAACGAACGTGCACTTGGACTATGTAGGTAACCTCGCGGGCACTTGGACAGTATAGGTTACCTACCGGGCACTTGGACTATCTAGTTTAACGAATGGGCACTTGGACTATGTAGGTTACCTAGCGGGCACTTGGACTATCTAGGTTAGTAAACCGGAACTTGGAATATCTAGGTTACCTAGCGGGCACTTGGACTATGTAGGTTACTTTGCGGGCACTTGGCCTATCTAGGTTACCTAACGGGAACTTGGACTATGTAGGTTTACTAGCGGACACTTGGACAATCTTGGTTAACTAGCGGGCACTTGGACAATGCAGGTTCCCTAGCGGGCACTATGAATATGTAGCTTCCCTAGAGGGCACTTGGACCATATAAGTTCCCTATGGGCACTTGGACTATCTGGGTTCCCTAACGGGCACTTGGAATATGAAGATTCCCTATCGGGCACTTGGACTATGTAGGTTCCTCATTGGGCACTTGGACTATGTAGGTTCCCTATCGGGCACTTGGACTATGTAAGTTAACTAGCGGGCCCTTCGACTATCTAGGTTACCTAGCGGGCACTTGGACTATCTAGGTTAACTAGCGGGCACTTGTACAATGCAGGTTCCCTAGCGGGCACTTTGACTATGAAGGTTCCATAGAGGGCACTTGGACTATATAGGTTCCCTATGGTTACTTGGATTATCTAGGTGCCCTAACGGGCACTTGGAATACGTAGGTTCCCTTTCGCACACTTGGACTATGTAGGTTCCTGAGCGGGCACTTGGACTATGTAGGTTAACTAGCGGGCACTTGGACTATCTAGGTTGTCCAGCGGGCACTTGGACTATGTACGTCCCCTAGCAGGCACTTGGACTATGTAGGTTAACTAGCGGTCACTTGGACGATCTAGGTTGTCTAGAGGGCTCTTGGACTATCTAGGTTAACTAACGGACCTTGGACTATGTAGGTTAACTAGCGGGCACTTGGACGATCTAGGTTAACTAGCAGGCACTTGGACTATCTAGGTTAACTAGCGGGAACTTAGACTCTCTATGTTAACTGGCAGGCACTTGGACGATGCAGGTTCCCTAGAGGGCACTTGGACTATGTAGGTTCCCTAACGGGCACTTGGACTATGTAGGTCCCTTAGCGGGCACTTGGACTATGTTGGTTCCCTATCGGGCAGTTGGACTCTGTGGGTACCCTAACGGGCATTTGGACTATGTAGGTTCCCTAGCGGTCACTTGGACTATGTCGGTCCCTTAGCGGGCACTTGGACTATGTTAGTTCCCTATCGGGCAGTTGGACTATGTGGGTACCCTAGCAGGCATTTGGACTATCTAGGTTACCTAGCAGGCACTTTGACTATCTAGGTTAACTAACGGGCACTTGGACTATGTAGGTTACCTAGCGGGCACTTGGACTATGTAGGTCCCTAGCGGGCACTTAGACTATGTAGGTTACCTAGCAGGCACTTGGACTGTCTAGGTTACCTAGCGGGCACTTGAACTATCTAGGTTAACGAACGGACACTTGGACTATGTAGGTTAGCTAACAGGAACTTGGACTATATAGGTTAACGAACGGGCACTTGGACTATGGAGGTTACCTAGCGGGCACTTGGACTATGGAGGTTACCTAGCCGGCACTTGGACTATCTAGGTTAGCTAACGGGTACTTGGACTATCTAGGTTCCCTAGCGGGCACTTGGACTATGTAGGTTCCCTAGAAGGGCTTTGATTATGTAAGTTCTCTAATGGGCACTTGGGCTATGTGGGTTCCCTAGCGGGCATTTGGACTATCTAGGTTACCTAACGGGCACTTGGACTATGTACGTTACTAGCGGGCATTTGGACTATGTAGGTTACCTAGCGGATACTTGGACTATGTAGGTTCCCCATCAGGGACTTGGACAATGTAGGTTAACTAGCGGGCACTTGGACTATCTAGGTTAACTAGCGGGCCCTTGGACTATGTAGGTTAACTAGCGGGCCCTTGGACTATGTAGGTTAACTAGCGGGCCCTTTGACGATCTAGGTTAGCAAACGGGCACTTGGACTATGTAGGTTACCTAGCAGGCACTTGGACTGTCTAGGTTACCTAGAGGGCACTTGAACTATCTAGGTTAACAAACGGGCACTTGGACTATGTAGGTTAGCTAACAGGAACTTGGACTATCTAGGTTAATGAACGGGCACTTGGACTATGGAGGTTACCTAGCGGGCACTTGGACTATGGAGGTTACCTAGCGGGCACTTGGACTATCTTGGTTAGCTAACGGGTACTTGGACTATCTAGGTTACCTAGCGGGCACTTGGACTATGTAGGTTCCCTATCGGGCAGTTGGACACTGTGGGTACCCTAACGGGCATTTGGACTATGTAGGTTCCCTAGCGGTCACTTGGACTATGTCGGTCCCTTAGCGGGCACTTGGACTATGTAGGTTAGCTAACAGGAACTTGGACTATCTAGGTTAATGAACGGGCACTTGGACTATGGAGGTTACCTAGCGGGCACTTGTACTATCTAGGTTACCTAACGGGCACTTGGACTATGCAGGTAACCTAGCGGGCACTTGGACTATGTAGGTTAACTAGCGGGCACTTGGACTATCTAGGTTACCTAACGGGCACCTGGACTATCTAGATTACCTAGTGGGCACTTGGATTCTAAAGGTTACCTAGCCGGCCCTTGGACTATGTAGGTTACCTAGCGGGCAATTGGACTATCTAGGTTAACTAATGGGCACGTGGACTATGTAGGTAACCTAACGGGCACTTGGACTATCTAGGTTAGGTAACGGGCACTTGGACTATCTAGGTTACCTAGCGGAAACTTGGAATATGTAGGTTACCTAGAGGGCACTTGGACTATAGGCTAACTAGCGGGCACTTGGACTTATAGGTTACCTACCGGCCCTTGGACTATGTTGGTTACCTACCGTGACTTGGACTATCTAAGTTAACGAAAGTGCACTTGGACTATGTAAGTAATCTAGCGGGCACTTGGACAGTATAGGTTACCTAGCAGGCACTTGGACTATCTAGGTTAACGAATGGGCACTTGGACTACGTAGGTTACCTAGCGGGCACTTGGACTATCTAGGTTAGCAAACCAGAACTTGGAATATCTAGGTTACCTAGCGGGCACTTGGACTATGTAGGATCCCTATCGGACATTTGTACTCCTTAGGTTAACTAGCGGGCACTTTGACTATCTAGGTTAACTAGCGGGCACTTGGACTATCTAGGTCAACTAGCGGGCCATTGTACTATGTAGGTTAACTAGCGGGCACTTGGCCTATCTAGGTTACCTAACTGGAACTTGGACTATGTAGGTTTACTAGCGGACACTTGGACGATCTAGGTTAACTAGCGGGCACTTGGACAATGCAGGTTCCCTAGCGGGCACTATGAATATGTAGCTTCCCTAGAGGGAACTTGGACTATATAGGTTCCCTATGGGCACTTGGACAATCTGGGTTCCCTAACGGGCACTTGGAATATGAAGATTCCCTATCGGGCACTTGGACTATATAGGTTAATTAGCGGGCACTTGGACTATGGAGGTTACCTAGCGGGCACTTGGACTATGGAGGTTAACTAGCGGGCACTTGGCCTATCTAGGTTACCTAACGGGAACTTGGACTATGTAGGTTTACTAGCGGACCCTTGGACTATCTAGATTAACTAGCGGGCACTTGGACGATGCAGGTTCCCTAGCGGGCACTTGGACTATATAGGTTAATTAGCAGGCACTTGGACTATGGAGGTTACCTAGCGGGTACTTGGACTGTCTAGGTTACCTAACGGGCACTTGGACTATGTAGGTTAATTAGCGGGCACTTGGACTATGTAGGTTACCTAGCGGGCACTTGGACTATCTAGGTTAACGAACCGGCACGTGGACTATGTAGGTAACCTAACGGGCACTTGGACTATGTAGGTTAGGTAACGGGCACTTGGACTATCTAGGTTACCTAGCGGGAACTTGGAATATGTAGGTTACCTAGCGGGCACTTGGACTATAGTTTAACTAGCGGGCACTTTGACTATATAGGTTACCTAGCGGGCCCTTGGACTATATAGGTTACCTAGCGCGACTTGGACTATCTAAGTTAACGAACGTGCACTTGGACTATGTAGGTATCCTAGCGGGCACTGGGACAGTATAGGTTACCTAGCGGGCACTTGGACTATCTAGGTTAACGAATGGGCACTTGGACTATGTAGGTTACCTACCGGGCACTTGGACTATCTAGGTTAGTAAACCGGAACCTGGAATATCTAGGTTACCTAGCGGGCACTTGGACTATGTAGGTTACCTTGCGGGCACTTGGCCTATCTAGGTTACCTAACGGGAACTTGGACTATGTAGGTTTACTAGCGGACACTTGGACAATCTTGGTTAACTAGCGGGCACTTGGACAATGCAGGTTCCCTAGCGGGCACTATGAATATGTAGCTTCCCTAGAGGGCACTTGGACCATATAGGTTCCCTATGGGCACTTGGACTATCTGGGTTCCCTAACGGGCACTTGGTATATGAAGTTTCCCTATCGGGCACGTGGACTATGTAGGTTCCTCATTGGGCACTTGGACTATGTAGGTTACCTAGCAGGCACTTGGACTGTCTAGGTTACCTAGCGGGCACTTGAACTATCTAGGTTAACGAACGGGCACTTGGACTATGTAGGTTAGCTAACAGGAACTTGGACTATATAGGTTAAAGAACGGGCACTTGGACTATGGAGGTTACCTAGCGGGCACATGGACTATGGAGGTTACCTAGCGGGCACTTAGACTATCTAGGTTAGCTAACGGGTACTTGGACTATCTAGGTTCCCTAGCGGGCACTTGGACTATGTAGGTTCCCTAGCAGTGCTTTGAATATGTAAGTTCTCTAACGGGCACTTGGACTATGTGTGTTCCCTAGCGGGCATTTGGACTATCTAGGTTACCTAACGGGCACTTGGACTATGTACGTTACTAGCGGGCATTTGGACTATGTAGGTTACTTAGCGGATACTTGGACTATGTAGGTTCCCCATCAGGGACTTGGACAATGTAGGTTAACTAGCGGGCAGTTGGACTATGTGGGTACCCTAGCAGGCATTTGGACTATCTAGTTTACCTAGCAGGCACTTTGACTATCTAGGTTAACTAACGGGCACTTGGACTATGTAGGTTACCTAGCGGGCACTTGGACTATGTAGGTCCCTAGCGGGCACTTAGACTATGTAGGTTACCTAGCAGGCACTTGGACTGTCTAGGTTACCTAGCGGGCACTTGAACTATCTAGGTTAACGAACGGGCACTTGGACTATGTAGGTTAGCTAACAGGAACTTGGACTATCTAGGTTAACGAACGGGCACTTGGACTATGGATGTTACCTAGCGGGCACTTGGACTATGGAGGTTACCTAGCGGGCACTTGGACTATCTAGGTTAGCTAACGGGTACTTGGACTATCTAGGTTACCTAGCGGGCACTTGGACTATGTAGGTTACGTAGCGGGCACTTGGACTATCTAGGTTACCTAACGGGCACTTGGACTATGCAGGTAACCTAGCGGGCACTTGGACTGTTTAAGTTAACCAGGGGGCACTTGGACTATGTAGGTTAACTAGCGGGCACTTGGACTATCTAGGTTACCTAACGGGCACCTGGACTATCTAGATTACCTAGCGGGCACTTGGATTCTAAAGGTTACCTAGCCGGCCCTTGTACTATGTAAGTTACCTAGCGGGCAATTGGACGATCTAGGTTAACGAACGGGCACGTGGACTATGTAGTTAACCTAACGGGCACTTGGACTATGTAGGTTAGGTAACGGGCACTTGGACTATCTAGGTTACCTAGCGGGAACTTGGAATATGTAGGTTACCTAGAGGGCACTTGGACTATAGGTTAATTAGCGGGCACTTGGACTATATAGGTTACGTAGCGGCCCTTGGACTATGTTGGTTACCTACCGCGACTTGGACTATCTAAGTTAACGAATGGGCACTTGAACTACGTAGGTTACCTAACGGGTACTTGGACTATCTAGGTTCCCTAGCGGGCACTTGGACTATGTAGGTTCCCTAGCAGGGCTTTGACTATGTAAGTTCTCTAACGGGCACTTGGACTATGTGTGTTCCCTAGCGGGCATTTGGACTATCTAGGTTACCTAACGGGCACTTGGACTATGTACGTTACTAGCGGGCATTTGGACTATGTAGGTTACCTAGCGGATACTTGGACTATGTAGGTTCCCCATCAGGGACTTGGACAATGTAGGTTAACTAGCGGGCACTTGGACTATCTAGGTTAACTAGAGGGCCCTTGGACTATGTAGGTTAGCTAACAGGAACTTGGACTATCTAGGTTAACGAACGGGCACTTGGACTATGGAGGTTACCTAGCGGGCATTTGGACTATGGAGGTTACCTAGCGGGCACTTGGACTATCTAGGTTAGCTAACGGGTACTTGGACTATGTAGGTTACCTAGCGGGCACTTGGACTATGTAGGTTACCTAGCGGGCACTTGGACTATCTGGGTTACCTAACGGGCACTTGGACTATGCAGGTAACCTAGCGGGCACTTGGACTGTTTAAGTTAACCAGGGGGCACTTGGACTATGTAGGTTAACTAGCGGGCACTTGGACTATCTAGGTTACCTAACGGGCACCTGGACTATCTAGATTACCTAGCGTGCACTTGGATTCTAAAGGTTACCTAGCCGGCCCTTGTACTATGTAGGTTACCTAGCGGGCAATTGGACGATCTAGGTTAACGAACGGGCACGTGGACTATGTAGTTAACGTAACGGGCACTTGGACTATCTAGGTTACCTAGCGGGAACTTGGAATATGTAGGTTACCTAGAGGGCACTTGGACTATAGGTTAATTAGCGGGCACTTGGACTATATAGGTTACCTAGCAGCCCTTGGACTATGTTGGTTACCTACCGCGACTTGGACAAGCTAAGTTAACGAATGGGCACTTGAACTACGTAGGTTACCTAGCGGGCACTTGGACTATCTAGGTTAGCAAACCGGAACTTGGAATATCTAGGTTACCTAGCGGGCACTTGGACTATGTAGGATCCCTATCGGACATTTGTAATACTTAGGTTAACTAGCGGGCCCTTTGACTATGTAGGTTAACTAGAGGGCACTTGGACTATCTAGGTCAACTAGCGGGCCATTGTACTATGTAGGTTAACTAGCGGGCACTTGGCCTATCTAGGTTACCTAACGGGAACTTGGACTATGTAGGTTTACTAGCGGACACATGGATGATCTAGGTTAACTAGCGGGCACTTGGACAATGCAGGTTCCCTAGAGCGCACTTGGACTATGTAGGTTCCCTAACGGGCACTTGGACTATGTAGGTCACTTAGCGGGCACTTGGATTATGTTGGTTCCCTACCGGGCAGTTGGACTCTGTGGGTACCCTAGCGGGCATTTGGACTATGTAGGTTACCTAGCGGGCACTTGGACTATGTAGGTCCCTTAGCGGGCACTTGGACTATGTTGGTTCCCTATCGGGCAGTTGGACTATGTGGGTACCCTAGCGGGCATTTGGACTATCTAGGATACCTAGCAGGCACTTTGAGTATCTAGGTTAACTAACGGGCACTTGGACTATGTAGGTTCCCTAGCGGGCACTTGGACTATGTAGGTTCCCGAGCGGGCACTTGGACTATGTATGTTACCTAGCAGGCACTTGGACTATCTAGGTTCCCTAGAGGGCACTTGAACTATCTAGGTTAACGAACGGGCACTTGGACAATGTAGTTTAGCTAACAGGAACTTAGACTATCTAGGTTAACGAACGGGCACTTGGACTATGGAGGTTACCTAGCGGGCACTTGGACTATGGAGGTTACCTAGCGGGCACTTGGACTATCTAGGTTAGCTAACGGGTACTTGGACTATCTAGGTTCCCTAGCGGGCACTTGGACTATGTAGGTTCCCTAGCAGGGCTTTGACTATGTAAGTTCTCTAACGGGCACTTGGACTATGTGTGTTCCCTAGCGGGCACTTGGACTAAATAGGTTACCTAACGGGCACTTGGACTATATACGTTACTAGCGGGCATTTGGACTATGTAGGTTACCTAGCGGATACTTGGACTATGTAGGTTCCCCATCAGGTACTTGGACTATGTAGGTTAACTAGCGGGCACTTGGACTATGTAGGTTAACTAGCGGGCCCTTTGACGATCTAGGTTAGGTTTAACTTTAGACGGGCATAGGTACAGGCATTTGGGCATGTTTAGGGACAGAGTTAGAGTTCACGTTAGAGTTACGGCTGTGTGAGGATTCGGGTTATGGTAAGTCTGAGGATCAAATGTAGGGGCAGTGTGAGGTGGAAGGTAAGAGTAGGCTTTAGTGCTGAAGGATGAGCGAACCTATTGTCTCATTTAGGCCTATGGTAAACTTGACTGTTTAGATATGGGTTGGGGTTAATATTTGTGTGAGGGTTAGACAGTGTGCGAGGTTAAGAGTTGGGTTCAGGCTTACGGTTTGTGTGTTACGTCCGTTTTGGTTATGGTTAAGTTTAGCTCTCTGTCTAGTTTAAGGGATTGGATTACATTAACGGTGCTATGGAGGCTTCGATTGAAGGTGAGGGATAGAGTTAAGTTAGGTTCAGGCGAAGGATGACGGTTAGGAGTAAGGTTAGTTGTAGGGGGAGCTGCATGTTCACATCAGATTTGGGGTTAGGATTAGGGTTAGCCTTAGGGTAGACATACGGTTATGGTTAGGGCTTGCTTTAGGGTGAGCCTTAGGTTAGGGTTAATTTTAAGGTTAAGAGAATACAGTTAGACCTAGGCTTAGGGTACATCTCTGTTTAGGTTTACACCTAGGGTTAGCTTTTCACCTTGTTTAGGGTTAGGATTAGGGTTGTTTTTAGGATAGGATTTAGGTATGAGGTCTAATTTAAGTGTTGGATTATTGGAAGTACATCTGCTCTCACTGGTTTTCCTTCACTGTCACGATGTTTCTGAGATTCATGGTTTAAAGGAAATCTTCCTTCTTGCCGGTTTCAAGGTCAAAAGGCGCTACCGGCAGTTTGTTTTTCCGTCAAACTTACGCTCGCTCTTTGAGAATCTTGGGTCTTTGGGAAAGCCGTGAGTCCAGCAAGTTTTTCAGATTAAGTGTGCCCCAAGCAGTAGGTTCTATCTCTGAGCAATACAGCCCGTGGAATTCCTGGGAATCTGGAACCCTGCCATGAAGTTCAGCCTGGTTGTTATTTTCACACGGAAGAAACTCCTTTGAGGTTCCCATGCCTCTGTACACTGATGCTTCCAGCAACGTCATGTCTCACAGGTCAATAGTGGCTCTTTAAGTTTCACTGGTCTAGGGAAAAGGGTGAAGCGCCTGGGTTCCCGTGCTTCACTACTTCATGGCCTGAAGAAGATGTTTATAGGCACATCGGCAAATCCACCGGTGGCCCTTCTCTCATATGGTCATTGCGATGGGAAGATTTCTTATTCGTTAGGAATGTTTTACCATGGAAGACGGGTCCCCACAGAGCTGTCTCTTTTGTGTTGAGACAAACTCTGCTGAATTTAGCTGCCAGCATCTGCGTGTTCTCCCTTTCCTTTAAGGTCGATGGAGACGCACGAGTGTAAGGAAAACGGTGAATGGTGGCCGTTCGTAACCCAGTCATCAGAAACCGCAGAGTAAATTTTAGGAACGTAGACGAAGGACACCGGAGAAAACTTCACTCAGGGACTTCAGTGAACTCTGCTAACAATGTTGAGGCCCGGCACCCCTAGTGCCTGGGGGCGACCCGTCTCCTGCCCTACGTAATTTTTTTGAGCGTGCCTCCCTCAGGTGGTGCCTTTTCTCTCCCCGCAATATTGCTCCATGAAACTGCCGATGAAAACTATTTGCCATGGGTATGTCGTTTCACAATATTGGCCTCCTCTTTGAAGAACAAATGCTTTTCTACACGGGTGCTGCCTCCCTGAACTTTCCTTTGTCTTGGCTCAATCGATGCAGATTCCTGTGCTGAATGCGCCATAGAGTGACACAGGTGAGTGCTTGTCAGTATTCCAGGCACACGCAGCAATTTCGTTTTTCCAAGACCCACCTGGCTTGATCAAGGTTGCTTATTCCCGTGAAAACGTTTTTCGTCCAAAATCTAGAGGAGCACCATTGTGCCTCTGGGAGCTACACCAGGGCCTGCTGAACAGAGGCTCCAGCGGTTTCATTTTCGGACTGAAATTCAACACGGAATTGCATGGATCTATGGAAACCATGAAGTGTGGCCGTACCAGATTCTCACATCTTCATTGTCTAATGGAAGCTTGTTTCCCAGGCTGATCCGGCTGGCGCTTCATTTCTGGGCAATGACCATTTAATTGTGGACGTTCAGCCTTCTTTGGAATTCTGATACCGGCAAGATCCCGCGCCTCACTAAGACCACTCGGTGGAGGTTTAGGTGACTCAGGACAACTGTCTTTATTTCAGGCGTCTAGAACAAAGAGAATCCACAAAGGTTGATGATCACGGAGAAAGTAAAGTCCCGTTTCTTTATAGTGCCCACTCATGGCACTTCTAGCATCTGAGGCCAAAGAGCTCGTGCAGCATGATATTCTCAGTTCAGGCACGCCGCCTGCAGTTTCTTTCTTGCAGAAAAATCTTTCCCAGTGTACTTCTTTAAACTGCTGCAAAATGGTGGCACAGAAGATTTCGGTTTAGGTTTAACTTTAGACGGGCATAGGTACAGGCATTTGGGCATGTTTAGGGACAGAGTTAGAGTTCACGTTAGAGTTACGGCTGTGTGAGGATTCGGGTTATGGTAAGTCTGAGGATCAAATGTAGGGGCAGTGTGAGGTGGAAGGTAAGAGTAGGCTTTAGTGCTGAAGGATGAGCGAACCTATTGTCTCATTTAGGCCTATGGTAAACTTGACTGTTTAGATATGGGTTGGGGTTAATATTTGTGTGAGGGTTAGACAGTGTGCGAGGTTAAGAGTTGGGTTCAGGCTTACGGTTTGTGTGTTACGTCCGTTTTGGTTATGGTTAAGTTTAGCTCTCTGTCTAGTTTAAGGGATTGGATTACATTAACGGTGCTATGGAGGCTTCGATTGAAGGTGAGGGATAGAGTTAAGTTAGGTTCAGGCGAAGGATGACGGTTAGGAGTAAGGTTAGTTGTAGGGGGAGCTGCATGTTCACATCAGATTTGGGGTTAGGATTAGGGTTAGCCTTAGGGTAGACATACGGTTATGGTTAGGGCTTGCTTTAGGGTGAGCCTTAGGTTAGGGTTAATTTTAAGGTTAGGAGAATACAGTTAGACCTAGGCTTAGGGTACATCTCTGTTTAGGTTTACACCTAGGGTTAGCTTTTCACCTTGTTTAGGGTTAGGATTAGGGTTGTTTTTAGGATAGGATTTAGGTATGAGGTCTAATTTAAGTGTTGGATTATTGGAAGTACATCTGCTCTCACTGGTTTTCCTTCACTGTCACGATGTTTCTGAGATTCATGGTTTAAGGGAAATCTTCCTTCTTGCCGGTTTCAAGGTCAAAAGGCGCTACCGGCAGTTTGTTTTTCCGTCAAACTTACGCTCGCTCTTTGAGAATCTTGGGTCTTTGGGAAAGCCGTGAGTCCAGCAAGTTTTTCAGATTAAGTGTGCCCCAAGCAGTAGGTTCTATCTCTGAGCAATACAGCCCGTGGAATTCCTGGGAATCTGGAACCCTGCCATGAAGTTCAGCCTGGTTGTTATTTTCACACGGAAGAAACTCCTTTGAGGTTCCCATGCCTCTGTACACTGATGCTTCCAGCAACGTCATGTCTCACAGGTCAATAGTGGCTCTTTAAGTTTCACTGGTCTAGGGAAAAGGGTGAAGCGCCTGGGTTCCCGTGCTTCACTACTTCATGGCCTGAAGAAGATGTTTATAGGCACATCGGCAAATCCACCGGTGGCAATTCTACTGTCATTGCGATGGGAAGATTTCTTATTCGTTAGGAAATGTTTTACCATGGAAGACGGGTCCCCACAGAGCTGTCTCTTTTGTGTTGAGACAAACTCTGCTGAATTTAGCTGCCAGCATCTGCGTGTTCTCCCTTTCCTTTAAGGTCGATGGAGACGCACGAGTGTAAGGAAAACGGTGAATGGTGGCCGTTCGTAACCCAGTCATCAGAAACCGCAGAGTAAATTTTAGGAACGTAGACGAAGGACACCGGAGAAAACTTCACTCAGGGACTTCAGTGAACTCTGCTAACAATGTTGAGGCCCGACACCCCTAGTGCCTGGGGGCGACCCGTCTCCTGCCCTACGTAATTTTTTTGAGCGTGCCTCCCTCAGGTGGTGCCTTTTCTCTCCCCGCAATATTGCTCCATGAAACTGCCGATGAAAACTATTTGCCATGGGTATGTCGTTTCACAATATTGGCCTCCTCTTTGAAGAACAAATGCTTTTCTACACGGGTGCTGCCTCCCTGAACTTTCCTTTGTCTTGGCTCAATCGATGCAGATTCCTGTGCTGAATGCGCCATAGAGTGACACAGGTGAGTGCTTGTCAGTATTCCAGGCACACGCAGCAATTTCGTTTTTCCAAGACCCACCTGGCTTGATCAAGGTTGCTTATTCCCGTGAAAACGTTTTTCGTCCAAAATCTAGAGGAGCACCATTGTGCCTCTGGGAGCTACACCAGGGCCTGCTGAACAGAGGCTCCAGCGGTTTCATTTTCGGACTGAAATTCAACACGGAATTGCATGGATCTATGGAAACCATGAAGTGTGGCCGTACCAGATTCTCACATCTTCATTGTCTAATGGAAGCTTGTTTCCCAGGCTGATCCGGCTGGCGCTTCATTTCTGGGCAATGACCATTTAATTGTGGACGTTCAGCCTTCTTCGGAATTCTGATACCGGCAAGTTCCCGCGCCTCACTAAGACCACTCGGTGGAGGTTTAGGTGACTCAGGACAACTGTCTTTATTTCAGGCGTCTAGAACAAAGAGAATCCACAAAGGTTGATGATCACGGAGAAAGTAAAGTCCCGTTTCTTTATAGTGCCCACTCATGGCACTTCTAGCATCTGAGGCCAAAGAGCTCGTGCAGCATGATATTCTCAGTTCAGGCACGCCGCCTGCAGTTTCTTTCTTGCAGAAAAATCTTTCCCAGTGTACTTTAAACTGCTGCAAAATTGTGGCACAGAAGATTTCGGTTTAGGTTTAACTTTAGACGGGCATAGGTACAGGCATTTGGGCATGTTTAGGGACAGAGTTAGAGTTCACGTTAGAGTTACGGCTGTGTGAGGATTCGGGTTATGGTAAGTCTGAGGATCAAATGTAGGGGCAGTGTGAGGTGGAAGGTAAGAGTAGGGTTTAGTGCTTAAGGATGAGCGAACCTATTGTCTCATTTAGGCCTATGGTAAACTTGACTGTTTAGATATGGGTTGGGGTTAATATTTGTGTGAGGGTTAGACAGTGTGCGAGGTTAAGAGTTGGGTTCAGGCTTACGGTTTGTGTGTTACGTCCGTTTTGGTTATGGTTAAGTTTAGCTCTCTGTCTAGTTTAAGGGATTGGATTACATTAACGGTGCTATGGAGGCTTCGATTGAAGGTGAGGGATAGAGTTAAGTTAGGTTCAGGCGAAGGATGACGGTTAGGAGTAAGGTTAGTTGTAGGGGGAGCTGCATGTTCACATCAGATTTGGGGTTAGGATTAGGGTTAGCCTTAGGGTAGACATACGGTTATGGTTAGGGCTTGCTTTAGGGTGAGCCTTAGGTTAGGGTTAATTTTAAGGTTAGGAGAATACAGTTAGACCTAGGCTTAGGGTACATCTCTGTTTAGGTTTACACCTAGGGTTAGCTTTTCACCTTGTTTAGGGTTAGGATTAGGGTTGTTTTTAGGATAGGATTTAGGTATGAGGTCTAATTTAAGTGTTGGATTATTGGAAGTACATCTGCTCTCACTGGTTTTCCTTCACTGTCACGATGTTTCTGAGATTCATGGGTGTTGGCTAAATATGTTAGGTAGCCAGAATAGGGGCCATAAAGGGGGAGTGTTAGTCTGGGTAGACAAGAGAAACAAATTCATAGAAACTCATGTTTATAAGAAAGAGGCTTATATAGAAGAACAACTGAATATTGCGAAAACGTCCCAGCCCAGTCCAGGTCAAGTCCGTGAGCCCAATATTAGCCCATATGTCTGATACCAATCTGTAAAGGCCTCGTCAGACTCACGAAACATGCAATGACTCCGATTGCAGGACGATCTTGAACCAGCGAGTAGAAACTTTTTGGATCCAGTAACATTGTAAACATCTCAGCGCTGGCAGGGTTCTCTATGTAGCTTCTCTGGCTCCAGAGGTCTGTTGCATCAGGGTAGGTCCGTGTGGCTTTCCCAGCTACCAGGACGTAGTGCCATGTGTCTTGCCAGTAGAGCATCTCCAAGGAAGTGAGCTGAGAGAGAGAAGCGTCTCCTGTTTAAGGAGGAAATACTGGAGTTCCCAGAATTCTCAGGCGAAGGCAATGCCCACACAGAGGCCTCACTGGCTATCCTGATTGACCAACTAGACTCCACCACTTCACTCTTAATCCTCTCAAGTCCCAAATTGACATCAGATTACATAAGCACCACAAGGGGGTTGTCTCCGCAGTAACTGCATAAGGCTAAAGCAAAAGGATTGGAAGAAATCAGGCATCCATTAAATTTTAGAACAATCAAACTGAGCATGCTCAGACAAGAGCTCCCTCCGCCCCGAGGGGAGGTCCACCAGGGCACACAGATTAGGCTCAGTTACATTACCTCACACAGGTGGGCCTAAACTCAAGCCAGTGGAACCAACCAATACCTTCAACCATGCTTCCCCCAGCCGTTGTGGAGAGGAGGGAATAAAGACCCTGCCTTGACTTCCTTCCATTCCAGCATTCTCCACAAGTCGGGGGTGGGAGCCCTTTTGGCCCCTGGGATTTCCTGGTTCCACGTGCTGGGTTATGTGTTCCTGTTCTTTCTATGTGTTTTTTCCCCATTCAGCAGTGAACCCATGTGCAGTTCTGCGGATCCTTGTATGCTTTCTTAAAACAATGTGTATTTTTTGAGGCTGTAATACCTGAAACTTCCCTTTTCCCCATAAAATCACTTGGATTACAAACCTGCTTCTGCTGTGTGAATTCTTTCAGGTACCTGAATCCAGGAACCTAACACCTTTTTCTCTATATTGCTTCATCTTGCAATCTACTATCCTTGTATTTCAATCTAAAGGAATGTCTCAACATTCCCTCAGGTTTTATTTGTTTTCTTGAATTTTATCCTCATTTATAAAGGAAAGTTTTGCTGGCTATAGGAATCTTGGATGGCTGTTCATTTCTTTCATTATTTTAAATAGGTGACTCTATTACCTCCTGGTTTCCAGGGTTTCTATATATGTAAATTGGTACTTCATTTTATTTGATATTGTCAAGATTTTATCTTTTTTTTAAAGAGTTTGATGATAAGATATTTTGGTGTGGATCTCTCAGGCTTTCTTCTGATTTGGAAATTCTTAAGTGTCATTGATATGTACATTCTTGTCCTTTGTCAAGTTTTGGTAATGTTCTGCTGTTGTCTATTAAGTTTTATTTAGTTACCCTTTGCCCTCTTCTGGGACTTCCATAATATTTGCATTGATTTGCTTGATGGTGTTCCTTGGGATCATGTTTCTTTACTTTTGTTCCTCAGACTCAATAAGCTGTTCTGTTCTTCTGCCAACTCAAATATCCTGTTGAGTTATCCAGTAACGTTGTTTCTCTTATTTGTTAGTGCTAGTAATTGGATTGGCTTCTTTAAATGTAGGAAGACATATCAGAGGGCCGTATTTGACTTTCTCTGGCTTCACTGTTTCCATGAGGCAGAGTTCAGACATGCCTCCATCCTTCATCCTTCAATATCTATTCTGACACCACCCACTCCTCCCTCACACACTGCCTTTCTGTCGGGTTCAATTATCGGTCCCAGTTGGCCTCACAGAACTCACAGACAATATTCACAATTTAGTGGGCTTATTAAGGAAGGTAACTAGTTACCACAAGTCAGCATCAGGAAACAGTAAGTGTACCTCTCCTGTCATCCAGCAGTCATGTCAGTCTTTAGTCCTTAGCCTCTCAGTCACATAGTCCCTTTGCCTCTTTGGGCCAGAAAGGCAGCCCACTGCTCTGCCTCAAAGTATCATAGTCTCAGTATTGCTCCTCTGTTTTATGTCATGGACGCCTTGCCTCAGCCTCTGGTCTTGGCCTAGTTCCTCTGTTCTGTCCCATGGTCTCTGTGCTGCAGCCTTTGATGCCTCCATCTCAGTCTCTACCACTTCAGACAAAGATCTCAAGTATGTCCCACTAGGGCCTCTTACACCTTGATGGTCCAGCATTTCTCTGTGTTCCTGCTTCTGAGATGGCTTTTCCACATAACCATCCCTCCAAAATGGGATTTTAACCATAGCCATATAGGCTAGAATTGATAATACGATGCATAAGAGATTATGGCTAGATGGGCCTTATTCATTGACTACATCTCTTCATCTCTTTCTTAGGATCCCTGCTGGCATTGTAGGATAGGCATTGATTGCACTGCTAACCATAAGGTTCCAGAACCAAACTCTCTGGTATTGAGTCAATGCTGATTCCTAGGGATCCCCTATGGGTTTCTGAGTAGAAAGCCCAGGCTTTCTCCTACTGGTACTGGTAGTTTTGAACTGTCGACCATGCAGATTGCAACCCAGTGATTAACTGCTGTACCACCAGGGTTCTGAGGTTCTTAAGGTTCAAATTTACCAACTGTTGCTCAGGAGAAAGATGAGACTATTAGTTTCTGTAAGGATTTACAGCCTTGGAAAACCAATATAGGGTCATTGTGAGTTAGAATCAACTAGAGGGCGGTGATAGAATCTCTTTATAGATATTTTAATTTATGTATATATATTGCTAACCCAGTTTTCTTTTGTTCTTTGGGCCTGTTTTTTTTCCTAATTGTTTTAATAGGGGCTCATAGAACTCTTATCACAATCCATATATATACATACATCAATTGTATAAAGCACATCTGTACATTCTTTGCCCTAATCATTTTTTTTACATTTTATTAGGGGCTCATACAATTCTTATCACAATCCACACATATACATACATCAATTGTGTAAAGCACATTCCTACATTCTTTGCCCTAATCATTTTGAAAGCATTTGCTCTCCACTTAAGCCCTTTGCATTAGGTCCTCTTTTTTTCCCCCTCCCTCGCTTGCCCCCCCTCCCTCATGAGCCCTTGATAATTTATAGATTGTTATTTTGTCATATCTTTCCCTATCCGGAGTCTCCCTTACCCCTCCCCACCCTTCTCTGCCGTCCGTCTCCCAGAGAGGAGGTCACATGTGGATCCTTGTAATCAGTTCCCCCTTTCCAACCCACTCACCCTCCACTCCCAGCATTGCCCCTCATACCATTGGTCCTGAAGTTATCATCCACCCTGGATTCCCTGTGCTTTCAGCTCCCATATGCACCAGTGTACAACCTCTGCCCTATCCAGTCCTGCAAGGTAGAATTCGGATCATGGTAGTTGGGGGAGGAAGCATCCAGGATCTGGGAGAAAGCTGTGTTCTTCATCGGTACTGCATCGCACCCTGACTGACCCATCTCCTCTCCTAAACCCCTCTATGAGGGGATCTCCAGTGGCCGACAAATGGGCTTTGAGTCTCCACGCTGCACTTACCCCTTCATTCACTATGGGGTGTGTGTGTGTGTGTGTGTGTGTGTGTGTAAAATTAAAAACTTTTATACAATAGCCTATACTCCAGGATAAAGTGTAACTATCTGCTTTGTACTCCTCCTGGATCATTGCAGTATCCCCACTTTGGGAAACACTGCTATAGAGGGACAGGAGTATGGAAATGCTTATAGTGCCCTCTCTGCAACAAACTTTGATTCACAGTTTTAAGGTAATAGTGATGTGTGAGCTGAACTATATTAAGCTTACATTTTATAGGTCAAAAATGATTGGATGTTGGCACTTTAATTTCAAGGATCTTAATGTAATCTAACATTCCATCTTCCATAAATTTTGTTTTATTTTTAAAATACTAAATGAAAATTAATTGATTGCTAAGTTACTGTGTAAGCAAAATGAAAGAGCATGAAAGTGAATCTTTTAAATGTATTTTTAAGTATTCCTGAGAAACAAGAGATTGGAAGACTTGATTTCCTTTGAAAAACAGTTTGTTCACTCCCTCAATGTATGAATATCTCCTTTTATTAAATTGGAACTCTATGATGCTCACTCTCCCGACACAACGGCTGGAGCCAAAGTGGGTGAACAAGTAAATGTGGTGAAGAAAGCCGATGGTGCCCGGCTATCAAAAGAGATAGTGACTGGGGTCTTAAAGGCTTGAAGATAAACAAGCGGCCATCTAGCTCAGAAGCAACAAAGTCCACATGGAAGAACAAACCAGCCTGTGTGATCGAGTGGTCCCGAAGGGATCAGTTACCAGGCATCAAAGAACAAAAAATCATATCATTGAGTGCACACCTCCATGATAGGATTGCTGAAGACAAATGGGTGCATAAGCAAATGTGGTGAAGAAAGCTGATGCTGCCTGGCTATCAAAAGAGATAGTGTCTGGGGTCTTAAAGGCTTGAAGGTGAAAAAGCGGCCATCTAGCTCAGAAGCAAAAAAGCCCACATGGAAGAAGCACACCGGCCAGTGTGATCACGAGGTGCCAAGGGACCAGGTATAAGGCATCATGCAAAAAAAAAAAAGGCATGTGTGTATGTATGTGTACATGTGTGTATATGTATATATGTATATGTATATATATATATATACCATATTAAATGAAGGGGGAAGTGCAGAGTGGAGACCCAAGGCGCAAGTGTCGGCCAATGGAGATCCCCTCATAGAGGGGTTTAGGAGAGGAGATGGGTTAATTAGGGTGCGAGGTAGTACCGATGAAGAACACAACTTTCCTCCAGATCCTGGATGTTTCCTCCCCCCAACTACCATGATCCGAATTCTACCTTGCAGGGCTGGATAGGGCAGAGGCTGTACACTGGTACATATGAGGGCTGGAGGTACAGGGAATCCAAGGTGGATGATACCTTCAGGACCAAGGGTGTGAGGGACGATGCTGGGAGAGTGGAGGGTGAGTGGGTTGGAAAGGGGGTACTGAATACAAGGATCCACATGTGACCTCTTCCCTGGGAGAGGGACAGCAGAGAAGGGGGGTAAGGGAGACTCCGGATAGGGCAAGATATGACAAAATAACGATGTATAAATTACCAAGTGCACACGAGGGAGGGGGGAAAGGGGAGGGAGGGGAAAAAATGAAAAAGAGGACCTGATGCAAGGGGCTTAAGTGGAGAGCAAATGCCTTGAGAATGATTGGGGCAGGCAATGTATGGATGTGCTTTATACAATTGATGTATGTATATGTATGGATTGTGATAAGAGTTGTATGAGTCCCTAATAAAATGTAAAAAAGGAAACGAGAAAAATATGATTAGGGCAAAGACTGTACAGATGTGCTTTATACAATTGATGTATGTATATGTATGAACTGTGATAAGAATTGTATGAGCCCCAATAAATTGTTAAAAAGAAAAACAGTTTGTTTTTAGATTTATGTTCTTTTATCCTGATGGATTATGGGAAGGATCTGGTCAATCTTGTTGAGGTAAAATGCTCTTTTCTTTCTTGTTTGCCACTGTTATGTCCCTCATTTTTATTCCTTCTGATTAATATAGTGCATTGTTTGAGAGGAAAACGTCCAACTATGTAGTCTCCTTTTATCTAAATCCCTGGTTTCCTTATTGGTAATACCATCCATGTATACATTTGCAAAGCTTATTTTTCCCTTCCCGGTGACGTAGGAAATTGAGATCTTTAGGTTTAGGACCACAGTAAATATCTGGGAATAGTAAGGGTCCTAAGTACACAGAGGAGGAAACAGACACATAAAATACAGTACTTTTACTGTTCGGGCATTTATATAATCCCACTTCATGTTATGATCACTGCATATTTTAAAAGGTAATTTGGATAAAATATCTGATTTTCTTTTCAGGTACGGTGTCTAAGAGACTATGGAGAATTTGAAGTTGATGATGGTACCTCTGTGATACTAAGAAAAAACAGCCAGGTATTTATTGTCTTAAGAATGTATACTTTGAACTTCAATAAAAGTATTGAATGAAGAAAATGTTCGAATCAATAGTAAAATAATTACCTTGTGATGACAATTTATAGCACAGGCATTATGTTTAATATAGATCACCTTGTTTTGTACTTTTTGTAAATGTTAAGACTTACAAATATTGAATATACAATGGACTGCAAAAAGTGGGAAAATTCCATTCTGTGATTCCATTTATCTACCATGTGTTCTAAGCAATGTACTAGTAAAATTTTTATCTATTAATTACAAACAGATATAATTTTTATGAGTATATTTCTTGGGCTTTGTTTGTTGTTTTTTCATTCTCCTTTGTTTTGTTTTTTTCTATAGCACCTATATCTTTAGTGACTTCTTTAAGCATTAAAGAGGGCCACATCCTAAGAACTCATAGTTCTTAGATTGGGGCTAGATTTAAATGGGAGCACAAAATCCATTCACATATCTGTGGTTTATATATGTCTCTGGTTCACTTTAGAAACAACATTATCATTTTATGATAACGAAAACTTTTCAAACCATCTTCCTGGGGCATAAGGTAACGATAGTGTTATTCATTTAGCTTATGATACAGAATTTAAAACACGGTTGAGAAAAGCATATAGAAGTATAGGCTGGTTTCAGACATCAATTCATGCTTGAATTGTTGACTTATATAGATTAAATTCAAGTTTCTGAACAATTTATTAAAAAATCTTTTCTGGGGGTACTCATACAGCTCTTATTACAATTCATCCATACATACATTGTGTCAAGCACATTTGTACATTTGTTGCCATATAATTTTCAAAACATTTTCTTTCTACTTGAGCCCTTGGTATCAGCTCCTCATTTTCACCCTCCTTCCCCCACCCTCCCTCATGAACCCTTGATTATTTATAAATTATTATTATTTTGGCATATCTCACACTGTCCAACGTCTCCCTTCACCCACTTTTCTGTTGTCTGTCCCCCATGGAGGAGTTTATATGTAGATCTTTATAATCCCTTGCCCCTTTCTACCCTACCTTCCCTCCACCCTCCCGGTATCGCCACTCTCACTACTAGTCCTCAGAGGGTCATCTGTCCTGGATTGCCTCTGTTTCTAGTTCCTGTCTGTACCAGTGTACATCCTCTGGTCTAGCCGTATTTGTAAGGTAGAATTGGGATCATGATAGTGGGAGGGAGGAAGCATTAAAGAACTAGAGGAAAGCTGTATGTTTTATCTTTACTATACTATACCCTGACTGGTTTGTCTCCTCCCAAGGCCCTTCTGTAAGGGTATGTCCAGTTGCCTATAGATGGGTTTTGTGTCCCCATTTCGCACTCCCACTCATCACAGTGATAGGACTTTTTGTTTCTTGATGCCTGATACCTGATCCCATTGACACCTCGTGATCACACAGGCTGGGCTGGACACTATTTACACAAATAATTAGGGTTGATGTTGGAACAAAACTTTCAACAAAATTCATTCCAAAAGGTAGCAACATGCATACCTGACTAATACATGTCATAACAAAATAAGAAGAGCATTAAAGTAGTGAATATTTGGTATTCCTGGATCACCATTCATTAGGCACCCTGAAGGCCAGAGAGTCAAACCAAAGTCCAATAACTGCCAATTCCATAACTTGGGATAGCAGTCATCATCTTCTCACACTGATGAATTTCAGTCTTAAATCAAAGGGCTCCTGATGAGTTTGAATGAAAGCCCAGTTTACAAACTCCAGTGAATGTAGCTTCCACATGGATTCTTTCTGGTGTGGCCTATGAAAGATATTGTGTGCCTCAAAAGAACAATATTAAGTCCACTAGTCTGTAGCACACACCCTGGATTACCAAGAGCTGGATAGAAAGTAGGTCCAAAAGGTCCAATTAAGTGGGCCTCTACTCAAGTACTCCCTCAACGCAAGAACACTTTGTTCTAGTCACCTGGCATTCTGTGACAACCTTCCCGCCAGAATTGCTGAAGACAAATGGGTGCATAAGCAAATGTAATGAAGAAAGGTGATGGTGTCCAGCAATGCAAAGATATAGCATCTGGGGTCTTACAGGCTTGAAGATGAACAAGTGACTCTCTCTAAGAAGCAACAAAGCCCACATGGAAGAAGCACACCAGCTTGTGTGATAAAGAGGTGTCGAAGGGATCAGGTATCTGGCATCAAAGACCCAGAACAAAAAGCCTTATTGATGTGATTGAGGGGGAGGGTGGACTGGAGACCCCAAACCCATTTGTAGACAGCTGTGAGAGTAGTGGTACCAAGAGGGGGCACTGATCACAATGTAACCCCTCCTTGGGCATGGGCAGTAGAAAAGAGGGTAAAGAGAGACCTCGGACAGTGTAAGACATGAAAAATTAATAACAATTTATGAATTATTAAGAGTTCGTGAAGAAGGGAAGAGGGAAAAATGAGGAGCCCATGCCAAGGGCTCAAGTAGAATGAAATTGTTTTGAAAATGATGATGGCAACAATGAACAAATGTGCTAGACACAATGGATGGATGCATAGATTGTGATAAGAGCTGTATGAGCCCCCAAGAAAATGATTTTGATCAGAATTGTGTTCTATCTATAGATTTATTGCTTTCAGTAATATTCACATTTTGATTTTTCTGTAGTTTCCTTTGTACAGGTCTTTTGTTTCTTTGGTTAAGTTTATTCCCAGGTATTCATCTTTTGTATGGATATTATAAATGATATTGTTTTCTCTTTTTTTATTTTTTTTCTTGATGTTTTTATTTTGGAGCTCTTCAATAGCATATTAAAATTGATTTCTGCTTATTAATCTTGTATGCCATTACTTTAACAGATTCGTTAGTACTTTCCAACAATCTTTCTGTGGAGTCCTTGGGGCTCTCACTATGTAAAATCATACTATCTGCAAATAGTGACAGCTTGACCTATTTTTTGCCCAATTATATTCCTTTTATTTTAAAATATTTTTGCTGTCTGTCTGGCTAAGATGTTTATTGTAGTACAATGTTGAATAAGAATATTGATGAGGGACACTCTTATCTACTTCCTGTTTTCATTTTTTCTAAATGATCGTGATCAGGGTTTGAGGATTATGCTCATTTCATAGAATGCGTGTGGGAGTTTGCTGTCAGTTTCTATATTTTGGAATAGTCTGCACAGAATTAGTTATGGCTCTTCCCTGAATACTTGCTAGCATTCTCCTGTGAAGCCAACATACATACTTCTTTAGAACCTTTCTTGGTTGGAAGTCTCTTGGTGACCTCTAATTCTTCTTTTGCTCTACATGTATCTTTTTATTTCATTTGGATCTTTTGTGATGGCACCCTTTTCATCTCAAATTCTAGATATTTGCATCTTTCTTTTCCTTTGTTAAGTTTTCTATCAGTTTGTCGATTTTGTTAATCTTTTCATAACCAACTTTTTGTCTTGTTGATTTCCCCCCCATTTTTCAGTTCATTTATTTCTGCTTCAATTTTTATTAGTTCTTTCCCTTTATTGTTGAAGGACTTATGTGGTTTCCCTCTTTCTACTTGTTGGAAGTGTTTTATTAGTATTGGTTTTGGATTTCTCTCATATTTCGTGTGTGTATTGATTGCTATAAATTGACTTCAGATAACTGCATTGGTTGTATCCGAGTTTTTGGTATGATGTGTTATAGGTTTGCTTGTTTTAAGGAGTTTCTTAATTTCTCGTTTTCGTTTACTCTAGTGTCCAGTCATTTTGAAATGGTATGTTGTTCAGTCTCCATGTGTTTGTCTTTTTGTTCCTTTTCTTTCTGTTGTAGATTTCCAGTTTTATAACATTGTGATCTGAGAAAATGAATTGTTGAATTCAAAATTCCTTTATTTTTTCCTCCTCAGGAAATAACCTTTATTTCTCCCTTGTATTTGAGGGATATTTTTGTTCAGTATAATATTCTTGGCTGGCTTCCTTCCGCCCCACCCCCCCTTCCACCCGTCACAATTGTATATATGTCATTCCATTGTCTTCTTGCCTGCAGGTCTTTTGCTGAGAAGTCTGAATTTATCCTTATCAACTTTCCTTTGTAGATGACTTTTCCTTTTTCTCTAGCTGCCCTCAGATTCTCTCCTTTTCTTTATGTCTTGATGTTTTCTCTTTGGTTGTCCATTCTTCTCAGCTTGTTGAATAGTGTGTTGAAATTTTCTTCCATGGTTTCTTGTACTATTCTCTGTAGATTTTTTTTTTTGGTGGTGTTCTTTTCCCAGCATTTCTTTTCTTTTTTCTTTTCTTAGATGGGTTCTTATGATAGTGTCCTACAGGATTTATTTGGATGCTTCCGGGATTTTTTGTTGATTGCTTCTCTTGTCTACTGTCGTGAGGGTAATTGTCTTCAAGCTCATTTATTTTATTTTCCTTTTCCATTTTATTCCTCTAGCCTTTTACTATGTTGCCTAATTCAGTTATCTCATTGCTTGTCTTCTAGAATCCTTTGCTTTAAGGATTTTAGTTTCTCAATTTCTTCTGTTTTTCTCATGAACATTCCCCAGATCTCATGACCTAAGCATCATTCTTCTGAATTCTGTTACTGGTGGTTCACAATCACATCTTCAGACTATTCCATTGGTTTGAGTGCTACTTGGTTGTTCATGTTTGTTTTTCTTGAATTTGGAAGCTTTCTGTGCTTGACTGCTGTTTCTTCAGCATTGTGGTGTGTGAGCTGCTGGTCATACAGAGGTAGAGTTTGTCTAGTGACACAGGTGAGTTCTAATAGGAGCTGGAAAACATACAGTGGTGAAATGAAAAGAAGGGGCAAGGTGCCTAAGTGGGGATAGTGGCTGGGAAAAATAGAATAAAATAAAAGTAATGATAACAATAAAGTAATGATAGTAATAAGTGACTGTGAATAAGCCAACAGACTTGCAAAAATAATGGGAAAATATTTTCAGAGGGGTAATCACAATAAGGAGCTCTGGTCATATAATGGTTATGTATTGAGTTGTAATCCGAAAGGTCAACATTTTAAAACCACCAGCTGCTCCGCCAAAAAAAGGAGACTTTCTATTCCCATAAACAGTTACAGTCTCAGAAACTCACCGGACAGTTTTACCCTGTCCTATAGGATCACTGTGAGTTGACACTTGTGGGCAGAGAGTTAATCTCAATTAATAGGTTTCATGGAAAGATATTTAATGAGAGAACAGCAAGAAAATAGAAAGATAATTGATAGAAGTACAAGGATCAAAAAAAAAGACTTGGGTATGGTTGTGGGTACCAGATTCTGCTATTGTGGCAATGTGAATGAATGTGAGCATATCTGTGCACTTAGGAGGTCCTGGAAAGCCCATGCTAGAGTGGGTATGCTGGGATGCACAGACCTGTCTCTTCCTGGGAGGAATGTGGATTCTCAGGAGGGTGGAGTCACTCCAGAAGAGGAAGTAGGAGATCAAAAAAGAGAGAGAGAGAGTATTAAAATAGAACAAAAGTACAAAATCCAAAAATATATATAATAAAGCTACCTTGTGGGTGGGGATTCCTGCTCTTTTAGTAGTCTGTGTGTACATGTATGCGGTATCACGACGCTGGCACACGGGATGGAATGCCTTGTAGAACAAAGCAGGAAAAGAGGAGGAAGATGGGGAAATGGTACAAAGCGTACCTTGGGTACTGAGTATGTGTGTACCAAGCTGCCCAAGTGATCTGCTAGCTATCTGTGTCCCTAGAGGCCAGGGAGGTAGAGGGTTGGCTGGCTGACTGTCTTTTCTCAGGGGCCACGAAGAATCACGATGCTTGTAGAAGCAACTCATGTTGCTGCTCATCCGTAAAGGGGAGTCTGTCAGCAGGCCTTGCTGCTTTCCACTTTGAGAAACTTGGGTCAACTTGGCTTTTAAGTTGAATTTCTTGCTACCAGGAAGTGCAGAATCTCTCTCATAGTGGAAACTCTTTGGTAGTTGCTGAGCACATCCTCCCGGGCTTGTTATATGGTGGCCATCTTACCCCATTTTCTGTCTTTTTCTACTTGAGGTATTATAGTAGTATAGATGTATTTTTTTCTCACAACAACAACCTTACATTATTTATTGTTAAACATGATTAGGAAGCAAAAAAACAAGGAATAAACCAGATTATTTGCCGATTGAAGTTCAATTCATCACATGGGGACAAAAATCTTAATTCATGATTTGAGCCTGGGAAAATGCGGCCATGCGTGCCATCCTTCAGGGGGCTCCTTACAGACCCAGCTTGGTTCTTCTCCAATGTCTTCTCTTGGAGTTGTACCTGATTTTATTACCAGTTTTCATTCGAATCCATTGGGGAATGGGCAGATTCTGCTTCTGTTTCTTGGCCAGGAATCTCTTGACCCTGAAAGTCTTATGAGATGACATGGTGAAGTCGGAGCACCACCACACTCGCGGTGGCAGAGAGACGGAGAGGTAGATGTATTTTTTAATATCATTTTATTAGGGGCTCTTACACCTCTTATAGCAATCCATATATCAATTGTATCAAGCACATTTGTACATATGTTGTCACCATTATTTTCAAAACATTTTCTAATTGAGGCCTTGGTATCAGCTCCTGTTTTATTTCCCTCCCTCACCCTCATGACTCCTTGTTAAATTATAAATTATTATTATTTTCATATTTTACACTGTCTGCAGTCTCCCTTTACTCTGTTGCTTGTCCCCTGCAGGTGGGGAGTGGCTTATATGTCGATCATTGTGACTGGTTTTCCTTTTCTCCCCTTCCTCTCCCATCTTCCCCTTCCCCTCATGGTATTGCTACTCCCATTACTGTTCCTGAGGGATTTATCTGTCCTGGATTCCGTGTACCAAGAGCTCTGATATGTACTAGGGTACATGTTCCTGTCAAGCCAGATTTGTAAGCTAGAACTGGGGTCAGGATAGTGGGGTGCCAAGGTCAATTAAAGAGCTAGAGTAGTGTGTATTTTGTTGGTGCTAAACTTCACCCTGACTGACTTGACCCTTCTGTGAGGAGATGTCCAATTGTTTACAAATGGGCCTTGGGTCTCCACTCCAAACCCCCCCCCCCAATTCATATCTATATGATGGTTTGTTATGGGTCATCTGATACCTGATCCTGTTGACACCTTGTGATCACACAGGCTGTGTGCTTCTTTCATGTGGGTTTTATTGCTTCCCTGCTAGATGGCCGCTTGTTTAACTTCAAGCCTTTAAGACCCCAAACACTGTATCTTTTCAGAGCTAGGCACCATCAGCTTTCTTCACCACATTTGCTAATGCACCCATTTGACTTTAGCTATCATGTCAGGAAGGTGAGCATCACAGAATGCCAGGTTATTAGAAGGAAGTGTTCTTGCGTTGCGGGAGGACTTGAATAGAGAACCAATATTCATCTGCAACCTTGATATTAAACATAAATATATGAACATAGACCCATATCCCTATCATTATATAAGTATATTTTTATATATGTGTGTATATTTATACCTCTATAAATGTCTTTTGCCTCCAACAAACGATCCTTGAACTAACTACAAGTTTTCTTTCTTGATGTGTTTTGTTTTGTTCTTTGTCAGTGATTTGTTGTTGTTTTGTTGTCTGGTTGTATACTGTTGCTTTGTTTTCCTCTGTCTTATTTTCGTGCATGTTATTGTCTCCACAGGTCTGTCTAAATAAGACAGGCTGGATGAACTATCTGGAGGAAAAACAATGGACCGACAGTTCCGGGGGGGCTTGGGATAGGGGAAGTGGGGGGGGTAAGGAAGTGGTGTTAACAAACCCAGGGACAAGGGAACAACATGGGACCCAAAATGGTAGTGAGGAGGGAGTGGCAGGCCTGGTAGGGAATGATCAAGGGTAAGGTTACATAAAGAAGAGGTATAGCTGTAACTCAGGTGGGGATGGAGCTTGGTAGTAGGGCAGGAGGAAAGTCAAGGGAGATGGAGGAAAGAGCTAGGAGTCAAAGGGCATTTATAGAGGTCTAGACAAAGACATGTGCATGCAAATATATATATATATATATATATATATATAGATGGGGAAATAAATCTATGTGTCTATATTTATAGGTTTAGTTTTAAGGTGGCAGAAGGACCTTGGACCTCTACTCAAGCACTCCCTCAATGCATGAATACTTTCTTTTATTAAGTTGGCACTCTACGATGCTCACTCTCCCTACACAACTGCTGAAGCCAAAGTGGGTGAACAAGTAAATGTAGTGAAGAAAGCTGATGGTGCCCGGCTATCAAACGAGATAGTGTCTGGGGTCTTAAAGGCTTGAAGGTGAACAAGCGGCCATCTAGCTCAGAAGCAATAAAGCCCACATGGAAGAAGCACACCAGCCTGTGCAATTACGAGGTGCCAAAGGCATCATACGAAATATATATATATATACCATAGTGAATGAAGGGGGAAGTGCAGAGTGGAGACCCAAAGCCCATTTGTCAACCACTGGAGATCCCCTCATAGAGGGGTTTAGGAGAGGAGATGGGTCAGTCAGGGTGCGATGTAGTACCGATGAAGAACACAGCTTTCCCCCAGATCCTGGATACTTCCTTCCCCCAACTACCATGATCCGAATTCTACCTTGCAGGACTGGATAGGGCAGAGGTTGTATGTACACCGGTGCATATGGGAGCTGGAGACACAGGGAATCCAGGGTGGATGATACCTTCAGGACCAGGGGTCTGAGGGGTGATACTGGGAGAGTGAGGGTGAGTGTGTTGGAAAGGGGGAACCGATTACAAGGATCCACATGTGACCTCCTCCCTGGGAGATGGACGGCAGAGAAAGGGAGGAAGGGAGACTCCGGATAGGGAAAGATATGACAAAATAACAATCTATAAATTATCAAAGGCTCATGAGGGAGGGGGTCGGGGAGGGAGGGGGAAAAAAAGAGGACCTGATGCAAAGGGCTTAAGTGGAGAGCAAATGCTTTGAAAATGATTAGGGCAAAGAATGTAGGGGTGTGCTTTATACAATTTATGTATGTATTTGTATGGATTGTGATAAGAGTTGTATGAGCCCCTAATAAAATGTAAAAAAAAATGTCTTTTGCCTCCTTTCCTCCTCTATTTCCCTTTACTTTCCTCCTGCCCCACTATCATGTTTGACCTTCATTTGGCTCTCAGTAATTCCTCTTTCAGCTACATTGCACTTGATCTAACCCCACCAGGCATTCTACACCTTCCTCTCCATCAATTTTAGATCTCTTGTTGTTCCCTGTCCGTGGGTCTGTTGGCTCCCCTCCCCCTTCCCTAGCTCTCCCTTTCTCTTATCCCCTGGAACCGTTGGTCCCATTTTCTTCTCAGGATTGTAGGATTTGAATTTTTCTAATATGGTTGTAAAGTTCTTTCCTGTTGTTTTGTTTATATAGTGGATAACATTGATTGTTTTTCTAATATGTAACCATCATTGCACCCTTGTTATGAATTCATGTTGGTCATGATGATTTACTTTACTGAGATATTTATTGTTGGCTTTATTAGGTAGGGTTTTGTTGAGATATTTTTACATTTATGTTCATAAGGGATATTGCTGTATTATTTTCTTTCCTGGCTATGTTTCTGTCTGATTTGGGTATAATGATTTTACAAGTTTCATAAAATGAATTTGGGGACTTTCCATTTTTATTATGTCCTACAATGGTTTGAATAAAATTGGTGTCAACTCTTCTTTGAATGTATTGGGAGTTTTTAATTGCATGACTCGTTTCTCTTTTCTTTTCAATATGTATGTTTACTTTTCCTGCTTCAGTGTGTTCGTGTATGATAGATGGTGGTGTTGTTGCTGTTATTGGAAGGTGCTGTGGAGTTATTCCAACTCAGTGTTCCTATGGACAATAGAGCAAAACCCTGCCCCATACTGTGCAGTCCTCACTATTGTTCTTATCTTTGAGCCCAGTGATGCAGCTACTGTGTCAATCCATCTTGTTGAAGGTTTTCCTCGGTTCTAAAACCCGGTACTTTTATCATGCGTGGGACACGTCTCCAAGGTCTGTCTCCCTGGACAACATGTCCAAAGTACATTAAACCAAGTCTCGTCATTTTCTGCTACAGAGCCTTCTGGATGCACTTTTTCTAAGACAATTTTTGTTTTCAGTTCCTCTTTTTAAGTAACTTATTTTTCCTCAATTGCTGTCAGGATTCCTGTCATTTGTAACTTTCATCATGATATGTCATGATTATTTTATTTCAGTCAGCCCTGCTTTTGGTTTGTTTAGCTTCATGAGTACATTTTTTACCATGTCATGATATATTAAGGAAGTTTCCTTCTCTCTGCTCTTTTGATTGTTTTGTTTGTTTCTTCCTGTTTTTTTGTCCAATCACACATAATGTACTTGATGTTGTCCCACAGAATTCTGTGATTTTCTCTAGATTTTCTTATCTATTTTAAAAATTATTCCTTTACCAAATTAGGTTGAGAGATTTTCTTTAATCTCACTGATGAACTCTGTCTGATTCAATTCTAGTCCATTTGCTCTTTTTTAAAATTAAAAGATCATACTACTGGGGACTCAGTTAGTTTATTGTGCCAACCTGGCCGATAAGCACATGTGGGGTTAATTGAAGGGCAGAGGGATAAATGGCTCAGTGAGCCTCACCTTTCTAGTTCTCGGGTCTCTTGCTTTGTGGTCACACCAGGGTGCAACTGCTTTCGCAGTTCCCTGCTTCAACTTGCAAGACAGACTTCCTGCAAGACATCCCCAGGGAGAAGCCACATGAACGTACCCCGATGCAGCCCTGGGTGCTGGAGCACCCACGTGGAGACCCCTGCCAGCGCTGAGATGCTTACATATTCATTGACTCAGCTTTCCTCTGCAGTCGATATCATTGTGTCTGTTTTGTGAGATGGAGCAGGACTTTGTGGACTGTTATTGGCCTAATGGGTTAATGTTGGACTTGTGGGCTTGGGCAGCACTGGGTTGGGATATTTTCTTGATGCGCACTTAACCTTTACATACAACTCTCTCTTATACACAAGTTGCTGTAGATTTATTTCTCCAAAGTACCTAGACTAATAAAGGGGCTCTTAGAGCTCTTATAACAATCAATACATCAATTGTATCAAGCATATTTGTACATATGTTGCCAAGATTATTTTCTAAACATTTACTTTCTATTTGAGCCCTTACTATTAGACCCCAGGGACTCTCAAGGGGCAGGATTGTACTAGGAGGCCAAGCGGTGCAGTCCGTATGCCCTTGTGATGATACTGGCCTTGCTGTGCCCCAAGGTCAGTTAGCCCCTAGGGCAAGGCAGGGCATGAAGTGAGACCAGTGTTAAGAGCTCCGCTGGTGTAGGCAGTCCCCAAAGGAGAGAGGGCCACCGTTGATCCCAAACCCTAGCGAGGTGATCTCCTGGCTGTCTTTTCAGGCAAGTGGGGGAGATATGTCAGTTACGTGGGCGCTGACAGAAAATGAACCAGCCATGTGATGGACATGGGGCTTAGAGGAGCCAGCAGAGAGCAGGCTGCCACGGTCAGGCCTTATCAGGGGTTTAGAGGCCAGGGTCAAAATATCAGTCCCTCTTTTTCCCCTCCCTCCCCACCCCACCTTGACCCCTTGATAAATTATAAATTATTATTATTTTCATAACTTAACCAACCACTCTCTCCCGTCACCCTTGGTTTCTGTTGATCGTCCCCCTGGGGTGGGGGTGTGGTTATGTGTCAATCATTGGAGTCACCTTTCTCCTGCCCTCCTGGTATCACTACTTCCATTGTTATTCCTTGATTCAGTGTGTGTCTGGAGCTCTTATCTGTATCTGTGTACATGTTCTGGTCTAGCCCGCAGTGAAAGGCAGGACTGGAGTCATGGTAGTGGGGCGTGAGGAACCTCAAGGAACCAGAGGAATATTGTATATTTCATTGGTGTTATACTGCATCCTAGTTGACTCATCCCTTGTGACCCTTTTGCAAGGAGATGTTCCATTATCTACAGATGGATTTGGGGTGTGTGTGTGGGGTGTGTGTGTGTGTGTGTGTGTTTTGGGTCTTCTGATGCCTGTTACCTGATCCCATCTCATGATCACACAGGCTGGTGTGCTTCTTCCATGTGGGTTTGTTTATCAGCTAGACAGCTGCTTGTTTAACCTCAAGCCTTTCAGATCCCAGATGCTATATCTTTTGATAGAAGAGGTACCATCAGCTTTCTTTTTTTTTTTTTTAATATTAGCATGGTGTGTTTTATTTTTGCAGTACTTTCACATATCCTGCTCCAATTAGTGATGCTTATTTTCCCCAGAGATAAAGAAAACAAGGGAATGGGTTATTAAGCTAAACTGAAATAAGGTATGAATAGCAAACTAGTAAATGTACAAGTAATTTTCTCACATAACACTTGATCACTAGAGTATGAATAGCAGCTTCTCCAACTCTGACACCAAGCGATTACATTTAATGCGATGGAAAGTTAATGTCCAAGCCTGGGTGAGCAGCATCTGACACTTGTCAGAGCCAGTCTTAGTTTTCTGTTGTTGTTGTGGTCGGGTGCTGTCGAACCAGCTCCACCTCACAGTGACCCTCTAGACAAGAGAGCACACCCCATCCAGTCCTGAACCATCCCCAGTATCGCTCTATTTTTGCATCATTGTTGCAGGCAATCCATCAGCTTTCTTTACCACATTTGCTTGTGCACCCATTTTGTCTTCACCAATCATGCCAGGAGGGTGAGCATCACAACATGCCAGGTTCTTAGAACAAAGTATTCTTGTATTGAAGGCAGGCCCTGAGCAGAGACCTAAAGTCCATCTACTACATCAATGTCTTGCCATATATGATGTACATAGACCAATACCTCTATTTTTATGAATTAATGTATTTACATAGGTACACACTTATGCTTATACCTCTATCTATAGCTTTGCTTCCTAGATCTTTCCTGTTTCTTTTTACCTTTCTTCTACCTCACCATCACACTCACCCTTCTTCCACCTTAGTAGTTCTTCTCAGCTAAATTGCTGTTACCCCAACACCACCAGGATCTCTATGTCCTCCTCATTGTTGATTTTAATTCCTTAGTTATTCCCCTGTCTTTGGCATTGTTTGCTTACCACTCCCTTCCCCTGCCTCCTTCTACTCGCAAAGTCCTTTGCTCTTCTAATGCGTTATCTGTTTCTCTCATCTTAGTATTAATCTTCTGAATTTCTCTTTGCTGTGGTGTACGGTTTCTAGTTTCAATTGATGTGTTATTTTAGTGCTTTCCTGAATTACTCTAAAGTGTGTGTGTGTGTGTGTGTTCAGTTTTTCTTTAGCTTCGCAATCTTTCCTTTCTCCCGGTTCATTGATAGTATAAAAGTATAATTTTTAATAGTTTATCAGGTAATTTCAATGCCTTTTCTTCCTGAAAAAAGGTCTTCTAGCTCTTTATTGGTCATGTGCTTCAGCTGTTCTGTCTTGTTTCTTCATATAAACTTAAATTGCCTTTGCCACTGAGATGTTGTAGTATTAGTGTTTTTGTGTTTAATTGATCTTAGTATCTTGAGACTGCAGACACTCCACCTATCTACTGGTTGTTGTAAAGGATAATCTGAGAATGTGTGTGGTACTGTTTGTTGTTATTATAGCACAGTTAGCAATGGTTTGTTTGGTGGTCTCACTTACGTAAAGATGATCAGGTGGTACAGGAGTATGTAGTGTCTGTCACTGTATAGGTATGACTACAGGCATAGAGGTGGCTAGGCCTGCGATTGCTGTCCACTGTCAGGTAGAACAGGAAGGGACAAAAAAAATTGCCAACGAAGAAATAATTTTTGAAAAAGAAACCAGCAAGAGACAGCGGACAAACAAGAGCAAGTGAAAGGAATTTAATAACTAGAAGTGTGTGTGTGTGTGTGTGTGTGTGTGTGTGTCAAAAACCAAGGTAGAGAAAAATAAAAGAGAAGCTAATCAAAACATAAAAAAGGAAAGGAAGGGAACTGGAAAAGTAAATTAAAATGGAAAGAATAGAAGTAGAAGCAGAAATAAAGAAGAAAGCAGAGTGCAGAAGTGATTAAAATAAATAAAAGGAAGTGAAGGAAAAACAAAGAGAAAACTTGGGGTGAGGACCTTTTTGTATAGGTCACAGCCTCTAGGGGGTTGAATATTGATTCCAGATGGAGCTTGGCAGGCCTATCTGTTTTCTGTGGTCCACGCACCTGATCCAGTAGGGTGTTTTTACTCTGTCATGCGATCTCCAGCTTGGTTTCTATCACCAAGACCATATTTTTCAACTACTGATCCTTCCTCTTTGTTTTCAACTTTTGCATTCCAATAGCATTTTGATAGCAAGTCTGACAAATTTGGGACTGAATATGGTGGTAGAATTATTCAATTTCTGCATCACCAGCTTTGGGTGGTTGGTGCATAAATTTGAACAATAGTTGTATTGATTGGTTCTCCTTGAAGGGGCATAGATAGCATCCTATCAAAGATAGCATTGTACATTAAAATAGATCTTAAAATGTCCTTTTGATGATGAATGCAATGTTGTTTCTCTTGATTGTGTCATTTCCAGCAGAGTAAACCATAAGATTTTCTGTTTCAAAATGGTCAATATCAGTCCATTTCAGCTAACTAATGCTTACAATATCAATCTTTATGTATTCCATTTCATTTTTAATGACTTCCAATGTCCCATGCAGGCAGCCAATTCCTTCTTCATTGTCTGTTCTTTGTCTGGAAGCTCTTTGGGTGACCCTGCTGGTATATGAAATGCCAATCACATAGCTCCCAGTATCTCACAAAACAAAAGTCACCACAGTACCACAAAATGCCAGACAAGTGATGGACCTCTATTCTTAGTGAGGCGTGGCCTGGTGGGAGGAATGGGCCCTTAGGTGGTTCTCATCCACTTACTGGAACAAATACTGTTAGTTCTTATTTCATAAATGTGAAATGCATAAAAGAGACCCCCCCCCAAAATATCCTCCAATTCAGACTTTCTGCCTTTTAAAAGAGGATAACCCACTCTGATTCAGTCATTGAGGTGTTTTGTTTTCCCCTCCCTCTGAGGCTACAGAGACTAGACTAATCACAGCTGAGGTGGAGCGACTGAAATGACTTAAAGCACCAGCTAGACTGGCTGTCAGAAGCAGCTACAGTCAATAGCTACAGACTGACAGAGCGGCTCAGCCAAGAGCTGAGGGTTCTCAACTCCCACTTCTACTGATGGGCACAGCCAGTGGCCTCTGGGAGTTGACTGGAACCCAGCAGCCAGCTGTGTGGAGCAAGCTAATTCATCTCAGCCTGGCCCAGGTCATCAAGTCACTGAAGGAGTATCGGGAAAGAGGGAAGAAATTTGGGGTCCCACATTTGGCCACAGACAAAAGTTGTTCTGTGTTTAGACAGTAGTTCTGGGCCTGAGTTTGGGGCAGGTGTGATGAAGGAAAGTCGCCCCCCCCACTGCATCTTGGAACAGATGGTGGGGCTGCCCTGGAAACAGCAGGTCAGTCAGCTGGAGCAAAAAAGGCTTGGCCTCTAAAGCCCTGGCAGGGCAGACTGAAGCTACCTGGACTGTTTTTTCTTAACCCAATAGCTCCTGCTACCCTCACCACCCCCAACTAGGTAAAAGGGAAGAAAGATGCATTTTCTTTACAGAGGCAACTTTCTAGAAAGGAGACCAGCCCACCAGCTGTGAAAGGTCCCCTTAAACAATTTTACTTTGAGCAGGAGGAAGAAATGTTGAGATTCCCAGAGCCACGTGGAATTGTGGATCCTCTAGTTTAGGTTCCAGTGATGCCAGATCGATTTTTCTAGAGAAAGTCAAAATTCCTGTTTTCTTAAAAACCTCCTGATTTTTTCAAAGGCGATTCAATAACATTGGATAGAAGCCAAGTAGGCCAAAGAGCCCTGATGGCACAGTGGGTTATGTGTTGGGCAGCTAACTAGAAGGTCAGTAGTTTGAAACCACCAGTCACACTGGGGGAGCGGGGGTTGGGGGATAGGGTGGGGGGCTGTGCAGAGATGAGACCTTCTAGTCCATATAGAATTTCAGCCTCGGAAACCCACAGGGGCAGTTCCGCTCGGTCTTACAGGGTCACTGTGAGTTGGAATCTTCTAGATGGCAGTGAATAAGCAGGCCAACCAGAGTCCACACAGGTCCTCATTTGGCCATGGGAGTCCCCAGTCTGTGACCCTCACAGAATCGAACTTTGTGTATCGATGTTAAAAGAGAGATCCAGAGAGGGGAGTGCCTGTCCCCTTGAGGAGCACCGAGTTGACTTTCCAGTCTCCAATCTGGATTTCTACCCCTGAGCTCCAAATATACATTAATCACATTCATTTTTACCAGTTAGTACAGGAATCACCAAAGACAGCAATCAAAGGAAATCATAAAATGTTTAACTTCCTGTATTTTTTCCATAAAACAACCCAGCAAACTGAATGGCCAGATCTAACCTCTGGCTAGCCAAAAAAGTACTACCATGAGCAGACGTCAAACAAGCATCCACTCTCCATCTTTGTGATTTGTTTCTCTAGTACACCACTCCAGGTAGCATAATGTGTTAGTCCAGGTAGACCAGAGAAACAAATTCACAGACACTCATGTGTATAAGAAAGAGCTTTGTATAAAAGAGCAATTGTATATTGAGAAAGATCCCAGCCCAGTCCAGATCAAGTCCGTAAGTCCAATATTATCCCCTATGTCCAATACTGGTCAATAAATTCCTCTTTAGACTCATGTAGCCATGCAATAATGCCAAATGCAAGAATATCACAGACCAGTGGGTGGAAAGTCATGTAGATCCAGTAGCGGTGAAGGATCTTGGTGCTGGCAGGGGTCACTATGTGGCTCCTCCAGCTCCAGGGCTCTGGCTCTCTCAGTGTGTCTCCATGTGGTTTGTCAACAGGATTGTGTAGAAAAGAGACAGTGTGTTCCACCACAAGATAGCAATACAGGAATACCCAAAATCCTCTGGAGAAAGCCAGGCCCCACAGAGGCCTCATTTGCTGTGACCCTATTGACAGGCTAGACTTTACCCTTTCTCAAGTTATTAGATTATGTAACTGCCTACAGTGGGTTTTCCAACAATTCCTGGAGCCTTGTTTTTGATTAATGCTTTCAGTGCAACTTGGACTTCTTCTTTCAGTACCTTTGGTTCTTATATGATACCTCTTAACATGATGCAATATTGACTAGTTCTTTTTAGTATAGCGACTCCATATATTCCTTTAATCTTTAAAATTTTTTCAGTTTTATTGACATATAATTCAGATGTCATATAATACAATAGTTTAAACTTGTTAAAAAGAGGTGTGTAATGATCTGATCACTGAAGACAAATGGCTATCAAAAGATATAGGGTCTTAGAGACTTCAAAGTAAATAAGCAGCTGTCTAGCTCAGAAACAAGAAAACCCACATGGAAGAAGCACACCAGCCTGTGTGATCATGAGGTGCCAAAGGGATCAGTTATCAGGCATCAAAGAACAAAAAAAGTCATATAATTGTGTGCTCACCTTCCCGATATGATTGCTGAAGACAAATGGGCGCATAAACAAATGTGGTGAAACAAATCCTGGCTGTCAAAAGTGATAGCGTCTGGGCTCTTAAAGACTTGAAGGTAAACAAGCAGCCATCTAGCTCAGAAGCAACAAAGGCAACATGGAAGAAGCACACCAGCCTGTGTGATCATGATGTTTCAAAGGGATCAGGTATCAGGCATCAAAGAACAAAAAATTTATATCATTGTGAATGAGGGCAGTGAAGATTGGGAACCCAAGAACCATGTGTAGGCAAGTGGTCATCCCCTTTCAGAAGGGTTGTCGGGAGATGATCCAGTCGGTGCAGTGTAGCAATGATGAAACATACAACTTTCCTCTAATTCCTAAATGCTTCCTCTCCCAACCCCCTCCTGTATCATGATCCCAATTCTGCCGCACAAATCTGGCTAGACCAGAGGATGTACATTGGTACAGATAGGAACTTGAAACACAGGGAATCCAGGTCAGACGCTCTCTTTAGGACCAGTGCTAAGAATGGCTATACCGTGAGGGTGGAGGGAAAGTGGGGTATTAAGGGGGGACCGATTACAAGGACCTACATAACCTCCACCCTGGGGGAAGGACAACAGAAAAGTGGGTGAAGGGAGATGTCGGACAGTGTAAGATATGACAAAATAATAATTTATAAATTATCAAGGGTTCATGAGGGAGCGGGTAGCGGGGAGGGTTGGAGAAAATGAGGAGTTGATACCAAGGGCTCAAGTAGAAAGCAAAGGTTTTGAGAATAATGATGGCAACAAATGTAGAAATGTGCTCGACACAATGTATGTATGGGTTGTGATAAGAGATGTGCAAGCTCCTGATAAAATGATACAAACAAATACATAAATAAATAGAAAATAACTAGAGCAAAGCTGTATGTTTCATTGTTGCTCCACTGCACCCTGAACACCTCTTCTCTTCCCACAACCGTTCTGTAAGGGGATGTCCACTTTCCTTCAGATGGGTTTTGGCCTCGTCCCTACTCCATACCCTTCCTCATTCACAATGATGTGATTTTTTTTGTTCTTTAATGCCTGATCCCTTCAACACCTCGTGATCACACATGCTGGTGTGCTTCTTCCACGTGGGCTTTGCTGTTTCTGAGCTAGATCGCGGATTGTTTATTTTCAGGCTTTTAAGGTGAGCATCACGGCATGCCAGTTCAATAGAACAAAGTGTTCTTGCAATTGAGGGAGAAAAGAAGTGGAGGTCCAATGTCCATCTGCTACCTTAATTCTAAACCTATCAATATTAACAAGGGTTTAGGAGGGAGGGGGTAGGGAGGGAGATAGAAAAACGAGGAGCTGATACCAAGGGCTCAATTAGAAAGGAAATGTGTTGAGAATGATGAGGTCAACAAATGCACAAATGTCCTAAACACAATGGAATGATGTATTGATTGTGATAAGGGTTGTACAAGCCCCCAATAAAATGATTTAAAAAAGGGGGGGGGACTGCTTACAAGGATTTACATATAACCCCCTCCATGGAGTTGCACAACAGAAAAGTGGATGAAGGGAGATGTGGGCACTGTAAGACATGACAAAATAATTGATAAATGATCAAGGTTCCATGAAGCAGGGGAAAAAGTGAGGAGCTGATATAAAGGGAGTAAGGAGAAAGCAAATGTTTTGAGAATGATGGCAAAAATGTACAAATGAGCGTGACACAATGTATGTACATATGGATAGTTATATGAGCCCTCAATAGAATGATTTTTATTTTTAAAAAAGGGAAAAGAGGAAGTTTCGGGGGGTGTGGGCGGTACATCTATTCCAAGCTATGCTGCTCCCTAAACTAGGTGCTCAGATTAGTATTGGAAAATTCGTCTCTCCTCATGGATAAAGTCAAATGGAACCCCAAGGACTCTTTCCGGAGGGCCGCGTTCCACCGGAAGAAGGCACCGGTCACCGCCTCCCCACTTCCGGTCATATTTCTGTAACGCGTATGGAATTGTCCCTTTGCAACCACCGTAGCCACGCAACCTGCGTCCTTGCCTTCCCATTGGTTGGGGATTTTTACCGCCAAAGCGCAGGCGATTTCCTAGACCTGCGCTAATAAGCGCGGCGCGAACTAGGCTGCAGGGAGCCCGCAGACTCTTCGGTCAAGTGGGCGGCCGACAAGGAGGTCCCGGTACCAGGTCTACCCGCCATGTTCTGTGAAAAGGCGACGGAGGTGGTCCGCGAACTGCACCACACGCCAGAAGGGCAGCTGCCCGCCTTTAATATGACGGGCTGGACGGCAGAGGGCGGGATGGAGGTCCGGGGAGCTTGGCTGAAAGGGGCTGGAGGGTGAGCGGGATCTCCCCTGGGCTGCTCTTTTCGCGGTTTGCTTCAGATTCCCCTGAGGGTGTGAGACAAGTTCCGGAAGGGAAAGTAACAGCATAACAAAAGGTTACTGTGGGAGAAAGAAGGAAGTTACTGTACAACTCAGCAATTGCGCTTCCTCAAAGTCTACTTCCTTCCGTTTTGCTTCATTTTTAGCTTTGTTGCTTTTCCTTTGCTTAGCCAAGTAAAAGGTTGCCTAATACGAACTAAAGTAAATTCGAATCCACCTCCATTCTGCCGAAGAAAGCTGGAAGCTTTCTGTTCTTTTAAAGATTGACAGCCTCAGAAACCCACAGAACCAGTCGTTTTTATTGGATCTAGCGTTTTATGCGCATTAGTGTGCGCGCACGCACTCAGTGAGCAAAATGTGATGATGAAGTAGGCCTCTGGTGCCAGACTGAGATTCATACTCTGTTCGATCACTGTGGACTCAGGCTTTCTGTGCGTCCAGTGTTCTCACCAACAAAAATGGGCATGATGATGGTACAGAGCTCTTGGTGTAGTGAGGAACTGTACCTGACACACTCAGGGCTGAGTCCCTGTATGCTGTTTCTACAAGAAATAATAATAGTGCTAACAGTCGTATTGTTACTATTATGATTATTTGTCCACTACAATAACATGGAAGTAGGAATGATGTTCAGCACTTAGCTTGCAATTGTCTCTCCTCATAATTGTGTGAGATCTGAGCTGTCTCCCCCCACCTCAAACATGTGAATGGAGAATTGAAGTTAGGAGATTTGTCAGTGGTGATATAGCCAGTAAAGAGCAGAGCTAGAGCTTGAACCCTGGAAGTCTAAGTACGTTTAAGCATCGTAGTAAACAATCATAGGGCAGCAACTAGATAGATGTCAGTGAGGACCAAGAAACACAAGTGAATAGAATGCAATGTGGTAAGTGAAACTGGTGTTGCGTAGATGGGAGCATAAAGAGAAATGCTACTGGGGGGTTGGGAGTGGGTGTTCGAGCCTTCTATGAAGTATTAGCCCTCACACAGGCAGGTGATAAACAATGGCTTAAGACTCATGATCACAACTGGAAAGGTTATGTATGGAGATGTCAATGGTGGGTTCTAGGATTAGAAAAACTTCGGCATTATTCCACAGGCATTTGGAATCAGGTAGAGGTTTTCAGGTAGGGGTGTGGCGGGATGTTTTTATATTTTGGAGTACTTATTGGCAGTAAAATGAGGCCTGGAGTTATGCATTGGGCTGCTAGCCTAATGGTCAGCAATTCAAACACACCAGCCATTCTAAGGGAGAAAGATAGCCGCTTCTGTAAAGATTTACAGCTGTGTAAACCATAGGGAGCAATTTTCTCCGTCCTATAGGGTCATTTAATCAAAATGTACTTAATGGAAGTGGTTTTGGTTATTGGCTATATGGAAAATGCATCAGAAGAGAAGAACTAATGGAGGCAGAGAGATGAGCTAGTGGTGAGAAATGTGGATGATTGAAACTCAATTCTACAGATATTGATAAATGAGTTTTTTAAGGGATTGAAGACTAGCAGGACTTGTAACTTTTAGAATTGTGGAGATGAAATGGGTAATAAATGACATCAAGAGTAAACAAGGCTATTCATCATCATCAAATATTTTCAACATATAATTGGCTACAGGGTTGGTTGAACCCAAGACTGTATTTTGGCTGAAAGAATATGTGATGTCACTTCGTTTCAAATGGTCAACTATCTTATTAACATTTATGAATTTTAGAATTAAAACATTTTATTTGTCTAAGTGAAAAATTTCTATCTTAAGGTAGATGGTAGGAAAAATTCCTTTGGCCTTTCTTTTCTTGCAGTACAAACCAAAACTGTGTCTTTGGGGGAAAAAATTGGGAGAAACATTTTAAAACTTGTATTTGTTGTTTTTGCAGTGAAAATGTGTACTTTCATGCTCGATTAAGCCTTTATTTTTGATGTAGGTACATAAATAGCCAGAATTTATGCAATGGCTATGGATTTTAAATAAATTATATATATAAATTGAGGATAAATGTAGTACAGATAGACTTAGGGGATTAATTGAATGCATTGGGGAATCCATGGATATATATCAAAAGCAGTTTATATATTCCAGGAGGATGGACTCAGACAAATTCTGGAGGAGAGGAAGGCTTTATATGAACAAAACCAATCCGATGTGTAAGTTTTCATAAGATTTTTTTTAAGTTATCAGAGTTAAGAATTAATTAGAAATAATATTAGCTAGTTGATTTTGCATCATATTTGGGTTTTTTTTTAATCTCTGTGCACCTGATTATATTCTAACTATATAATTTAGCCCAGCTCTAAAGGACTTAATATTGCTTATTGTTATATCTGCATTTTGGGTGCTTTAATGCATATTTGTTGGTTGATTGATATGACGGAATTAGGATAGACCCAAATTGAGATACAAGTGAATAAAAGCACTAACAAAGTGGAATACATACATTTTACTTTTTAAAAAAAATTAATAGATGTTTTAATGCATTGAGTAAAGAGAATAGACAATATATAGTAGGCAGTATAGACAATAGACAACATGATAGCTACATGTTGGGCTGCTGACTGCAAGATCAGCTGTTTGGAACCATCAGCTACTCTGAGGAGGAAAGATGAAGCTTTCTACTCCTATAAAGTGACAGTCTTAAAAATCCAGAGGGGCAGTTCTACCCTGTCCTATGGGCAGAACTGCTTTGGGTGGAAATCAACTCACTGGCAGAGTTTGGTTTGAGTATCGGCGCAGTAGAGATTATTCATAGTTGGAGTGGAGTTTATACAGAACTAGTGCTGCAGAAAGCTCAAAAGGTTTCTAGATTTACAGATAGTAAAAGTTAAGCCTGGGATTTGGCACAGTGAAGAATTTGAGCTGTAAGACAAAGTAATAGTGCCCTGTGATTTGGTCAAAAAACAAACCAAGCTCACTGCCATTGAGTCAATGCCGACTCATAGTGACTCTATGGGACAGGATAGACTGCCTGTGTGGGTTTCTGAGCCTTTTTTAAAACAGTTTTATTGGTACTTAATCCACATATATCACACAATTCAATAGTTCAGTCATATCAAGAAGACTTACATAATCATTAACACAATCAATTCTTTAGAGATAAAATTACAAATAATGAGTAAGAAAGAAAAGACCACCTTGTCTTAGAACAAGCAAGAAATGCTCTCACCTAAACAGCAGTTGTCAACCTGTTGGTTACGACCCGTTGGGGGTCAAACAACCCTTTCACAGGAGTCACCTAAGACCTGAAAACACATTTCCAATGGTCTTAGGAACCAAGACACTGTTCCTCTAGCTGTCTCTAGGCAGGGCTGCCCATATGCAGATATGCCCACATACGAGTAACTGGCGTGAAAACTGTTACCCATGCTACACTATGCTTTACAACAAAATTAATTTCATTTGTAGTTAGAAATTAGTCTTTCACAATAGAAAATGTTTTTGTGATTAATCACTATGCTTTAATTATGTTCAAATTGTAACAATGAAAATACTTCCTGCTTATCAGGTTTTACATGACGATTCATAACAGCAGCAAAATTACAGTTATGAAGTAGCAACAAAAATAATTTTATGGTTGGGGGGGTCACCACAATATGAGGGACGGTAGTAAATGTATATTAGGAAGGTTGAAAACCACTGACCAAGAACAAGTTCAGGTTAGAAGGGAGGTCATCTGACCATGTATCCAGTTCATTCCAGCATAATCACACTTACAATGATCTCTATCTGATAGAAAAGCTGTTCGAGACACTTTCCTGTGACTAGAGGGGATCTGCTGGTGGCTTAATCTGACTAGATACTCTGCAGATGGGTTTGGGGCCCCCCTATCTTCTATAGCATTCTATAAATTGGGTCTTCGAAATTTGGGCTCTGATACTTTTCCCTTTGTCATTTTTGAATTTTGTTTTGCGTGCCTTTGGGTCACGCAAGCTGGTGTGCTTCTTCTTTGTGGACATAGTTCACTCCTCGTTTAGATGACTACTTGTTTGAATTTAAGACTCCACACACTATTCCGATTGATAGTGAGCACCATTTGTTTTCTTCACCACACTTAGCTGTAGCACCCTTATCTTCAGTGATCATTACATGAGGTGGGCAAGGCCATGTTATCCAAACTAACTGTCTTTGGATTGGGACTAAAGTTAAATTGGGGCCAGAATCCATCTGCTTGTCCCTGGGATATGCATAGCTCGGGTTTACTTTGACAGCCATACTATGACAAATTAATACCCTGTAAGACCAACTACCCCACCAACAGCAACAAAACAACTAGCAGACAACTAAAGACAAACACAAACAAAACAAGCAAATGAAAGGCAGGGGAAAAAACCCATAGAAACAGAAAAGTAACACATTGTCAATCATTCCCCCTGGAGTATAAGATGATTGCACTGGCAACACCATCAAGTTTTCCGATGACACATCATTCTGCTGTAGGTTTGAGGAGTCTGCAAGTACAGTTCTAACTTGAGCCGAAACCCATGAGTTGTTGCTCCACACAGTTAGATCTCATATTCAGTTGAATTCTGTTTACCCTAAGCAGGGGGGATCGATGCCAGGGGAAACATCCTGGATCAATTCTTCCAAGTTTAAATCCCTGCCCAACAGATCAAAGCCAGTCATATCACTGAGAGGGGAGCATCAAGGTACTAAATATATGGTGATTCTGAGTCCCTTTTGATGGACTCCAACCAAATGGGGTTCCCCCCAAGGTCCAATGACCATCACTTCCACAGGTCCAGGGCAGCCACTCTGCTTCCTCTTCTATCTAAGCACCCCAGTCCTCAGTCCAAGGGTACAGGCACCTTTGAGGCCAGGCTCAGTTCATTCTGCTGGGCCTCTGTGTTAAGCGCTTGTGTAGCCCGAGTGATGCCATGCTGACCACAAGGTTTACCGTACCACAAGGTCAGCATCCAGTGACACCTTGGTGTTTAGTCTATGGCATGTTTTATTGAGCTTTGGCTAGAGACATATTTGTAGTGTTTACCCAGGAACATAAAATCTGGACCATTGTCCCTATAGGTTCCCTACAATCATTGTTTAGCACCCCTTCCCAATGTGAGGATATTTCTCCCCAATCACCTACCATGCTCGCCAACAGAACTATCAGTGATGTTCCTCTCCCCTGGCCTAAACTTGATTTCCTGGCAAGGTTCTTTCATTTCTGTGGGGATTTGCCCCAGCCTTGTCTTGGTGTAGACCCTCAGGTGGATGGTCTTATCCCATATCCCACCTCTTTGTGGAGTGACCCACTTTGGAGGATATTTTTGGTTTAAGGATTATTTTAGGACTTGGGTTTTTCCAGTTTACGTGGCTCTAGAAAGTCTAGAGTTCTTGGTAATTTGAAATTCAATTTTGAATTTTTCCCTTTTGATCAGCATTCGTTTATAGATTCTTTAATCAAAAAGTTCACACTATCAATAGAATTGCCATGTGCCCCAGGGGCTGATTGATAATGTTCTCTAATATAAAATTACAATGATGTCTCTTTAAGATTAACCAGAGATGTACGTAAACCATAGATAACATGAATGGGATTTAGACTTGCATTTAATTCTAGCCCAATATGAGAATTAGTTCTTGTGACTTGGCCCTTTTTGATGCTCACTGAAGATATGGATGCTATAGCAAAGTGTAGTAAAGAAATTTAGATGGTATGATTTTTAGAAAGAATGGCGCATGGGGGTCTTATTTTTAAGCAAGCAGCCTTCTGAGTGAAATGTCACCTAAGTCCACATGGAAGAAGCACATCAGCCTTTGTGACCAGAGGAGTGTGAATAATTAAAACTCAAATATGAAGGAGGGAATAGTATTAGAGCTTAAATTGTGAACACCTGATTTGCAGAAGGATATGGATGACAGTGGAAATCCAAAATCATTTGCAAGTTCCACACAAGTGGTTTAAGATTCCGGTGAATCCTCTCTGACTCAGTTGAAGGATGTCAGTAGTCTTGCTATCAGACAGAGAGTGTTATAGAGATGATTACAATAAAGCATGATATCATTTGACCCCTGTTTTGACCCATTTTACTTCAGTAAAAACAAAGTGCAGGGGAAATATGTATGGATAAAGCTCTGTGAGTCCTCTCTGAGCATAGACAAGTGTTGTGGTTAGCCTTGCTGTTATGCAGAGTGCATTGGAAAGTGGATTATTGCAGATGCAATTCCTTTAAAATTTAGCACCATATCCATTGATCTCCTTTTTGACCCATTTTAAATTGATTTTAGTTTTTTATATTTTCTATCTTTTCAGTTGGGATACTTTTGTTTTACTTTGTTATTTTTAGTAGGTTTTTTGCTGTTTTTAAATGTTTTAGTGTATATGAAATCTAGGGTAGGTATATCTATTGAGACAATATCTTGATTAATGGTTCCTGAGTTGTGGCCGGGGCGGTTTGAAGGAAGTGAGTACAATAATAACAGTGAGTACAAGAAGGAAGAAAATGTTCTAAATTCGATTGTGGTAATGATTGTACAACTCTTCTTAATATGATTGAACCATTTAATTATATAATTTGCGAATGACTTTTTAACAGTTTATTGGTATATAATTCACATATCGTTGTAGAATCATCACCATAATCAGGTTTAGATATTTTCTTCATTCTTGGACTCATTGTTATTAGCTCCCCATTTCCTCCCCACCTCCCCTGCCCTGCCCCAAGGAACCATGAATCCAGTTACTGCCTCTGATTCACCTATTTTGGATTTTATATACAGAAAAACAGTGAAAACAATAAAAACAACACTAAGAAGACTATGAAAGTAAAACAAAAACCTCAGTCAAAAGAAAGCTACAAGTATCTTAAGAACTAGAACACATTTAGATGGCTCATAAGGGAGAGCAAATGGTGGGGTGCTGAGTTTGAACCTAACCGCATCCGCAGGAATCCACTGCGCTCTGCATGCTAGCGAGGCCCTCCACCCCTCGTCCATGGTCACAGTGAGGCTCCAAGGGTTTGCTTCATGAGTATTTTCCCTTCACTTTTTTTTTTAATTGAAACAGCTTTAAAATGGGTCCAAAGGAAAATCAAATAAGATATACTGCATTTTGATCTATGTCTGACATATTGATTTACAGTGTCTGATAATAGAGCTCTTCACATCCCTCAGCTATAACGAGAGGGAATTCACAAGAGGCTTGATCTCTTTGTGGACCCTCTAAATGGATTTTGGGCTTCCACTGACAACCATAGCCTTCTACAAACCAATTGTTCACAATTTAAGCTTTGATATCATTCCAGCCTTTAGATTTGGATTATGTTCACACAGGCTGATGTGCTCCTTCCATGTGACACCCCACTTAGATGGCTGCTTGTTTGAAAACAAACCTTTAAAATCCCCAACACTATTTTTTCTAATAGCTGGGCACCATCTAGGTTCTTCACCACATTTTGCTGTAGACTCATATCTTCAGTGATTTCTTCATGAGGGCAACCACCAAGCAGGACCATGTCATAAGAACTAGCTGTTCTTAGATTGGGACTAGAATTAAGTACAAGCCTAAAATCCACTCATGGTTTATAAATGACTCTGGTTCACCTAAGAGAGACATCATTGTCATTTTATGTTACCGAACATTATCAATTATCATCCCCTTGCTGACTCATGACAACTTTATAGGGCAGGGTAGAACTGTCCTGTGTGTCTCCCAGCCTGCACATCATCACAGGAGTAAAAAGCCTCATCCTTCCCCCACAGACTTGGCTGGTGACTTTAAACTGCTGATGTTTCACTTAGGAGTCTAATGTGTAGCCGGTACACTTTGATGGTGTCATTAGTTTAGCCAATGTTACAGAATTTAGAACATTGTCGAGAAAGGGAAATTATACAAGTATGGGCCAGCTGTGAACTGCAATACATGAATTGTTGACTTGTGTAAATTAAACCTTTAAGTGACTGAGCACTATTTACAGAAACAACAGGAGTTGGTGATAGGGCAAACGTTCCAATAATATTTACAACAGCAGAGCCACACTGCCATAAAAAGCAAAGAAGCATTAAAACAGACTGGTAGTTCTGGGCCACTGTTCTTGGTGGCAAGAGATTGAAACCAAGTCCCGTGCTGTGGTTGACTTCTTTCACTAGTTTAATGACATCGAGTCCCATCCATATTGTAGATTGTGCCAATTCTTCATTTCTCCGATTGGCTGAGTAACATCAGCAGCAGCAGTAGTGTGTACACATATATATCACATTTTCCTATTCATGGGCATTAGGTGGTTCTTATCTTCACCCATTGCAAATAGTATAGCAAGGAATGTTGGTGTACAAGTCTGTTTGCATGTCTTTTCAAATCTGGGTGTAGTAGATCAGATTTTTGTTGAGCTGCGACACTACTACCTACATTAGCGATACCATTTTACATTCCTACCAGCAATGGATACAGGAAATTTTTTTTTTTTTGGTAGTGAGTTTGGTTAGGTTTATTTATTTTATTAAATAACTTGTATAACTAACTCTTTGCACAATCCATAAATCCATCTATTATGTCAAGCACATTTGTTGCCATCATCATTCTCAAAACATTTTCTTTCTTCTTGAGTCTTTGGTATCCGCTCATTTTTTACCCTTCTTCTCCCTCCCTCCCTACCTCACAAAACTTTGATAATTTATAAATTTTTTTTCATGTCTTACACTGTCCAATATCTCCCTTCCCCCACTTTTCTGTTTTCCACCCCCAGGGAGGGGGTTATATGTGGATCATTGGTTCCTCTTTTCTCCCCCACCTTCCCCTTCCCCTCCTGGTATTGCTGCACTCATTGATCCTGAAGGGTTTATCTGCCCTGGATTCCCTGTGTTTCCGGCTCTTATCTGTATCAGTGTACAGCCTCTGGTCTACCCGGATTTGTAAGGTAGAATTGAGATCATGATAATTGGGGGAGGAAGCATTAAAGAACTAGAGGAAAGTTGCGTGTTTCATCAGTGTTATACTGCACACTGACTGGCTCGTCTCCTCCCTGTGACCCTGCTGTAAAGGGATGTCTACTTGCCTACAGATGGACTTTGAGTCTCCACTCCGCACTCCCCCTCATTCACAATGATGATTTTTTTTGTTCTTGGATGACTGGTACCTGTTCCTATAGATACCTCGTGATCACACAGGTTAGTGTGCTTCATCCATGTGGGTCTCTATCTTCAAGCCTTTAAGATCCCAGAGGCCATATCTTTTGATAGCTGGTACCATCAGCTTTCTTTTTCACATTTGCTTATGCACCTGTTTTGTCTTCAGCAATCATGTAGGGAAGGTGAGCATCATGGAATGCCAATTTAATAGAACAAAGTGTTCTTGCATTGAGGGAGTATTTGAGTAGAGTCCCAATGTCCTTTAATACTAAACCTATAAATACACGCACATTAGATCTACTTCTCCATCATCATATATAAATATTGGCATGTACACACCTGTATTTAGACCTTTAAATACTCTTTGACTCCTAATTCTTTCCTCTATTTCCTTTTGCTTTCTTCTTGTCCCACTATCATGCTCAGTCTTCATTTGGATTTCAGTAATTCCTCTAGGTTATACTGCTCTTGATCAAGCCCTACCAGGCCTCCTGCACCCTCCTGGCCATTGATTTTGAATCACTTATTGTTCCCTTGTCCCTAGGTTTGTTAACACCCACTTCCTTTCCCCCCACCCCCGCTTCCCCTGCTCCCATATCTCCCCAGAACCAGCAGTCCGTTGTTTTCTCCTTCAGATTGTTTATCCCGCCTATTTTTTCTAGATAGAATTGCAGAGATAATAATATGCACAAAAAAACAAGACAGAGCAAAACAAAGCAACAAAAGAAAACCAAAAAAAGACAAAAAAAAGAGAAAAGCCTGTAAATAGTTCAAGGTCTGTTTGTTGACCTTTAGGAGTGTTTTCCAGTTGAATCTGGTGGGGTGGCACACTCTGGCCCCAAAGTCTATTTTTTGTACTCCCTCAAGACTTCTTTGCTCTGCTTCCTTTGCTTTTCTGTTGCATGGCTCTTAGTGTTTTGCCTCAGTGTGATGGGGTCAGATTGGGCACAGTTCCCACACTGTGTTTCCAGTGTTGTCCCCTGGTAGCACTATGGGTCAGTGAGGTACATCGTGTCTCATAGTGGACTGGCCATATGGTCCTCTCTGTGCTTTGACTTCTCTGAGTGGAAATATCGTCCTCAGGGCTTGGTGGGCCAGGATGTGTTCCACTTTGAACTACTTTCTTATATTCATAACACTTGTAAATTCTTGTTTTAAATTTTTGTCCCCCATCTTCCTGATGTCCTTCTGAGAAAACAATCACTGTAAGCAATGTCTGGTTAAATTATATATCAAAAGAAATCTTTTTATTTACCCACCTATAAATGTGATTTTTTTTAGGACATTTGATGTATGTTTTTAAGTACTTGGTATTAGGTGTATTTGTGCTTAGTTTGTACAATGTAGACCATAATCTGGTACCCATAGAGTGACAGCAGATAGAAAAACCTAACAGCACAGGGTGTGCATTTTTCCTGTTCTCAGGGCCTAGTGCATTATGTGGAACAAAGCATGGTGGACCCTTTTTATATTCATCTAATTGCTTTAAAATGCTAAAGTAGATACTTACTCCTTTTGTTCTTCTGGTTTTAAAATGTGATCCATATCAAGTGTCTAAGAAGATGTGCATTTTATAGGGTGAAACTACTTCCTCTGTATATGAAAAAACCCTAAAGTATAGTAAAAAATATAGATGGGGAAATAGCAAATATTTGTTGAATGAATAAACTGCTGACTCCATGTCCAGATACAGTAGTGTGGTGAGGATTCGGAAGTGCTCCTAGAAGCGGAGTGCTCATACAATAGAAACATCATGTAAGACCACCTTCTTCGGGCCATGATGTCAGGTTTTCTCTTACCTCAGTGAACAAATAGGACACTTGTCTTTTGAAATAATAGAAAGCAATCAGTGTGCAAAACTGTACAATACCAAATGGTTAAAGGAGATTAAATTATTATAGTATCATTGCATTGACAAGTTAGTTAACTTGGCTTTTTCTTACTTTAATCTTGTAATGTGTAAATAAAAGTTCTGAAGTAGAAGCAGCACAATTTGCTTAGGTAAACTGTTACGTACAAATAGGTAAAAATGTGTACGTGTATCAGTCCTTTGAAAAATATCATGGAAAAATTAATTTTTTTGGTTCTGTAGTGCCAGGAACTGGATTTAATGGTTTCTTGTGGGGATTGTAGGGGTGGTTGGTGGGAAACAGGAAGCTAATAACAATGAGTACAAGAAATAAGAAAATGTTCTAAAATTGATTGTAGTGGTAATTGTACAGTTTTTTTTGTACAATTCTTAATAACTATTGAATTGTTTGATGTGAATTGTTACATGTCAATAAAACTTAAAAATTTTTGTTGTTCTGCAGTGTATTTATCCATTTTCTCTTTAATTCTCTTCCTAGTAATGAAGCAAAATCAGACGGAAGAAGCAATTTGATACCAACCATCAAATTTCGGCACTGTTCTTTGTTAAGAAATCGACGCTGCACTATTGCGTACTTGTAAGCTGCTGTGATTTTACTTGTAGTAGCAGGAAACAAAGAAGAGTTTTCCATGGGGTTTCTCAATTAAGTTTCTGGTTGATAGCAACAGATCTCAGATTTATTTATCTCTGTGGTTATGCATGGAGCCCTGGTAGCATGGTTACTTGTTGGGCTGTGATCTACATGGTCCACAGTTCAAAACCACTAGTAGTTCCGAGGGGAAAAGGCCGTGTTTCTATTCCTGTAAATAATTACAATCTCGGAAACCCACAGGGGTTTGCTATGAGTCAGCATTGGCTTGATGGAAGTGAGAGTGTTTTCAGTGTTTATGCGCTGGCCTGTTAACCAGAAACAGCATTTCAAAACCACCAGCTGTTCTGCGGGGAAAAGATGAGGCTTTCTACTCTTAAAAAAGAGTTACAATCTCGGAAACTCACTGGTGCGCTTCTATCCTGTCCTTACAGTGTCAGTATGAGTCAAACAACTCCATGTGGCAGTGAGTTATTTCTTTTAAGTTTGATTTAATGTAAGCATTTTAATTTCGTTTTTCCAGTTTAAAATTTGTATTGTAAAAGATTGCACTATTCTTGAAAGCAGAGAGAATAATATAGTGAAGCTCCTGGAGTTGTCTTATAAATTTAACAATACATTTTCCATAATTTATGACATATGTATGTTAGGCTACTTAAAACTAAGTACTAAACATCAGATAACATTTTACCACTATATACTTTAGGATACATCTCTAAGGAATAAGGGCCTTTCTGATCTTTTTCCACATTACTGCTGTGTCACCATCACAGTTACGACAATGAACAGTGCTAGGGGCATCAGCCCAGTTCCTATTCCCGATTTCTGGTAGTCCCAAAGATGTCTTCTTAGAGTAGATCTATTTGCATCAGAATCTTAAAAAAAAAAAAAATCCACAAATGACAGTTTAGTTGATAAGATCCTTGAGTCCTTACTGATAGAACAATGTCTGATTTCCTGCTTGTTTGTATGCTAATACTCTCTCAATGTCCTAGGTATGACCGGTTACTGCGGATTCGTGCACTTAGGTGGGAATATGGCAGTGTGTTGCCTAATGCTTTACGATTTCACATGTCTGCTGAAGAAGTAAGTTAGCACTTTTTCAAGTTAATGATTTTGGGAAAATACTGAGATCCTGGCTTTTTTTTTTCTACAATGATGTTTACTGGTATTTCTCTGTTTTCTGTAAATTTTCTATATTTTGTTTGTGAGAATGTGTAGGTAGAGGTAAATATAAACTACTAACTCAGCAGTTTGTATATATAATTTATTGACACATACTTTTTGAATTAAGCAACCATTCTTACCATACTTTTCTGAGTTATTCCTCACTAGCATAAGCTTACTACTCCAAGATTCCTAGCTAATCTTTTGAGTTGCTATCATTTGATCCATGATTTGATCACCTTTTCAGCAATAAGTTTTCAGCGTTTTTTAAGCAGTTAGTACTTACTGCGATAGGCATGGGAAGTATAAAACCAAACTCATTACTCTCAAGTCGATTGTGACTAAAACTGCCTCAGAGGTTTATAAGGCTATACATTATTTTTGTTTTGAACTGTCTTATTTGGCACATAATCCATATACACTATCAATCTTTATGGAAACCAACTGCCATATTTTTCTCTTACAGAGTAGCTAAGTGGATTCAAATTGCCAACCTTTCCATTAATAGTGACAAATGTAGCAACTGCCACTGGGGTACCCTCCTGGAAGGGAGTAGTAGTAAGTAATTCTAGTGCTACAGGGAAAACTGACAAACAATTAAAAAAGGAGTTTCTTTTATTTATTAGTGATTCATCAGTGGAGTTGAAAAGCCGACATTATTCTTAGGAGATATGTAGTTTTCTAGTCAGCATGAATAAATATTCAGAATAAGATGAGTATTTGTCACTGAAGGTAGGGTGCTAGACCAGTATTTCAAGATAGAACATTAGAGTCAGAGCACTTGGTTTCAACTCCTGACACTGCTTTCTAATCTTGGGCAAGTAACCTCATTGCTCTGTGTTCACTCCTTTATTTACAAAATGGGGTCATAGTGTGTCCTACTACAGCCTTGGTTCTCAACCTTCCTAATGCCACGACCCTTGAATAGAGTTCCTCATGTTGTGGTGATCCCCAATCTTAAAATCATTTTTGTTGCTACTTCATAACTGTAATTTTGCTACTGTTGTGAATTATAATGTAAACATCTGATATGTAGGATATATTTTTAGTTTACAAATTGAACATATTTAAAGCATAGTGATTAATCACAAAAATAGGTAATTACATCTTGTGAAATACTGATTTCTAATTATAAATAAATGAAATTTTGTCTTGAAGCATGGTGTAGCATGAGTAACAGTCTTAATATAACAATAGTGAACTACATTGCTACATTTTGCGACAGTGTGCGTAAAAAGCCAGAAGGTTGAGATAGTTTCTTTCTCACTAGATCAGAAATTCTCCAGACAGTCTTTGCAAGAGCACAAGATCATCTTCCACAACAAATCTACTTCTTTATTTAGACTTGATAACAAACAAGCTGGAAAACCCTGTTTCACAAAGATAAGTTGTTGGAAATGGAAGAAAAAGGTGCAACACAGTCTCAGACAGAACAGGACCTGACTGCAAACACTTGATCCAGAATTTTGTAACTGGCATTGTAGAGAAATCAGTTCTCGCTGCATCGCTGTTAGTTCAATAAACGTCTCTTGTGCTATCTCAGGAACATCTTCAACTTTGACTGTAAATGGGCTTCTGGCAAGTGCAAATGAGGTGTCGGGTAGATTTGGAAAGTACGATGAAATTTCATCTGCAAGCATATGCAAGTGTTCTTTCACAGAAATTGTAATCCTTTTGTCTGGTTCAGTGTCATGTTCTTCAAAGAAAACAGATAGGGTAGGCATGTAAATTTTATTTTCTTTTTATTATTTTTTTGGTAAATTTTATTTTCATCCAATTTTTTCCCCCAAAGCTGATGTTTCCTTTGGAATGATCAGATATTTTCAGACAAATCAAGGCATGTTGCATTTTGTCCTTGCAGTAATAAATTGTAACTCATTCAAGATGGCAAAGATGGCAATCAAACTATTTTCTGTATCTCACTTTTATCGCTGCAAAATGCTTTGAACTGCGGTCATGTTTTCTGATAAAAAACGTTTTGAGTTCATCACCATGCTCAAAAACACCTTTTAAAACTTTTCCTCTGGACAACCGTCTCACTTCAGTTGCGAAAGCAGTAGACTGTTTAAAGTGCTCGCCTTTACAAAATTGACAGAATTTATGATGCTTCTCATTACTTCTTGTAACTCTTTTGGCCGTGTATTTGTTGCTAATATTTTCTGATGAGTTATACAGTGAGTTCCGGTGACTTTCGGTGACTCAGTACCAAACGTTGAAATTCAGATTGACATCCTAGCATAGTGGAGCATCATCTGCAAACACCACAAACCTTTTCCCAAGAGATCTTATGCTCTTTCAGAATGAACCAACTATCAAATACATCACGTGTAGTAGTTGCCATTTTAAGAGGTTTGCAAAAAAAGAAACTCATATTTAAAGTCGCCATCATTAATATGCCTCAGGTAAACAGTAACTGTGAACAGTTTGCAACGTCTGTAGATTCATCACGCTGGATGCTAAATATTGGAAGTGGAGCAGATTTACTTTCCTGGATTATCTGATCAAGAATATCAGCAGCCTTGTCTGCTATTCTTCTGCAGGCAGTGTCATTTGATAAGAAAATTGCGCTCAATTTTGTAACAAATTCATCTCTGATCATAACTCGAACAATTTACTGGCCCCTGGCAACAGTGAATCCTCAGCAATGGTGTAGGGTTTCATAGCGCTGGTGATTCTGAGTGCCACCAAATATGAAACTTCAATGACCGCTACGTTTTGTTTGTGGTACTTGCCACCAGTGTCAAGTCTGGCTTTCTTGAGTTTATCATCAGCTTTGCTTTTAAAATAGTTGGTATCCTTGCCAGCAAAGCTCGGATATTTGCTATCAAAATGGCATATTAGTTTGTTCAGCTTCATAGATTCAACTAATAGAACTTCACAACAAGTAAGACATTGTAGTTTCTCAGTTCCTGCTGTCATTGAAGTAAAACCATACCATAGAAAATCCTCACTATCTTTTCTTAACGTTCTTCTACATGATCCATTGTCATGGGATGGTTGGCTAATGAAAATAATATATAACCATAGCTTTAATAATACAAAAGATGGCTCTCCCTCCTCCACCACTGCCACCTCCTCCTGCTGTTCCTGCAGCTGCCTGTGTGCTCGTTTGGTGCGGACCTGGTACCTCTTTTGAGAAGACTTCAGCATTCACCCTGGCCAACAAAAAACTCAAGGGAGGAGTCAAGACTGAGAACAATGATCAGATTAACTTGAAGGTGGTAGGGCAGGATGGTTCTGTGGTGCAGTTTAAGATTCAGAGGCACACCCACTTAGTAAGCTAATGGAAGCCTATTGTGAACAGGGTTTGTCAATGAGTCAGATCTGATTTGATTCGACAGGCAGCCAATCAATGAAACAGACACACCTGCACAGTTGGAAATGGAGGATGAAGATACAATTGATGTGTTCCAGCAGCAGACAGGAGGCATCTTCTAAGGGAGCCTGCTCCTTTCCTCCAGAACTCTCTTCCAGCCGACCAAGAATCCATTCTCGATTAGAAAACCACAGTTTGATTCCACCACCTCCTGACAACTACAGTATAGTTTTCTCTTTATTTCATTTCCCCTTCCTCATTCCTTTATTGTACACAAAGTAACTGGTGCATGTACACAAGCATATTAAATTTTTCCCTTTGTTTATTTATTCGTTTACTAAATCACCAATGGTATGTTTTGATCAACATCAGGTGGAGATGGGATGGGGAAAACACTGGTTCTGTGAAAGCTCCCCTTCTCCATCAGTGGCTTGCTCATTCAGCTTCTCTCTTTGTATTTCAGTAGGTTATTTTGCTCTCACTGTTTAACAAAAACAAAAAAAAATGACATGAAAAAAATCCTTGCATGCCTTGTTCGATTGAAGAATTTTTATGTTTTTCATTTATCATTGTAAAACCAAGGACAGTTTTATAACATTTTTGTATGTAGCTATTACATGTAGGGCAATCTGTCTTTAAGTAGGCGTAAATTACTCTCAATGAAGCCTAGATAGTTTTCCCTTCAAGTCAAGCGTCTTGTTTAAATTTCTTATTTAAAAAAAAAATAGTACTAAAGATGATACATGGCACAATTTAGTCAATACAGTTTATTAAAATTTCCTATGATTTAACATTCTCTATGTTGTGTTTTTACATACCTGTTACTATCACAAGGAGCAGTATTCACATCAACCACAGCTGAATATAAAAAGACCAATCAGCATCCAGATAAAGTTCCCATGGTACAGATATTGATTTTTTGCAGTAGTTTATGATTTTACCCAGAAATAATAATTCATGAAGTGTCATTTACCACCAATACTGCTGCTTTTAACACTGTCGCTGCTTTTAACACAGTAGCTGCTTTTAACACAGCAGCTGCTCTCTACGCATGTGTGACTTGTCCACATAAACACATTGTGGTGCCAACCCTGTCACATCCACCTTTATTTGTACAAGTTGAATGTGATGGGGTTGTCTGATTATGTCATTACGCTGCGTACTCGTATGTGGGCAGACCCTCCTGGAGATGGACAGAGGAGCAGTGACTTGGTTCCTAAGACCATTGGAAATACATGTTTTCCAATGGTCTTAAGTGACTCCTGTGAAAGGGTCCTTTGACCCCAAAAGAGGTCGTAACCCACAGGTTGAGAACTGCTGTATTAACAGGGTTGTTACAGGATGATTAAGGCTGCCCATTTGGAACATAGCATAGAACGGAATGTGATCAATGCTGTTATTGTGTGAGTTTGGTATAGTATATCACTTATGAAAGAAAGTGTTAGTCTGGGTTGACTAGAGGAACAGTCATACACTCATGTGTATAAGAACTTTATATAAAAGAGCAATTATATATTGAGAAAACATCTCAGCCCAGTTCAGATCAAGTTCATAAGTCCGATATTAGCCTATATGTTCGGTCCTAGTCGATAAATTCCTCTTTAGATTCTCAGTATATGTAATGATGCCAAATGCAGGAATATCGCAGGCCAGTGGGGTAGAAGGTCTTGTGGATCCAGTGGCAGTGTATGCATTTCAGTGTTGGCACGGGTCTCCTCCAGCTCTCTGACTGTCTCAGCGCAGAAAAGGAAGGCAGAGAGACTGCGTTTGATCTCCATTGAGCTACTTATTTCTGTCATGCCTCAAAATGAGGTCATCAATCTGCAATTTTATTGACAGGCTGACAGGATATAATGTCATTGCCACGGCATGTATTCAGTAAATTTGCCATGAGTTTTATAAACAATTTACTTGCTAACTGCATTTAAAAATTTTAACTTGAGTTTAATTGACATAATTCATATACCATACAACCCAGTGGTTTAAATATATTAAAAAGAGCTGTGCAGTTATGATCCCCATCAATTTTAGAACATTTTCTTCAGTCTTAAACTCACCATTTGCCCCAGCCTGCCCTGTCCTAACCCAAAGAAACTTAATCCATTTATAGTCTTCACAGTAACTAAGTCCTATCCTAGATTTTATTTAAAGAAAATCATATGCGTATGGATTGTGATAAGAGTTGTATGAGCCCCTAATAAAATGTAAAACACAAAATAAAAAAAACACCTAACTATCCTAAGTCATCATGGCAAAATATTGAATGCTCAAGAAACCACTGAAAACTCCAAAAAAAAAAAGAAAGAAAATCATATGCAAAACAAACAGCCCTCAATCCAAAAGAAAATATAAAAACTAGAACAAATTTAAAAGGGACCAAAAGAGAGAAAAACAATAACGTTAAAAATTATCTGTGTTAATCTACTTTCCAATGCACTCAGTGTATAACAAGACTATTTCCATTCTTTGTTCATGGTCTAAGGAGATTCACTGGAGGCTTAATCTGTGTGGGAACTGTGCAAATGGAGTTTGGGCTTCCACTGTCATCCGCAGTCTGCTCAGGTTTTAATCTCTAATACCATTGCCTCCTCTGATCTTGGATTGCTAAGTACATTTCCATGCTTTATTTTTATTCTGTTCATGTTCTGGAGAAAGAAACAAAGTACCTCAGCTTCTTGAGGGAACTACTAAATAATTACGTTACCAGTTAATTTTTCAGGTTCTTTTTCCATGGTCTTTGTGCCGGAATCTTACATTAAGTGGACTTGAGGGGTGCCTCTTTATTATGGTGAAATGAACAGAACATGTTCTTTCTCTAATAACAATAGCTATAGTATTTTTCTAAAAACATAGAGTGTTTAAGAGTAATAGTTCTTGTAGGATTTTATCTTAAAATTTAAGTAACCAATAGATGAGGATTTTATTTTAAACATAAATACATGAACTTGTCGTGCATAAACTTTTTTAGTTTAGTACAAGGTAGTCATGACAAGGCACACAAGTAAGACTTCAAGATGCTGATTTTAGAACCAGAAAATTATAATGAACAATTATAATGTTAGTCTTGAGATTAGATTTCCATACTTTAGACTTCATTTTGACCTTGAGTTCAATGGAAATCCCTTATAGCTGGGGTCCAAATTCGGTGTTAATAGAGTCTCTACAAGGTCTAGTCTATGGAGAGAATCACTGCCTCTGCCTTTTCCTTCTCAGAGCATAAACCGAAATTCAGTTTCTATATGTGAACATTTCACTTTGAACTCACCGATAAGGGATAGGTGATGCCATCTTTAACAAAGATTAGTGTATTATTTTTTTCCATGAAGGTAGACAAATAGTAGTTTACAAGTTAGAGACTCCAAGACACTTTAGAGAGAGATAATCTTATGTCATAATTTCTTTTTTAAAAATCATTTTATTGGGGCTCATACAACTATTATCACAATCCATACATACATACATTAATTGTGTAAAACACCCACTGCCATTGACTTTTAACAATCCTTAAGGATGAGCAAAGTAGAACTGGCTGTTTAGGTTTCTGAAGCTGTATTTCTTTATAGGAGCAGAAATCCCCTTTCTCCCTAGGTGTAACTGGTTGAGTCAAACTGTTGACCTTGGCTTTAGCCAACACATAACCCAATACTAACCAACATAGTAGTGGTGGGTGCCTTCTCGTCAGTTCCGCCTCATAGTGGCCCTGTCTAGATCAGCATGAAGTACTCCTGGACTCTGCATCCTCACAATTGTTATGTTTGAACCCATTGTTGAGTTACCGTATCAATTCATCTCCTTGAGTTGTTTTTGTTTTTCCCACTGACTTTGCACTGTACCAAGTATTGTGTCGTTTTCTAAGGACTGGTCTCCTGAAAACATGCCCAAAACTTGTGAGACAAGTCTTGCCATACTCATCTCTAAGGATCAGTCTGGCTGTGATCTTCCGAGACAGATTTGTTTGTTCAGTTAGCAGTCCATGGTACTTTCGGTGTTCTTTGCCAACATGCTAATTCAAAGGCATCTATTCTTTGGTCTTTATTAATTGTTGTCCAACTTTCATATGCTTATGAGGCAATGGAAAATCCCATGGCTAAGGTCAATGGAAAATCCCATGGCATTGCTCAGTCCTCAAAGTGTGACATCCTTGCTCTTCATCACTTTAAAGTAGAATTTCAGAAATCCAAAATATGTTTAGTGAAAGAAATTTGTCACAAAATAATAAATACTGTGTGGATCTATTTAAAGTACAAATAATGAACAGCACTAAACTAGTGTTTTGGGGATGCATTCTTGGGTGATAATGTAAAATTTTCAGAATGGAACAAAATGATAAGTCTCCATTTTGGGGCTGAGGATGTGTTACTCCTTGACCAGGCTGTTTCTTAATAATGTCATTAACCTGTACATCTTTGTTTTGCCTACCTTTCTGTAATTATACATAAATAAGATTCTGAGGAGATTGCAACTAATGTCACAAAACAAAATATATATAAATTATTGTATAAAACATGAGTTTTCTCTGTAAACTTTCACCCTAACCATAATAGACTTTAAAAAATAACAAATGCCTTTTATTATTATTTCCTTCCCCCAGCCCTTTGGCAACTCTTAATCTACTTTTTTACATTTATAGAATTCCGATGACTGACTTTCCTACAAATGCAGTCGTAAAATAATGTGACCTCTTGCGCCACTTTACATGTGATAAAGGTTTACCCTTGTCAGATACAACTTAGAACTGAATTCCAAAGTAAGCCTCACTATCTTCTATTGTGTGCACTCCTCATTTTGCTTGTCCTTCCTTCTCTTTGGGGACATTTGCATTGTCTGCTCAAGCATGTTGTTCCATTCTTATAAAAAGAGTCCATGCAGTATTTAAAGCGACCATAACTGAATCATGTGTTTTTCGTAGTGTTGTTTCTGGTTGAATGGTTTTTTTAGATCTGTGCTTAGGTCTACTGGTTTGTAAGCTATGTGATAACAGGAATTTTGTCTGTTTTGGTTGAATGCTCCATCCTAAGTGCACAGACAGTTCCTGACTCGTAGAAGACAACCATTAATGTTCGCTATATAAATACAGGAATGCCACACTCATGATCTACATGGGCGTATGTGCTGTTTGAAGTCACGATTACACAATGTTGGCAAGCTTGTTTTCTTTGTCACTTGGTAAAAAGACCATTTTTCTGTTTTCAGATAGAATGGTTCAATTGTTATAAGAAGTCCCTTGCTACTTACATGAGGTCATTGGGAGGAAATGAAGGTTTGGACATAACACAGGATATGAAGCCTCCCAAAAGCTTATATATTGAAGTAAGTTTTACCTCTTGAGAATGGATTTTATTGAATGTGTGGATTATGCTCCTATTATGTAAGGAGGAGATATGAATATAGTTTTGTTAGGTGCCACCAAGTCCTATTCATAGTAACTAGATGTACAACAGAATGAAACACTGCCTTGCCCCGCACCCTCTTCTCAAACATTGCTGTTTGAGCCCATTATTGCAGTCATGGTGTCAATGTATACCACTGAGAGGCTTCCTCTTTTTGACCATCCAGGGACTTGCCATCCAGATGACATATACACGGAGTCGGCCTCTTTAAGGGGCACTCCCGCTGTAGCTCTTCCAGCATAGCTTTGTTTGCTCTTCTGGCTGTTGATGTTTTGTCAGTGCTTTTCTGCGATATCATAATTCATAGTTATCAATTCACCTCTGTCTTATTCATTGTTCACCTTTCATATACATATTAGGTGATTAAAAAATAGCATGGCTGGGGTCAGATAAACCGAGGACTAGTTTTCATAGTTTTACTGAGATAAAAGGACCCCTGGTGGTACAGTGGTTACACATTGGGTTGCGATCAGCATGGTCCGCAGTTCAAAACCCACAAAAACTCTGTCCCTTGACTCCACCCCTTGAGGGATAAGATGGGGTTCCTGCCAGGTCTAGAGGCCAGGTGTGTGGATTTCTCACCCAATGGGGGGGGGGGGTTAAATTAAACCTCTCAAGTCTACTTTGAGATTGGTGCGGGAAGTGCTAGGCTTCTCTTTCCCCCTTGCCCCCTAATTGTGTTGTTTTGCTAACACATTTCCTGCTTGGGGGTGGCAAGGTGAGGAATGTTGAGCAAGGGCTGGTGGAACTGTAGAACAAAGCAAAAGTTAAGCTTGGCTAGTGACTGTCTGCACCAAGCTGACTCTGCAAAGCTGTTCTTCACCAGAGGACAGCAAGCCAAGAGGCTTGGTCAGCTGGGTTAGCTCAGGGACCAGAAAAAATTGGCTACGCCAGGCAGGAGGGAAGCTTCCCCAGCGTGTGGACAGCCTATAACAAAGAGGGGAATCTGTTAGTAGTTGCTACTGCTCTCTCAGTTTAAGAAGCTTGGATGTACTTCATATTGAGATTCTCTTCCATGAAGTTTAGGATATCGCTCCTAGTGGACCTTCTCTATAATTGCTGAGAGTTGTCCGAGTTTGTTGTCTGACAGTCATTTTGCTGACTCTGCTGCTCTTTAACACTTTAAAGAAGTCTTTTGCAGCATTTATCTCATGGCTTGATTTCTTCACTAATTCCATGAATGTTGATTATGCATTGAAATAAATGAAATCCGTGTCAATTTATTTTTTTCTCTTTTTATCATTGTGTTTATTGGCCCGAGCATGAGGCTTTTTTTTCCCATCGAGCCATAATCCCTACAGAAAGCTTTAGTCTCAGTTGTTCATTAATGTGTTGAATCCTCTTAGCTTTCCATAAGCAAAGTTGTATCATATGCATATCACAAGGTCTCTGCTTTTACACTGGACATTTTAATACTTTCATATTGAAAGTTACTACCACTAAGGAAGTACTTACCAAGGAGCTTCAAATGTTTCTGGGACTTTTTTCAGTTTTTAAATTCCATATTTGCACCACTTGAAGTCCCTGTCATATAGTTGCCATTTTGTTACTTGTTAAGTGGGTTATCCTCTCTTTGCTCCTCATTTCTTCCAGTAGTACCACGTACTTTGGCGCTTAGTTAATTTTTGGATTTTGAACCATCTTTATTATCCTCTTTTGTATACTTTTGAATATTGAATAAAGAAGACCAAAGAAAAATGTTTGCATTCAACTTAGGTGTTGGCTAAATATGTTAGGTAGCCAGAATAGGGGCCATAAAGGGGAGTGTTAGTCTGGGTAGACAAGAGAAACAAATTCATAGAAACTCATGTTTATAAGAAAGAGGCTTATATAGAAGAACAACTGAATATTGCGAAAACGTCCCAGCCCAGTCCAGGTCAAGTCCGTGAGCCCAATATTAGCCCATATGTCTGATACCAATCTGTAAAGGCCTCGTCAGACTCACGAAACATGCAATGACTCCGATTGCAGGACGATCTTGAACCAGCGAGTAGAAACTTTTTGGATCCAGTAGCATTGTAAACATCTCAGCGCTGGCAGGGTTCTCTATGTAGCTTCTCTGGCTCCAGAGGTCTGTTTCATCAGGGTAGGTCCGTGTGGCTTTCCCAGCTACCAGGACGTAGTGCCATGTGTCTTGCCAGTAGAGCATCTCCAAGGAAGTGAGCTGAGAGAGAGAAGCGTCTCCTGTTTAAGGAGGAAATACTGGAGTTCCCAGAATTCTCAGGCGAAGGCAATGCCCACACAGAGGCCTCACTGGCTATCCTGATTGACCAACTAGACTCCACCACTTCACTCTTAATCCTCTCAAGTCCCAAATTGACATCAGATTACATAAGCACCACAAGGGGGTTGTCTCCGCAGTAACTGCATAAGGCTAAAGCAAAAGGATTGGAAGAAATCAGGCATCCATTAAATTTTAGAACAATCAAACTGAGCATGCTCAGGCAAGAGCTCCCTCCGCCCCGAGGGGAGGTCCACCAGGGCACACAGATTAGGCTCAGTTACATTACCTCACACAGGTGGGCCTAAACTCAAGCCAGTGGAACCAACCAATACCTTCAACCATGCTTCCCCCAGCCGTTGTGGAGAGGAGGGAATAAAGACCCTGCCTTGACTTCCTTCCATTCCAGCATTCTCCACAAGTCGGGGGTGGGAGCCCTTTTGGCCCCTGGGATTTCCTGGTTCCACGTGCTGGGTTATGTGTTCCTGTTCTTTCTATGTGTTTTTTCCCCATTCAGCAGTGAACCCATGTGCAGTTCTGCGGATCCTTGTATGCTTTCTTAAAACAATGTGTATTTTTTGAGGCTGTAATACCTGAAACTTCCCTTTTCCCCATAAAATCACTTGGATTACAAACCTGCTTCTGCTGTGTGAATTCTTTCAGGTACCTGAATCCAGGAACCTAACACCTTTTTCTCTATATTGCTTCATCTTGCAATCTACTATCCTTGTATTTCAATCTAAAGGAATGTCTCAACATTCCCTCAGGTTTTATTTGTTTTCTTGAATTTTATCCTCATTTATAAAGGAAAGTTTTGCTGGCTATAGGAATCTTGGATGGCTGTTCATTTCTTTCATTATTTTAAATAGGTGACTCTATTACCTCCTGGTTTCCAGGGTTTCTATATATGTAAATTGGTACTTCATTTTATTTGATATTGTCAAGATTTTATCTTTTTTTTAAAGAGTTTGATGATAAGATATTTTGGTGTGGATCTCTCAGGCTTTCTTCTGATTTGGAAATTCTTAAGTGTCATTGATATGTACATTCTTGTCCTTTGTCAAGTTTTGGTAATGTTCTGCTGTTGTCTATTAAGTTTTATTTAGTTACCCTTTGCCCTCTTCTGGGACTTCCATAATATTTGCATTGATTTGCTTGATGGTGTTCCTTGGGATCATGTTTCTTTACTTTTGTTCCTCAGACTCAATAAGCTGTTCTGTTCTTCTGCCAACTCAAATATCCTGTTGAGTTATCCAGTAACGTTGTTTCTCTTATTTGTTAGTGCTAGTAATTGGATTGGCTTCTTTAAATGTAGGAAGACATATCAGAGGGCCGTATTTGACTTTCTCTGGCTTCACTGTTTCCATGAGGCAGAGTTCAGACATGCCTCCATCCTTCATCCTTCAATATCTATTCTGACACCACCCACTCCTCCCTCACACACTGCCTTTCTGTCGGGTTCAATTATCGGTCCCAGTTGGCCTCACAGAACTCACAGACAATATTCACAATTTAGTGGGCTTATTAAGGAAGGTAACTAGTTACCACAAGTCAGCATCAGGAAACAGTAAGTGTACCTCTCCTGTCATCCAGCAGTCATGTCAGTCTTTAGTCCTTAGCCTCTCAGTCACATAGTCCCTTTGCCTCTTTGGGCCAGAAAGGCAGCCCACTGCTCTGCCTCAAAGTATCATAGTCTCAGTATTGCTCCTCTGTTTTATGTCATGGACGCCTTGCCTCAGCCTCTGGTCTTGGCCTAGTTCCTCTGTTCTGTCCCATGGTCTCTGTGCTGCAGCCTTTGATGCCTCCATCTCAGTCTCTACCACTTCAGACAAAGATCTCAAGTATGTCCCACTAGGGCCTCTTACACCTTGATGGTCCAGCATTTCTCTGTGTTCCTGCTTCTGAGATGGCTTTTCCACATAACCATCCCTCCAAAATGGGATTTTAACCATAGCCATATAGGCTAGAATTGATAATACGATGCATAAGAGATTATGGCTAGATGGGCCTTATTCATTGACTACATCTCTTCATCTCTTTCTTAGGATCCCTGCTGGCATTGTAGGATAGGCATTGATTGCACTGCTAACCATAAGGTTCCAGAACCAAACTCTCTGGTATTGAGTCAATGCTGATTCCTAGGGATCCCCTATGGGTTTCTGAGTAGAAAGCCCAGGCTTTCTCCTACTGGTACTGGTAGTTTTGAACTGTCGACCATGCAGATTGCAACCCAGTGATTAACTGCTGTACCACCAGGGTTCTGAGGTTCTTAAGGTTCAAATTTACCAACTGTTGCTCAGGAGAAAGATGAGACTATTAGTTTCTGTAAGGATTTACAGCCTTGGAAAACCAATATAGGGTCATTGTGAGTTAGAATCAACTAGAGGGCGGTGATAGAATCTCTTTATAGATATTTTAATTTATGTATATATATTGCTAACCCAGTTTTCTTTTGTTCTTTGGGCCTGTTTTTTTTCCTAATTGTTTTATTAGGGGCTCATAGAACTCTTATCACAATCCATATATATACATACATCAATTGTATAAAGCACATCTGTACATTCTTTGCCCTAATCATTTTTTTTACATTTTATTAGGGGCTCATACAATTCTTATCACAATCCACACTTATACTTACATCAATTGTGTAAAGCACATTCCTACATTCTTTGCCCTAATCATTTTGAAAGCATTTGCTCTCCACTTAAGCCCTTTGCATTAGGTCCTCTTTTTTTCCCCCTCCCTCGCTTGCCCCCCCTCCCTCATGAGCCCTTGATAATTTATAGATTGTTATTTTGTCATATCTTTCCCTATCCGGAGTCTCCCTTACCCCTCCCCACCCTTCTCTGCCGTCCGTCTCCCAGAGAGGAGGTCACATGTGGATCCTTGTAATAAGTTCCCCCTTTCCAACCCACTCACCCTCCACTCTCCCAGCATTGCCCCTCATACCATTGGTCCTGAAGTTATCATCCACCCTGGTTTCCCTGTGCTTTCAGCTCCCATATGCACCAGTGTAGAATTAGGATCATGGTAGTTGGGGGGAGGAAGCATCCAGGATCCGGGGGAAAGCTGTGTTCTTTTTTTTTTTTTCTTTCTTTTTTTACATTTCATTAGTGGCTCATACAACTCTTATCACAATCCACACATATACATACATCAATTGTATAAAGCACATCCCTACAGTCTTTGCCCTAATCACTCTGAAAGCATTTGCTCTTCACTTTACCTTTGCATCAGGTCCTCTTTTTTTTCTCCCCTCCCTCATGTGCCCTTGGTAATTTATACATTGTTATTTTGTCATATCTTGCCCTATCCGGAGTCTCCCTTACCCCCCCCCCCACCCTTCTCTGCTGTCCGTCTCCCAGAGAGGAGGTCACATGTGGATCCTTGTAATCAGTTCCCCCTTTCCAACCCACTCACCCTCCACTCTCCCAGCATTGCCCCTCATACCATTGGTCCTGAAGGTATCATCCACCCTGGATTCCCTGTGCCTCCAGCTCCCATATGCACCAGTGTACAACCTCTGCCCTATCCAGTCCTGCAAGGTAGAATTCGGATCTTGGTAGTTGGGGGAGGAAGCATCCAGGATCTGGGAGAAAGCTGTGTTCTTCATCGGTACTGCATCGCACCCTGACTGACCCATCTCCTCTCCTAAACCCCTCTATGAGGGGATCTCCAGTGGCCGATAAATGGGCTTTGAGTCTCCACGCTGCACTTACCCCTTCATTCACTATGGGGTGTGTGTGTGTGTGTGTGTGTGTGTGTGTGTGTGTGTGTGTGTGTGTGTGTAAAATTAAAAACTTTTATACAATAGCCTATACTCCAGGATAAAGTGTAACTATCTGCTTTGTACTCCTCCTGGATCATTGCAGTATCCCCACTTTGGGAAACACTGCTATAGAGGGACAGGAGTATGGAAATGCTTATAGTGCCCTCTCTGCAACAAACTTTGATTCACAGTTTTAAGGTAATAGTGATGTGTGAGCTGAACTATATTAAGCTTACATTTTATAGGTCAAAAATGATTGGATGTTGGCACTTTAATTTCAAGCATCTTAATGTAATCTAACATTCCATCTTCCATAAATTTTGTTTTATTTTTAAAATACTAAATGAAAATTAATTGATTGCTAAGTTACTGTGTAAGCAAAATGAAAGAGCATGAAAGTGAATCTTTTAAATGTATTTTTAAGTATTCCTGAGAAACAAGAGATTGGAAGACTTGATTTCCTTTGAAAAACAGTTTGTTCACTCCCTCAATGTATGAATATCTCCTTTTATTAAATTGGAACTCTATGATGCTCACTCTCCCGACACAACGGCTGGAGCCAAAGTGGGTGAACAAGTAAATGTGGTGAAGAAAGCCGATGGTGCCCGGCTATCAAAAGAGATAGTGACTGGGGTCTTAAAGGCTTGAAGATAAACAAGCGGCCATCTAGCTCAGAAGCAACAAAGTCCACATGGAAGAACACACCAGCCTGTGTGATCGAGTGGTCCCGAAGGGATCAGTTACCAGGCATCAAAGAACAAAAAATCATATCATTGACTGCACACCTCCATGATAGGATCACTGAAGACAAATGAGTGCATAAGCAAATGTGGTGAAGAAAGCTGATGGTGCCTGGCTATCAAAAGAGATAGTGTCTGGGGTCTTAAAGGCTTGAAGGTGAAAAAGCGGCCATCTAGCTCAGAAGCAAAAAAGCCCACATGGAAGAAGCACACCGGCCAGTGTGATCACGAGGTGCCAAGGGACCAGGTATAAGGCATCATGCAAAAAAAAAAAAGGCATGTGTGTATGTATGTGTACATGTGTGTATATATGTATATGTGTATATATATATATATATATATATATATATATATATATATATATATATATACCATATTAAATGAAGGGGGAAGTGCAGAGTGGAGACCCAAGGCGCAAGTGTCAGCCAATGGAGATCCCCTCATAGAGGGGTTTAGGAGAGGAGATGGGTTAATTAGGGTGCGAGGTAGTACCGATGAAGAACACAACTTTCCTCCAGATCCTGGATGCTTCCTCCCCCCAACTACCATGATCCGAATTCTACCTTGCAGGGCTGGATAGGGCAGAGGCTGTACACTGGTACATATGAGGGCTGAAGGTACAGGGAATCTAAGGTGGATGATACCTTCAGGACCAAGGGTGTGAGGGACGATGCTGGGAGAGTGGAGGGTGAGTGGGTTGGAAAGGGGGTACTGATTACAAGGATCCACATGTGACCTCTTCCCTGGGAGAGGGACAGCAGAGAAGTGGGGTAAGGGAGACTCCGGATAGTGCAAGATATGACAAAATAACGATGTATAAATTACCAAGTGCACACGAGGGAGGGGGGAAAGGGGAGGGAGGGGAAAAAATGAAAAAGAGGACCTGATGCAAGGGGCTTAAGTGGAGAGCAAATGCCTTGAGAATGATTGGGGCAGGCAATGTATGGATGTGCTTTATACAATTGATGTATGTATATGTATGGATTGTGATAAGAGTTGTATGAGTCCCTAATAAAATGTAAAAAAGGAAAAGAGAAAAATATGATTAGGGCAAAGACTGTACAGATGTGCTTTATACAATTGATGTATGTATATGTATGAACTGTGATAAGAATTGTATGAGCCCCAATAAATTGTTAAAAAGAAAAACAGTTTGTTTTTAGATTTATGTTCTTTTATCCTGATGGATTATGGGAAGGATCTGGTCAATCTTGTTGAGGTAAAATGCTCTTTTCTTTCTTGTTTGCCACTGTTATGTCCCTCATTTTTATTCCTTCTGATTAATATAGTGCATTGTTTGAGAGGAAAACGTCCAACTATGTAGTCTCCTTTTATCTAAATCCCTGGTTTCCTTATTGGTAATACCATCCATGTATACATTTGCAAAGCTTATTTTTCCCTTCCCGGTGACGTAGGAAATTGAGATCTTTAGGTTTAGGACCACAGTAAATATCTGGGAATAGTAAGGGTCCTAAGTACACAGAGGAGGAAACAGACACATAAAATACAGTACTTTTACTGTTCGGGCATTTATATAATCCCACTTCATGTTATGATCACTGCATATTTTAAAAGGTAATTTGGATAAAATATCTGATTTTCTTTTCAGGTACGGTGTCTAAGAGACTATGGAGAATTTGAAGTTGATGATGGTACCTCTGTGATACTAAGAAAAAACAGCCAGGTATTTATTGTCTTATGAATGTATACTTTGAACTTCAATAAAAGTATTGAATGAAGAAAATGTTCGAATCAATAGTAAAATAATTACCTTGTGATGACAATTTATAGCACAGGCATTATGTTTAATATAGATCACCTTGTTTTGTACTTTTTGTAAATGTTAAGACTTACAAATATTGAATATACAATGGACTGCAAAAAGTGGGAAAATTCCATTCTGTGATTCCATTTATCTACCATGTGTTCTAAGCAATGTACTAGTAAAATTTTTATCTATTAATTACAAACAGATATAATTTTTATGAGTATATTTCGTGGGCTTTGTTTGTTGTTTTTTCATTCTCCTTTGTTTTGTTTTTTTCTATAGCACCTATATCTTTAGTGACTTCTTTAAGCATTAAAGAGGGCCACATCCTAAGAACTCATAGTTCTTAGATTGGGGCTAGATTTAAATGGGAGCACAAAATCCATTCACATATCTGTGGTTTATATATGTCTCTGGTTCACTTTAGAAACAACATTATCATTTTATGATAACGAAAACTTTTCAAACCATCTTCCTGGGGCATAAGGTAACGATAGTGTTATTCATTTAGCTAATGATACAGAATTTAAAACACGGTTGAGAAAAGCATATAGAAGTATAGGCTGGTTTCAGACATCAATTCATGCTTGAATTGTTGACTTATATAGATTAAATTCAAGTTTCTGAACAATTTATTAAAAAATGTTTTCTGGGGGTACTCATACAGCTCTTATTACAATTCATCCATACATACATTGTGTCAAGCACATTTGTACATTTGTTGCCATATAATTTTCAAAACATTTTCTTTCTACTTGAGCCCTTGGTATCAGCTCCTCATTTTCACCCTCCTTCCCCCACCCTCCCTCATGAACCCTTGATTATTTATAAATTATTATTATTTTGGCATATCTCACACTGTCCAACGTCTCCCTTCACCCACTTTTCTGTTGTCTGTCCCCCATGGAGGAGTTTATATGTAGATCTTTATAATCCCTTGCCCCTTTCTACCCTACCTTCCCTCCACCCTCCCGGTATCGCCACTCTCACTACTAGTCCTCAGAGGGTCATCTGTCCTGGATTGCCTCTGTTTCTAGTTCCTGTCTGTACCAGTGTACATCCTCTGGTCTAGCCGTATTTGTAAGGTAGAATTGGGATCATGATAGTGGGAGGGAGGAAGCATTAAAGAACTAGAGGAAAGCTGTATGTTTTATCTTTACTATACTATACCCTGACTGGTTTGTCTCCTCCCAAGGCCCTTCTGTAAGGGTATGTCCAGTTGCCTATAGATGGGTTTTGTGTCCCCATTTCGCACTCCCACTCATCACAGTGATAGGACTTTTTGTTTCTTGATGCCTGATACCTGATCCCATTGACACCTCGTGATCACACAGGCTGGGCTGGACACTATTTACACAAATAATTAGGGTTGATGTTGGAACAAAACTTTCAACAAAATTCATTCCAAAAGGTAGCAACATGCATACCTGACTAATACATGTCATAACAAAATAAGAAGAGCATTAAAGTAGTGAATATTTGGTATTCCTGGATCACCATTCATTAGGCACCCTGAAGGCCAGAGAGTCAAACCAAAGTCCAATAACTGCCAATTCCATAACTTGGGATAGCAGTCATCATCTTCTCACACTGATGAATTTCAGTCTTAAATCAAAGGGCTCCTGATGAGTTTGAATGAAAGCCCAGTTTACAAACTCCAGTGAATGTAGCTTCCACATGGATTCTTTCTGGTGTGGCCTATGAAAGATATTGTGTGCCTCAAAAGAACAATATTAAGTCCACTAGTCTGTAGCACACACCCTGGATTACCAAGAGCTGGATAGAAAGTAGGTCCAAAAGGTCCAAAAATTAAGTGGGCCTCTACTCAAGTACTCCCTCAACGCAAGAACACTTTGTTCTAGTCACCTGGCATTCTGTGATAACCTTCCCGCCAGAATTGCTGAAGACAAATGGGTGCATAAGCAAATGTAATGAAGAAAGGTGATGGTGTCCAGCAATGCAAAGATATAGCATCTGGGGTCTTACAGGCTTGAAGATGAACAAGTGACTCTCTCTAAGAAGCAACAAAGCCCACATGGAAGAAGCACACCAGCTTGTGTGATAAAGAGGTGTCGAAGGGATCAGGTATCTGGCATCAAAGACCCAGAACAAAAAGCCTTATTGATGTGATTGAGGGGGAGGGTGGACTGGAGACCCCAAACCCATTTGTAGACAGCTGTGAGAGTAGTGGTACCAAGAGGGGGCACTGATCACAATGTAACCCCTCCTTGGGCATGGGCAGTAGAAAAGAGGATAAAGAGAGACCTCGGACAGTGTAAGACATGAAAAATTAATAACAATTTATGAATTATTAAGAGTTCGTGAAGAAGGGAAGAGGGAAAAATGAGGAGCCCATGCCAAGGGCTCAAGTAGAATGAAATTGTTTTGAAAATGATGATGGCAACAATGAACAAATGTGCTAGACACAATGGATGGATGCATAGATTGTGATAAGAGCTGTATGAGCCCCCAAGAAAATGATTTTGATCAGAATTGTGTTCTATCTATAGATTTATTGCTTTCAGTAATATTCACATTTTGATTTTTCTGTAGTTTCCTTTGTACAGGTCTTTTGTTTCTTTGGTTAAGTTTATTCCCAGGTATTCATCTTTTGTATGGATATTATAAATGATATTGTTTTCTCTTTTTTTATTTTTTTTCTTGATGTTTTTATTTTGGAGCTCTTCAATAGCATATTAAAATTGATTTCTGCTTATTAATCTTGTATGCCATTACTTTAACAGATTCGTTAGTACTTTCCAACAATCTTTCTGTGGAGTCCTTGGGGCTCTCACTATGTAAAATCATACTATCTGCAAATAGTGACAGCTTGGCCTATTTTTTACCCAATTATATTCCTTTTATTTTAAAATATTTTTGCTGTCTGTCTGGCTAAGATGTTTATTGTAGTACAATGTTGAATAAGAATATTGATGAGGGACACTCTTATCTACTTCCTGTTTTCATTTTTTCTAAATGATCGTGATCAGGGTTTGAGGATTATGCTCATTTCATAGAATGCGTGTGGGAGTTTGCTGTCAGTTTCTATATTTTGGAATAGTCTGCACAGAATTAGTTATGGCTCTTCCCTGAATACTTGCTAGCATTCTCCTGTGAAGCCAACATACATACTTCTTTAGAACCTTTCTTGGTTGGAAGTCTCTTGGTGACCTCTAATTCTTCTTTTGCTCTACATGTATCTTTTTATTTCATTTGGATCTTTTGTGATGGCACCCTTTTCATCTCAAATTCTAGATATTTGCATCTTTCTTTTCCTTTGTTAAGTTTTCTATCAGTTTGTCGATTTTGTTAATCTTTTCATAACCAACTTTTTGTCTTGTTGATTTCCCCCCCATTTTTCAGTTCATTTATTTCTGCTTCAATTTTTATTAGTTCTTTCCCTTTATTGTTGAAGGACTTATGTGGTTTCCCTCTTTCTACTTGTTGGAAGTGTTTTATTAGTATTGGTTTTGGATTTCTCTCATATTTCGTGTGTGTATTGATTGCTATAAATTGACTTCAGATAACTGCATTGGTTGTATCCGAGTTTTTGGTATGATGTGTTATAGGTTTGCTTGTTTTAAGGAGTTTCTTAATTTCTCGTTTTCGTTTACTCTAGTGTCCAGTCATTTTGAAATGGTATGTTGTTCAGTCTCCATGTGTTTGTCTTTTTGTTCCTTTTCTTTCTGTTGTAGATTTCCAGTTTTATAACATTGTGATCTGAGAAAATGAATTGTTGAATTCAAAATTCCTTTATTTTTTCCTCCTCAGGAAATAACCTTTATTTCTCCCTTGTATTTGAGGGATATTTTTGTTCAGTATAATATTCTTGGCTGGCTTCCTTCCGCCCCACCCCCCCTTCCACCCGTCACAATTGTATATATGTCATTCCATTGTCTTCTTGCCTGCAGGTCTTTTGCTGAGAAGTCTGAATTTATCCTTATCAACTTTCCTTTGTAGATGACTTTTCCTTTTTCTCTAGCTGCCCTCAGATTCTCTCCTTTTCTTTATGTCTTGATGTTTTCTCTTTGGTTGTCCATTCTTCTCAGCTTGTTGAATAGTGTGTTGAAATTTTCTTCCATGGTTTCTTGTACTATTCTCTGTAGATTTTTTTTTTTGGTGGTGTTCTTTTCCCAGCATTTCTTTTCTTTTTTCTTTTCTTAGATGGGTTCTTATGATAGTGTCCTACAGGATTTATTTGGATGCTTCCGGGATTTTTTGTTGATTGCTTCTCTTGTCTACTGTCGTGAGGGTAATTGTCTTCAAGCTCATTTATTTTATTTTCCTTTTCCATTTTATTCCTCTAGCCTTTTACTATGTTGCCTAATTCAGTTATCTCATTGCTTGTCTTCTAGAATCCTTTGCTTTAAGGATTTTAGTTTCTCAATTTCTTCTGTTTTTCTCATGAACATTCCCCAGATCTCATGACCTACGCATCATTCTTCTGAATTCTGTTACTGGTGGTTCACAATCACATCTTCAGACTATTCCATTGGTTTGAGTGCTACTTGGTTGTTCATGTTTGTTTTTCTTGAATTTGGAAGCTTTCTGTGCTTGACTGCTGTTTCTTCAGCATTGTGGTGTGTGAGCTGCTGGTCATACAGAGGTAGAGTTTGTCTAGTGACACAGGTGAGTTCTAATAGGAGCTGGAAAACATACAGTGGTGAAATGAAAAGAAGGGGAAAGGTGCCTAAGTGGGGATAGTGGCTGGGAAAAATAGAATAAAATAAAAGTAATGATAAGAATAAAGTAATGATAGTAATAAGTGACTGTGAATAAGCCAACAGACTTGCAAAAATAATGGGAAAATATTTTCAGAGGGGTAATCACAATAAGGAGCTCTGGTCATATAATGGTTATGTATTGAGTTGTAATCCGAAAGGTCAACATTTTAAAACCACCAGCTGCTCCGCCAAAAAAAGGAGACTTTCTATTCCCATAAACAGTTACAGTCTCAGAAACTCACCGGACAGTTTTACCCTGTCCTATAGGATCACTGTGAGTTGACACTTGCGGGCAGAGAGTTAATCTCAATTAATAGGTTTCATGGAAAGATATTTATTGAGAGAACAGCAAGAAAATAGAAAGATAATTGATAGAAGTACAAGGATCAAAAAAAAAAGACTTGGGTATGGTTGTGGGTACCAGATTCTGCTATTGTGGCAATGTGAATGAATGTGAGCATATCTGTGCACTTAGGAGGTCCTGGAAAGCCCATGCTAGAGTGGGTATGCTGGGATACACAGACCTGTCTCTTCCTGGGAGGAATGTGGATTCTCAGGAGGGTGGAGTCACTCCAGAAGAGGAAGTAGGAGATCAAAAAAGAGAGAGAGAGAGTATTAAAATAGAACAAAAGTACAAAATCCAAAAATATATATAATAAAGCTACCTTGTGGGTGGGGATTCCTGCTCTTTTAGTAGTCTGTGTGTACATGTATGCGGTATCACGACGCTGGCACACGGGATGGAATGCCTTGTAGAACAAAGCAGGAAAAGAGGAGGAAGATGGGGAAATGGTACAAAGCGTACCTTGGGTACTGAGTATGTGTGTACCAAGCTGCCCAAGTGATCTGCTAGCTATCTGTGTCCCTAGAGGCCAGGGAGGTAGAGGGTTGGCTGGCTGACTGTCTTTTCTCAGGGGCCACGAAGAATCACGATGCTTGTAGAAGCAACTCATGTTGCTGCTCATCCGTAAAGGGGAGTCTGTCAGCAGGCCTTGCTGCTTTCCACTTTGAGAAACTTGGGTCAACTTGGCTTTTAAGTTGAATTTCTTGCTACCAGGAAGTGCAGAATCTCTCTCATAGTGGAAACTCTTTGGTAGTTGCTGAGCACATCCTCCCGGGCTTGTTATATGGTGGCCATCTTACCCCATTTTCTGTCTTTTTCTACTTGAGGTATTATAGTAGTATAGATGTATTTTTTTCTCACAAC